>NW_004955460.1:6712773-7021730 GCF_000276665.1 Chinchilla lanigera | reverse complement strand
AAAAAAAAAAAAAAAAGAAAAGAGACGCTAGAAATGGGAGACTGCATGGTATATACTGGCATCTACGATAACAGCAAACCAACTTCAGGGCAGTGATTTAGACAGCAAGTTTAGTGGTGAGTGAATATTGTGTAAAGAAAGAGAGGATGCCTAGTGTTATTTTTCCTTATTTTGTAATTTATTTATTTATTTATACTTGGCATTGAATCTAGGGACTTTGCACTGGGGCTTTACCTTAACTATATGTATGTATGTGTGTGTGTATATATGTGCGTGTATGTGTGTATGTATGTATTTTTTAAAATTTTGAGATAAGGTCTCACTAGTTGCCTAGGTGGAGCTCACACCTGTGATCCTCCTTCCTCCACTTCCCAGAGTGCTAATACTGCAGGCTGCACCACCATGACTGGCTGCTTATGTTTATGTTTAAGATGAAAGGGACTTGAGGGCTGGGGATTTAGCTCAGCGGCACAGCGCCTGCCTGGCAAGCGTGAGGTCGTGAGTTCGATTCCCGGTACCAGGAAAAAAAAAAAGAAACCAAGATGAAAGGGACTTGAGCATATTTATATTCAGAGAAGACAGACTTTGTAGAAAAGAACAGGGATGATTTGGAGTGAGATTTCTTTTTTTTTTTTGGTCTTTTTTGAGACAGGGTCTTGCTATGTAGTTCAGGCTGGCCTTGAGCTCACTTTGTAGCCTAGGCTGGCCTTGAACTCACAACGATCCTCCTGCCTCAGCCTCCCAACTGGTGGGATTACAGGCGTGTACCACCACACCCAGCTAACAAGAGAGCCTCTATCCTGGTCACATCAGATCTCCTAAGCTCCCCCTGCCCCCTGTACCGGGAATCGAACTCATGACCTCGTGCTTGCCAGGCAGGCGCTCTGCCCCTGAGCTAAACCCCCAGCCCTGGAGCGAGATTTCTGAAGAGGTTTTGGAGAGGGCAAGGCTGAAAATTAGGCAGGGGTGGAAGCCTTGGACAGAAGGAGGGATATTTCTTTTGCTTTTTTTTTTTGTCTTTTTGAGACAGAGTCTCCTGTGCAGTTCAGGCTGGCCTTGAGCTCACTTTGTAGCCCAGTCTGGTCTCTAACTCTCAACGATCCTGCTGCCTCAGCCTCCTGAGTGCTGGGATTACAGGCATGCGCCACTAGGCCCTGCTGATATTTCTTCTTTTGACTGAATCTGTGGAACAGGAAGTGCATGAACCTCAGCTTCCCTCTGTGTCTGTATGCACACAGGCCTAGAGCTTTCTTCAGCTGAGTGTTACTGTTTGGATTTTCCTCCAAATGAAGTAACTGTGCAGAAAAACTGACTTGGCCTAACTGTACTGTTTGAATAGCTGCTATTAGCCCCATGTAACTGTGTTTAAAATTAAGTAAAAGTTATCCTGCCACATTTCAGTTGCTCTCTAGCCACATGTGGCTTGTGGTTACTGTACTGAGCAGCATAGGTATAGGACATCTCCATCATCTTAGGGAGTTCCATTCCACAGCATTGGTCTAGTTCATGTTTAAAGCAGAAGTTCTTGTAGGTAGGGTACACAGTCTTAAATTATGCAGTATCATAGCACCGTGAATTACTTCTAATAATATAACCTAAACATTTGCTATATAATAGCATTCCTGATCTATCAGAAATTCAAAAAAGTAGATGTTAACAGTGTTTTCTTTTAAAATTTAGGTAAGCCTCATTTGATTTGAAAGGGTATTATCAAATTTAAATAGTGTGGTATTTCATGCATGCAAGAGTTTTTAAATGGTTCTTAAATTCATTAATCTAATTTTAAAATTCTCTATGGAGTGTTCTTGTTATTATGCACTGTAAGAATAACTCTTCACCATTTTTCTAGAAACATTTTCAGATGATGTACCCCCAAGCTCCCTCATCTCTCCAGTACCATCCGAGGAAAAGGCTTCCTCCCCTCCCAAACCCTCCATTTCTGGGGCTTCAGCAGCCCCGATTGGGAGAAGGGGCCGCCTGGCCAACCTTGCTGCCACCATTTCCTCCTGGGAAGATGATGTAAGTTACTCATCTGCAAAGCAAAACAGTGGACAAGAACAGCCTGGTACCACTTGTTTATCCAAATTTTCCTCTGCAAGTGGAGCATCTGCTAGGATCAATAGCAGCAGTGTTAAGCAGGAAGCTACATGCTGTTCCCAAAGGGATGGCGAAGCAGCTTTGAACAAAGCCTCGTCCTGCAGTGCTGCCACTGCCTCTGTGCTTCATGCCTCAGTTTCCAGCTCTGTGGTGAGTTAATACCATTTTGGTCTTGGGAACCATTTCCTTCTTTCTATTTTTTTTTTCTTGTGAGAGGTAATGATACATCTGTATGTAGGTATGTGTTTTATAGTATATGTATAGTGTGTTTATATGCATTCGTGTATGTGTTTAAATGGATTTTTAGGATATTAGTTTCATAGAAAGTGAAAATTATAAATTTGGTAACATGTCTCTAGATAAATGGACATTGTGAAACTGACGTTGTACTAATTAAATGCAAATCCAAAGTATATAATAATGGAGTGAATGAGCCTCTTAGTCAAAGGGACCCCTGGAAATGAATTTCTCCATTAGAGTGCTTTATGGATGTGTGTAAGATACTATGTCTGTTTCTCAAAAGACATAAATCAGTGGCTGTAGTTGTGTCCAGGAAGGCAAATTGCCAAGTAGACATGTAAGGGGTGACACTCCTACTATTCGTCCTCTTGAAGTCCTTGAAACTTTTACTTCATGCACGCATCATCTCAGCAGTTAGTAAGCAGTCTAAAAAAAAAAAAAGGAAAAGGAGTGCTGTGTTCCTGATGATTGTCTTTTAGTGTGGAAAGAGGCCTTGGACTTAGACCTATGTTTAGTCCTGGTTCTGCCACATAATTAGAAGTGTGACAGATTAACTTTGTATAAATAAGTTACTTAATCTCGCAAAGCCATATTTTTCTGTATGTAAAATGAGGTAAGATAGGGTTGTTAGGAAGGGTGAATAAGGTAGTATGCATAAAGCACTTACTATAATTCCTGGCAGTATCCTAAGTACTTAAGAATTTCATAGAATTAGCCATCAAGTACCTGATACTGCAGATTGAGGATCTTGGATCTGAAAATCTGAAATTGAGATGCCTCAAAATCTGTGACTTTCTGAGCATTGAAATGATGCTGCAAGTGGAAAATTCCACACCAACCAACCTTCCCTCTTGAACTTACTAAAGATGTTGTATAAAATGGTCATCAGACCATGAGTCTGAGCTGTATATGTGACATCAGTGCATTTTGTATGTAGACTTGGGTCCCATTGCCAAGATATCTGACTACAAATATTCCAACTCCTAAAGAATTTGAAATCTGAAACGCTTTTGGTCCCAAGCATTTTGGACAAGAGATGCTCAACCTGTGTCTTGTGAATTAATGTTGACTAACATACAAATAACAATGTAATTTGATCAAATACAGTTAAAATTTAATAGAGGTACTAGTGTGATAATATGAAAAAAATTTATAAAATAAGGAGTTACCTTACTCCTAATACTTAATTACCCTTTAATATATAAACTACATATTGTAATTTAATAGCATTCTAACCGTGAGTTAGTTTGATCTATTAGAGAATAAGAATGTTTTTCCAAAAGCTTTTCATAAAGGCTACCAAGTAAATAGAATTTGAATTATTTTTCTTGTAGGGCTCCCTGAGATATTATAAAGGTTGCTTACCCTAATTTTTATCATGTTTCAGAAAGCTGCTGCTTCCCCTGTAAAGTTGTCTGCATCCACCACCAGCACTAAAAACTGTGAGGTACAAAATCCTGAGGTACTGCAAAACACCGCTAGTCCTCTGAAAACAGAGGTGTCGGAACCTGCTGGGAAGTCCGCTTTATCCCAGGGAGCTGGGGCCAAAGAAGAAGGAAACAGAGAAATTTGTCTGCAGTCTCAGTCTAAAGACAAATCTACTACTCCAGGTTATATTTGTAAAAAACCTAAAGCTGCTGCTCTCTCTATTCAAAGTTCTGCTCGTAGTAGTTTAAATATCCGGCTGAGACTGGTAGCGTTGGTTTGCCGGGATCAGTGCCTGAATGTTCCGAATGAGACTTCCTATTCAGCTTTAATTAGATGAGTACTCATGAGGGGAGCTCATTAACTAGTCAGGTATTCAACATGTACATTATAGCAGTTTAAGCGTGTTTATTCCCAGGATGGTCATTCTGGAGACTTTTTTCTATATTTTTTGATGTAGGAAGGGAGTATGCAACTGGAAGTCACATTTTAGGAGTTTGATGGAGAAACATTTTTGGAACCAAGAATACTTTATATTACTAGGGCCTCAAAAATACTTCCTTTAGTTGTGTCTTTGTCTCCTGAATGGACTCTCATTTGAGATATGGCACGTGGAATAAGTGATAGGTGGAGTCTTCATACTATGGGCACAGATCAATTCTGCCCTTTGCTTTTTTCTTTGTAAATAAAGATTTATTGGAACATAGCCATATCCATTTATTGACGTATTCTTCTGTGGTTGCTTTCATGCTGTAATGCAGAGGTAAGTAGCTGCAACAGAGACCATATGGCCTAGAAAGGCCAAAATATTTACTATTTGGCCCTTTACAGGAAAATATTTGCACATGTCTTATACAGATAGGTCTATTTTTATATAATACAGCCCTAGAACTCTCTTGATGGAGGAGGTAATATATGCCCCTTTTGCCCTACTGGACATATATTTTACATCATTTCAAGTAAAACCTTGTAAAATGAAGACATACTTTTGTTGACATGGATAATCACTTTCTTTTGAGGGAGGAAGGGGAAGTACCCCAGATACTTACATGTTAGACTTCACAAAAGCAAGGTAAAATAAATTGAACTGTAGAAATGTAAATAGTTGGAAGTTATCATGGCAAGGACACTTAGTAGGTTTATTTGTACACCTGTAATCCATTTCTGATCACTTAAATTTTGATTGTTCAGTTTGAGAGTTTTCTGTCCTCAGGCAGGTGTGGTGGCACACGCCTGTAATCCCAGCAGCACTCAGGAGGCTGAGGCAAGAGGATCGTTGTGAGTTCGAGGCCAGCCTGGGCTGCCTGAACTGCATAGCGAGACCCTGTCTCAAAAAAGAAAGTTTTCTGCCCTCTCACTCTGTTTTTCACATTTCTTGTTTTTCTTTTGACCCTGAGCATTGAACCCAAGGTCTGTGCATGCTACATTAAGTGTTCTACCATAAGCTACATCCCCATACATTTTTTTTTAAAAAGTAACATTTTAGAACATGTAATTAAATTGAACCATATGCTATTTTTTGGACTATTTTCATACTACTTACTTTGTCATTGTGTATTTCCAGGAGAAGCAAAGGTGTTTTTGTTTAATTTTTTTAGGTCTCACTGTGTGGTTCAGGCTGGCCTTGAACTCACTACGTAGCCCAGGCTGGCTTCAAACTTGCTGTAGTCCTCCTGCCTCAGCTTTTCAGGTGCTGGGATCGTAGTCATATAAGCATTTTTTTTTTTTTGGTTTTTCTCCGGTACCGGGAACCGAACTCACGACCTTGCGCTTGCCAGGCAGGCGCTTTTTGCCGCTGAGCTAAATCCCCAGCCATATAAGCATTTTGTGACTAATAGATTTTAGACTTTTTCTATAGAAAACTGCTCATTTTGAATAGCCTCCAAAAATACGTTTTTTTTCTACAGGAGGAAGAGGAATTAAGCCTTTCCTGGAACGCTTTGGAGAGCGCTGTCAGGAACGCAGCAAAGAAAGCCCAGCTCGTAGCACACCCCATAAGACCCCTGTTATAACCCCAAACACAAAAGCCATCCAAGAAAGATTGTTCAAACAAAATGCAGGTTCATCTACTACCCATGCAGCACAACAGCTCAAGCAGGTATGACTTACCGCATGACATTTTAATTAATGCATGGTCTCAGCATAGAACCTAGAAATTAAACTGTGATTTCTGATGCTTGTCTCTTTGGCTGAGATAAACAGTATCTTAGGTGTCTGTCACTGCAAAATGGAACTGTTATCCTCTATTCCATATGAATTGCAAACTCTTGATTTTAAAGCTGAAGACAAGGAAAGCCCTAGTTGGGTATTGTCCTTCCACCTGCTTCCAGCCTCTGTGTAAAGCGCATCTTTCGTTGGATTTAGGAACGCCAGAGAGAACTAGCTTGTCTCCGAGGCCGAGTTGACAAGGGCCATTTATGGAGCACAGGAAAAGGCGGGGACTCAGCAAGCAAGCAGACAGAAACCAAACAGGTAACGCGAGCGGGCAATATGAATGCCTACGTGGTACCGAAGTAGTGTTGGGATTTAATTGGTAGTTTGTATTGTAAAACAAGTTTTTAGGTACTTGTGTTTTCCAATTAAGTCTGACACTTTGCATTCATAAACTCCTTAAATGTACAAACACCTCTACTTTTCTCATATTTTCCCATTTCAGTGGAACTCTTCACCATATTCACTGATGACTTTAAAATAAAATAAAATAAATTTTCATCATTCCATGTCAGATTCTTAATATTCTGCTTAGATCCTGGTTCTGGAATGTGTACTTTTCTCATTGACATGACTGTTTGCTTCTCCTGAAATACCCTAGTTTTAACCTATTTGCAGTCCTCTCAGTTCCCATCTGCCTCCCAAATTTCTGTCTCTTGTCAAATTTCATTAATCAGCCTTCCAAAATTCCCCACCTAAAATGTAAACTATGTTCTACTTTATTTACCTAACTATACTATATTAGGATACATTTTTGAACTAGTAGACTTATGTTTACAGAGGTGACCAAGAGAAAGAAGAGAAAATTGATCAGAATTCTTTGAGAAAGATCTACCTGATTCTGTTTTTTGCCAGTTCTCTAGCTTAATAAGTCCATTTCCCAGATTCTGACTGTAGCCATTACTTCTCCCTTCCCTGGGTTGTCCTATTCTGAGGTCTGGGATCAGCCAAGTGTGGAGGTAGTGATGGCTCTTGGCTCTGCTGAGCTGAGCTCAAGGCCTGATTGGCTGGCAAAACCCACTGCATTATCTCCCCTCACAGTTTCTGTTTGCCTTGTTGCCTTGGTCTGTACTTTGTCATCTAAAGTACTCTGGTGGTTCTTTGGCTCCTTCTTATGTACTGTGTCTTCCCCTCTGATTGCCCTTGGTGCCCACACATAAACCCAAGCCTCCAATGAGAAGTTTTCTAGGTCTCTCACCAGGCTTCCTGCCTTCCATATTTTCCTCTGTAGTTGCCATAGTCAGTGTCAGAACTATGTGTTGGACGCTGCTTTTTTTCCAGCTACTCTCCAATCCCTCTTACTCAGGGCTGCCAGAGAAATTTCTTCTAGGACCTCAAGCACTATCCCACTGACTTAAACTCCCAGCCCCAGAGAAATACTTTTTAAAAGCAAATATTAGTGTATCCACTTGGTTAAAATCTTGGGGAGCTCCACTAAGTCCTCATCATAACAAGGAGCAAACTGCTTGGCTTGTTGCACAGTGTCCTATCCCAGCCTCCCTCTGCGCCTCCCGGGCGTGGCTGTGTCTGCCGAGCCTGCAGGCCTGTGCAGGGTTGCTGCCTCTCTGCCTTGCTGTTCTTCTGCCTGAGCAGGGGGAGACTGAGAGGAGGTGCTCAGGGCACTTGTATTTGAAGGAAGGACGGGGCTGATGCTTGGCGTTAGCTGTCATCTTTTTTTTTTTTGTGGATAACTTTTTTTTATTGGTACATTTTAGCTATACATAATGATCACATTCATCATAGGGAGTTTGTACCTGTACATGATATATCTTGCTTCTCCTTTTTTTCCCACTCCCCTCCCCTCCCTTCAACCCCCCTTCCCCTCTTTATTTACAAAAGTTTTGTTTCCATTTTTCCTTCTATTTTTTTCTTGTCCCTTCCTTTCTTTCCCCCCTCCCCTCTCTTGTCCCCCTCCCATTTGGAAATTTTCTTCCCATTTCCCAATATCAGTTATACCTTTTGGTCCTCATTTACACTTTTGGTTTCTCACACCAGAGAAACCATGTTGATAGTTGATAGTTGAACATGTGTGTCTAATTTATTTCACTTAAGACTATGGTCTCAAGGTGCATCCATTTAGCTGGAAATGTCTCAAGATTATCCTTCTTTATGGCAGAATAGTGCTCCATGGTATAAAAAAACCACATTGTTTTTATGCGTTTATCACTTGATGGGTATTTGGGCTGTTTCCAAGATTTAACTATTACAAACTGTGCTGCTATAAACAGGGATGTGCGTATATCGCTGTGGTACGATGCTTTTAATTCTTTCAAGAAGATACCAAGAAGGGGAATAGCTGGGTCGAGTGGAATCTCTAGTCCTGGTTTTTTGAGCAGTCTGCACAATGACCTCCACATTGGTTGCACCAGTATACACTCCCACCATCAGTGGAAAAGGGTTCCTTTGTCCCCATAGAAGGAAAGTTTGTTGTGTGTTGGTTTTGTTCTTTCTGAGACTAAAGTCCGTTTTGGTGTCAAGTGGCAGGGAGCTAGTAGTAAGAAATTAGAGAAGCTAAGAAGATAGAGCGATTGGTGATTTGATGAGATGCATGGGAAGGCATGAACTCAGAGCACAGAGCCAAGGCAGATGCAATCAGGCAGTCTGGTGTGATGGAGAGGAAGGAGGCGAACTCTTAGGGCTGTGAGGGTGAAGACGGTGGACTTTGTGTCTGACAGACCGCACCAGCTCTGCTCATTAGGAAAGGGAACACGTGAGGCGAAATGCTTTGTGGAGGGTGGAGGGAAGGGCGGGCTTAGAATGAGAGGGAAGAAGGGTAGTGTTGAGACTCAGACGGGATACGAGGCTGTGCATTGATAGTGGAACCAGACACCACAGTGGTGTTACTCCAGGTCTGAGTGGATCAGAGGAGGCGATGTAGGCATGACCTGCATAGAAGGGGGACTGGCACATTTTAAACTCTAGCTTTTAGCTACTGCTGTTTTTACCCATACTTGATTATTTCTGGTACTGCTTTAACCATAAAATCTTTTTTTTTTTTTTTTCCACTTTGTTTTGTTTTTGAGACAGGGTTTCCCTGTGTAGTGCAGGCTGGCTTTGAACTCACTTTGTAGCCCAGGCTGTCCTCGAACTCATGGCAATGCCCTGCCTCAGCCTCTGCTGAGTGCTGGGATTACAGGCATGCACCACCATACCCAGTTTACCATAAAGTCTTTTAAACACATAAATCAATGAATATTTCTCTTCTGTTTTGGTTGCTTTTCTCTTGTTGCTGAGACAAAATACCCAACACCCCAAATTAAGGAAAAATTAAGGTTTATTTAGCTCACAGTTTGTGAAGGTTTCAGTCCATAATCAGCTGGCTCCAAGGCAGGGTGGCATGGCACAGGGGCAACAGATCAAGGCAGCAGGAGACAGCAAAGCAACAAGAGCAAAAGGCAGGAGAAGCAAGCCTCTTTTCCTCCCTTATACTGCAAGCAGGCCACCTGCCCTCCCAGAGCAGGTGTAGCACTCGCCATCTCCAGTGCCTTCCTCCTGCACAGGATGAGGATGTTTACAAAGTGAGGACCCTGGCTCCCTGCTGAGTGGCTTAGTTAAACTTCTAAACTCAGGCTGACACAATGTATCAATCATAACATCTTCCATAGCTTTGCTAATGAATAAAAAGACTCACACAAGGGACTGTTTTTCTTTTCTTTTTCTTTTCCTTACCTTCCGATCTCTTCTCATCCTTTCTTTGTTTTCTTTAAATTTTATATCCTGAGTAACTGATCATTAAATGGAACCCTGATGTAGGAGCTGTCACCAGATTGTGTAAGTATGGGTTGAGGTAAATGACGTGGGGTATTGCTTTTCCCCTGTATGTGGCTTTCTCGTTGCTTTATATAAAACTGAGCTTTGACGTGACTTTTCCCTTGCTTTCCTGTCTCTAAAAACATTTTATATACTGAGAATTACCAGGAATGTGAACTCTACTATTCAGTATCTTCTATAGATAAAAGCTATGGTTTTGAGAAGTAAAGTTTACCTCTTCATTTGGTTTTCCAGGAAGTTCACAGTCAGGACACTCCCCTCAAGAAACATCAAGTTGTCTCCAAAGCCCAATCCCTCCCAGTAGTAGACACGGTGACAGAAAACCAGATACCGGCAAAGATTTCTAGTACGGAACCTGCAGGTCAGTGTTTCAGTGTTGCTTCACTTAAAGTGTAGTTGCCAGTCTGCCATAGATTTTGGAAATTGGATCGGAGAGCAGAAACGCTGCTTCCAGTCCAAAGGACAGGTCTATTACGTTGTTTCTCATTTCTGATGCTGCAGTGTGGCTCTTCTGTCATTCTCATTCCAGAGTGAGAAGGTATGTGCTTTGGATGAAGGTAGTGACAACTCTTTTTGGAGAAACATTCAATAGTAGCTGTTGAGTTGCTCCCTTAATTCAGCTTTTCTGCAAGTGTTGCTCTGCGATGAATTCCTGAACTACTTTGCAGAGATGTGTGTACAAAGAGACCCGTTGTGCACTGCTGTGAATGGTGATGATGGTGCCCATCAGAAGCCTGTTGAAATAAAACATGCTGCATCCACGTAATTAAATAACATGTAGCTGCCTAGAAGAA
Organism: Chinchilla lanigera; assembly: GCF_000276665.1. Classification (NCBI taxonomy): domain Eukaryota; kingdom Metazoa; phylum Chordata; class Mammalia; order Rodentia; family Chinchillidae; genus Chinchilla; species Chinchilla lanigera. The sequence continues at coordinate 7,011,192 of NW_004955460.1, read as the reverse complement.
GGTAGCTTTGTGATGATGCTTAAGTGACAATAGACACTTTTAACATTTTCATTTTATTTTTAAAGTTTGAGGTGAAAACATTACATCAGATTTACCAATATAACTATTTTAAAGTGCCTATTTCAGTACTTTAAGTATATTCATATTATCGTGAAATAGATCTTTGGAACTTTTTCATCTTGCAAAACTAAAACTATGTCCATTAAACAATTCTGCATTTCTTCTTCTACCTCCTCCAGCCCCTAGTGACCACCATCCTACTTCCTGTTCTATGAATTTGACCACATTAGATACCTCGTTTAAGTGAACTCACACACAGTAGGCCTCCCCCACTTTTTTTTTGGTACTGGGAATCGAACTCAGGACCTTGTACTTGCCAAGCAGGCGCTCGGCCACTGAATTATATCCCTGGCCCCACACACACTTATTCGTAGGTACGTGTTCCAAGACCTCCAGCAGGTGCCTGAAATCATGCAGTACTATCCATATATTATAAAGGACACTTCATACAGACTTTTTTTCTTATAAGCCCAGCTGCATTGCCAGATGGTGCCAGAGTTCATGTGTCCTTACATGTTCTCTGTCCTGGTGCCATCTTTACATCACTGTCTTGCCTTTGGGACCGTTATTCAGTAGAGTAAGGATTGCCTGCACTCACTTGACTAAAGCTCTGGTAGTTTACAGTGTGATGCCCTAGACAAAGGGGTGATTCACATCTCTGGCCTGGAGCTAGATGTAGTGAGAAGGCCTGCAACTATTTATTTATTTATGTATGTCTTTTTGAGACAGGGTCTCGCTCTGCAGTTGAGGCTGGCCTTGAACTCACTTTGTAGCCCAGGCTGGTCTTGAGCTCACAATGATCCTCCTGCCTCAGCTTCCTAAGTGCTGGGGTTACAGGTGTGCGCCACCACGCCTGGCCAACTTTACCATGCTACTTAGCATACACTTTATAACTTATTGTTTATTTCTGAGATTTTTCTGTTCAATGCTTTTGGGCTGCAGTTGTCTGTAAGTAACTGAAACGGGTAGCAAACACAGGGAGACTGCTGTAGTTTTTATCTTTTACATAATCTCCTTAAGGTTCACCATTGTGTAGCATGTGATGAGACCGCCTTTCAAAGCTGAATAACATTCCAGTGTGTGAGAGAGAGTGTGTGTGTGTATCACATTTTGCTTGTTTCTTGTACATTTACCTATTGTAGACAGCGCTGTTGTGAGCATGTGTGCACAAATATCTCTTTATTATTTCAAATATTTTGGATAAAAACCTAGAAATGAGATTGGTAGATCACATGGTAGTTCCATTTTTAATGTTTTGAGGACCTTTTTTTTTTTTTATATTGCAAGTTGAACTCAGCACTTCTACGCTGAGCTACATCACCAGCCCTTTCTGATTGTTTTGAGACAGGGTCTCATTACGTTACCTGTGTGGGACTTGAACTTATGATTCTCCTGCCTCAGGCTCCCAGGGTGCTGGGATTACAGGTGTAGGCCATTGTTCCTGGCTTCACTGTGCTTTCTGTAGTGGTTCACCCCATTTTACCCTCTTACCAACAGTGCACAAGCGCTCAAATGCTTCTGCTGCTCATTTTCTTCTGTTTTAGATTGTAGCCATCTATCTCAGTGGTTATTATTTATATTTCTTTAATATAGATATTGAACATCTTGTCATATGTGTTTTGGCTATTACTTTTTTGGGGGAAGTGTCTGTTTAAATTCTTTGCCTATCTTTTAGTCACTGGATTTTATTGTTGAGTTGTAGGAGTGCTGTAGATTCTAGATATTAACTTCTTTAGAGAGATCTGATTTATAAACATTTTTCCTGTTCTATATGATTTTTCACTGTGTTGATTGTGTCTTTTGATATTCTCCAATTTTTAAAAGTTTGATGTAGTCTCATTTGTGTAGTTTTTCTTTTGTCGATTTTGCTTGTGGTTTTATATCCAAATGATTATCATAAAATTCCATGTCATGACGTTTTCCCTTTATATTTTCTTTGGAGTTTTTATAGTTTTGGATTTTGCATTTAGGTCATTTTTAAATTTGGCTTAGTTTTTATGTATGTAAGAAACAAGAGTCCAGCTTCATTGTTTTGCATGAGGATATATAGTTTTCCCAGCACTATCTGTTGAAGAGATTTTTTTTTCCCATTGAATCAGCCTCGTGTCCTTGTTGAAGATGATTTGACCATAGATGTGATGGTTTATTGATCTGTTTGTCTTTTTTTTTTTTGCTTTTTGAAACGGGGTTTCACTATACAGTTCAGGCTTTTCTTGAACTCACTTTGTAGCCCAGGCTGGCTTTGAACTCAAAGTGATTCTCCTGCCTCAGCCTCCCAAGTGCTGCGATTATAGGTGTGAGCCACCATGCCCAGCTACGAATGATTTTTTTTCCCTCAGTGGCCCTTACATAGCTCAGGCTGGCCTCAAACGCACAGTGATCCTCCTGCCTTGGCTTCCCAAGTGCTGGGACTATAGGTATGCACCAACATGCCCTGCCCACCTGGCTCTTTTTAAAAGTTTCTTTTCTTTCTTTCCTTTTTTTTGAGACAGGGTCTCACTGTGTAGTTTAGGCCTTGAACTCCCTATGTAGCCCAGGCTGGCCTCAAACTTGTGGTGATCCTCTTGCCTCAGCCTCCCTAGTGCTGGAATTACAGGTGTGTACTACCATTTTTGGCCCACTTTTAAAATTTTATTTTGAGGGCTGGGGATTTAGCTCAGCGGCAAAGCGCCTGCCTGGCAAGCGCAAGGTCGTGAGTTTGGTTCCCGGTACCAGAGAAAAACCAAAAAAAAAAAAAATTTTATTTTGAGATAGGGTCTCACTAAGTTGCCCAGGCTGGTCTTAAACTTGCAAACATTCTGCCTCAGCTTCCTGAGGAGCTAAGATTATAGGCATGCACCACTGAATTTAGCTCAACTGATGTTTAAGTAGTGATTTTATATTTTATAACAACTGAATTTATTAGTTTTAACAGGTTTTTGTTTGGTAGAATCCTTAGGATTTGCAACATGTTAGGTCATATAATCTGTAAACAAAGATAAATATTAATTCTCTGTTTCCAATATGGATACCCTTTTTTATTTTTCTTGACTAATTGCTCTGGCTAGGACTTTCAGTGATATGTTGAGTGGAAATAGGGGGAGCAGTAATCTTTGCTTTGTTCTTTTTTTTTTTTTTTTTTTTTTTTTTTTTTTGTTTTTCTCCGGTACTGGGAACCGAACTCACGACCTTGCCCTTGCCAGGCAGGCGCTTTTGCCGCTGAGCTAAATCCCCAGCCCCCATGCTTTGTTCTTGATCTTAGAGGAAAAGCTTTTAGTCCTTCACCATGGAATAATGTTAGCTGAGGGTTTTTCATGTGAGGTCTTTATTGTATTTGGATTGTCTCTTTCTGGTCCTACTTTTTAAGCAATTTTACTGACACTTCTTTAAAAGTAGAAAACTAATTGCAGAGTATAATATAATATAAAGTGATCACTCTATGATAAAATAAAATACATATATATCTAGGGAAAAAATGGTGTCTTGGTTACTTTTTTCTTGTTGCTGAGACAAAATACGCAACATGCAAATTAAAGAGGGAAAGGTTTATTTTGCTTACAGTTTGTGGAGGTTTCAGTCCATACTAGGCTGTCTCCTAGGCAGAGTGGCACATGGCAGAGGGCAACAGTTCATGGCAGCAGAAACAGCGAAAGCAACAAGAGCAAAATGGGAGGAGTGGCATCGGAAAGAGGAAGCCTCTTTCCCTCCCTTACATTGTATGCAGGCTGCCTGCCCCAGGGTGGGTGTAGCACTCACACGCATAATCCCAGCATTGGACCATGGATCAGTCATAAACTCTAGAAGCCCGCCCCATGACTGCATGAGGGTTTGGGGGCCATCCAGACACAAACCATAACAAATGGAAAAACAAACAGTGATTCGATAATATTATTACCTCCCTTCTCTTTCAGTAGGAAAGAAGATAGAAACTTAAGAGAGGACAGCTGGTGTGACGTGTGCCTGTAGTCCTAGTTGCTTGGGAGGCTGAGGTAAAGGAACGCTTGAGTCCAGGAGTTTGAGGCCAGCCTGGGGAACATAGTGAGACCCCACATTTAGAGAGAAAAGGAAAGAGAGCGGACACAGATGGTTTTCTATATATTTCTAGGTTTGAATTTTTTAAACAATTGCATTATTTTATAATAAAAATATGTAATGCCTAATTTTTAAAATCTTGGTTGCTATATATATATATATATATATATTTCTTCAATTTTTTTTTAGGTTTCACTGAATGCAACATGACAAAGTCTAGCCCTTTGAAAATAACGTTGTTTTTAGAAGAGGAAAAGTCCCTGAAAGTGACATCAGACCCAAAAGTCGAACAGCAGACTGGTTGGTTTTTATTTGCTTTGTCTTATTAATGGACACTCTTAAGTTAGACCCTTAATAGCAACACCCACATACACACACACAAAAGTGTCTTATGGTTTTATATTTAGTAAACCCCCTTTTTGGTAGTGCTGAGATGGAAACCAGGGCGTTATAGTTGCTAGACAAGGGCTGTCCCAGCCCGTAACTAGGAAATACTCTGCCTGGATATACGGTACTGCGCACAGTTATGGCCGGGTCACAGACCCTGTGGCATGCAGCTGGGGTTGTCACTCACTCTCATGGCGAGAGAACACATGCTACATCTGCCGATGGGGAGGGGCTGGCGGCCCTGTGGCTTCTTTGTGAAACCTGACAATGGAAGAAGAATCATTTGAAAGAACATCTTTTGAAAGTCAGAATGTTTTCCCTATTAAGCTGCAGTTTGAGTTCTTATTTAGTACTATTTGTTAAATCCAAATCATTCAATCAGCTTTTGGTGGAGACAGCCTTTATTTCTAAGAAAATGTGTTTGGAACTTTGAAAAGTATCTCAGTTTCATATATTAGTGGTAGTTTAGTTTAGGAAATGCTTTTTCTTTGCTTTAGTGAGCGTGTGAATGTGAAGCCTTGTCTGCTCTCCCTTGAATTCTTAAAGACCTTAATCAGTGTCCACACACTGAACTATTTTTCAGAAGTGGTACGTGAAATTGAGGTGAGTGTGGATGGTGATGACGCCGAGGATATCAACAGTTCAAAAGTGATTAATGACCTCTTCAGTGATGTCCTCCAAGGAGGTGACCTGGATGTGGAGCAGAACCAGGAGGAGATGGATCAGGTGATAACAGAGAGCAGTGAGGAGCAGGAGGATGCACTGAACATCTCTTCCATGTCTTTACTTATGCCCTTGGCACAGACAGTCGGGGTAGTGAGTCCAGAGGTAAGGAAGTGTAGACAGGCCGGTGACAACATCAACTGAGCAGTAATGCGGTCCCCCTTCTTTTGTTGGTAGCTGAGTGCTTGGCATTTTGTAGCTAGAGTGATTTTGGAAACCTCATGAAAATTCTCTTAAGATAGAACTTGCAACCCTTCAGGGTTTCCTGTGGACCTTAAACAAAGTCCAGTCTGTGGCATGGCTTTAAAGGGCAGCTGTTCGAGATCAAATCCTGGCTTTGATGTTGATCGTCTCTTGGAATGGTTACCTTGTCTGTTCACTGAGGTTGACAGTGGTACCCACATTGCAGGGTTCATGTGAGCACTGAGCCCCGTTAGTGCGCTGGTGTTCAGCACCAGCTGCGCAGCCAACATGCAGAGAAAGCTGAGTGCTGGCAGTCGTGTCACCATGAACGGAGCATCTGCCGCTGTGGAGACTGGTTCACTTACAGAGTTACCTATATAAGTTTCAGCTGACTTCATGCTTTTACTCATGTTTTTACTTTTTTAAATTTTAATTTTTTTGAGACAGGGTCTTGCTGTATAATTCAGGTTGGGCTTGAACTTACTATGTAATCCAGACTAGCCTTGAACTCATGGCTGTCCTCCTGCCTCAGCCTCCAGAGTGCTGGGATTGCAGGCTTGTGTCACCATGTCTGGCCTTATTCATCTTTATAAAGGAATTTGTTTTTGTTTGCTTTGTTTCTACGATGAATCAGTTAACCTACTGGATATTTATTTTCCAATAAAGGGGAAGAATTCATTTATTTTCTCAGAATGAAATGAATTAGCATTTCAAGTCACTGTTAATTACCCATACAATGTACTAATATCTGAGGTGCTTTCCTGCAGAATTTCATTTCCTCGCCTAAATTGGAATTGAAGGACACTAGTGTAAGTGATGAAAGTCCCAAGCCAGGAAAATTCCAGAGAACCCGTGTTCCTCGAGCAGAGTCTGGGGATAGCATTGGTTCTGAAGATCGAGATCTTCTTTATAGGTAAGGGCATTTGGGATGGCTAGATTGGGGTCATGGCTTGGATTGCCGTAAGTGGCATTACAGTTTGTAGTTACAACTTTTGGCAGCCTCTTTCACCAAGTGGCCCTTCCATTCTGGTGAAATTTTGGTATTAGCGTCAAATTCTGCTGATATGTGTCATAAAGAACAGTGCCCAGTGCATTGCTGGATCTCTGAAGTGTAATTTTTTCCTGAAGCATTGATGCGTATAGATCTCAGAGAATCAAAGAAACAGAGCGTCCTTCAGTAAAGCAAGTGATTGTTCGGAGGGAAGATGTTACTTCCAAATTGGATGAGAAGAATGCCTTGTCTGGTCAGGTTAACATCAAACAGAAAATGCAGGTATGACTTCTGTAGAGAGGAGACTTGGTGTGTTTCTTGCACTAGATTGGGAACTCTGAGGACGAGGACCCAGCCTGGTTCATCTCTGCACTGAGTGACCATAGCAGACTGACCCGTGGAGCTCACTAAGTCACTCTTAAATTCAGCTTAATTGCAGAGGAAACTTAGACGCTTATTTCACATTGGTGAACATTTTTTCAAGGGGATGGGATACTGGGGATTGAGCCCAGGGCCTTTGGTGTGCTAGACCTGTGCTGTACCGCCAAAACAACATAGTTATAATTTAAATAAGCTGAATCAGATACTTTCTAAATTTTTACCTTGTTAGATGTAGCCACAGTTATAATTTTTAATAAATATGAATCGGAAATCATTTTATAGGGAAAGTTTATAGTTTAATCATTATAGTATATTCAGTATTTTGGTGTGTAATCTAGAAACTTGAACATTGAAATTAATTTATTTTTCAGTACTGGAGATTGAATCCCAGGGCCTTCACACTGAATTACATTTTGAGACAAGGTCTTGCTAAGTTGCTAAGTTGCCCAGGCTGAGCCCAAATTGTGATCCTCCTGCCTCAGCCTTCTAGAGTGCTGGGATTACAGGTGTGCACCACATGCCCAGTTGGAATTAATATTTTGACTTACTCTCTGGGAAAATTTGAAATTATCCAATCAGATGACTTAAAATTGAAGTTTAAGTGAAGTGAAAATGCTGATTTAAAAATGCCAACTTCCTTCCTCTCATTGGTTTCATTAGGACCTCAATAATGAAATAAATTTGCAGCAGACAGTGATATATCAAGCTAGCCAGGCTCTTAACTGCTGTGTCGATGAAGAGCATGGCAAAGGCTCCCTGGAAGAAGCTGAAGCGGAGAGACTGCTTCTAATTGCAAGTACGTGAGGATAATTGCACCTGACACCTTTCCAGCAAATTCCCAGCTAGGGAAAACTAATTTCCTGTGGTATGTTCAGAAATCTCTAATTTGAGAGAAAAGATTTTCTCCAATCATGTGCTTTATTTGACCTCAGTTTCTATTTCTTGTACTTAGGAGGTTTGTGAAAAATAGGGTGTAAAATGTGGTTTGCATCAAAGGTGAAGGCAACTAGAATGCATCTGAAGATGCATGCTAAATGAAACACACACACACACACACACACACACACACACACACACACACACACACACACACACACCCGTCCTCTATCTTTCTCTCTTTCTCACACACACACACCTGTCCTTTCTCTTTCTCTCTCTCTCACACACACACACCCATCCTCTCTCTTTCTCTGTCACACACACATATACACACCCATCCTCTATCTCTCTGTCTCTCACTCACACACCTGTCCTCTATCTCTCTTTCTCTCTCTCACACACACACACATACACACACACACACAACCTGTCCTCTATCTCTCTTTCTCTCCCTACCAACTTACATATAGCTAAAACAACTGATGTGTATTTTGTGGGGAGAGACAGACAGACGCGCTTGGTAGGAAGATAATGCTGCCCAGAAAGGTAGTTGAAAGCTGTATTAAGTTATAAGGGCTTGGTCAATACACACAGTCCAGGTTTTACCCAGTACCTCCCACATGATGCATAAAAAGTGACTTTTGTCCTTGGTTTTGTTATACAGTGGCACTATCAGTGTACTTTCTTTAACTGGCTTTCATTCAGAAAGACTTTCCAGGCATGGTGGTGCACATCAGTAATCCCAGCATTTGGGAGGCTGAGGCAGGAAAAATGCTGTGAGTTTGAGACCAGCCTGGACCACATAGTGAGTTTAAGGCTAGCCTGAACTACATGGCGAGACCCTGTCTCAAAAAAATAAAACAAAGCAAAACAGAAAGAGTTACAATGATGTTTTATTTTTGTGATGCTTGGGATGGAACCCAGGACCTCGAACATTCTAGACAAGCCACTAAAGTATATCTGCAGCCCACCACTGTAATTTGGATATTTCGAATGTTCACTTTCATGTTTTTACATAGCTGAGAAGAGAGCACTTTTGATTGATGAGCTGAATAAACTGAAGACTGAAGGGCCTCAGAGGAGGAACAAGGCTGGTCCCACAGCCCAGAATGGATTTGTCCCATCCAGAGGATCAGTGACTTTGTCTGAAATCCGCTTGCCTCTGAAAGCAGATTTTGTATGTGGTACAGCTCAGAAATCTGGTACGGTGGTGTTTATTTGCATTATTTTTAGATTCCATGTTAAGTTACGAACTTCAGCTAGATCAGACTTGTACAAGAAATTTACAAGAAGAGCTTACATAAAGATAAAAAGCAGTAAGGGTAAACATAATTTTGAACATAAAATCTCTGAGATGAGTTATCCTGATAGAATAGACCATTTGATATAGCTAATTAATTTTACTATAGAAATGAACTGGTGCATTTAAAAGAACTCACTTTATTTATTCTGTTTAAAGTGTACCTCAGCATGTATAGAAATTTGTTCTACAAACTCTGAACCACTGGTTGTATGGATGATGAGCACCTCAGTGAAGATATTTCTGTTGAAATTTTACTCTTTTTGCCTCACTGGATTTGAATAATCTCAGCACATTTTTTAGAAGTATGCAGTCTACTAAAAATGATATCTATTTTTATAGTTTTTATTAGTATATGTTTGCAGTAGATACATACCTTCATCGTGGCAAATTGGTGCTTATACTTAATCACATAATGATCTTCTTACTTCCGCTTCCTTTCCCCACCTGCCAGTCTCCCCCCACATCTCACCTAGACCAGTGGGTAAATGGCACCCTGACAGCAAAATTTGAAAACACAGCAGGGTAATAATTTAGTAAGCTTAAGAAAATTACAGTTGGGTTAAATTTTAGTAAGGGTTTTTTTTTTGAGGTTCTTTTAGGTTTTCATTTGTGTAGATCTTCCTCTGTGCAGGAAGAGAAAGTCAGCTGTAGATGAGAGTGACTTTGAGGTACAGGAAAGTAAAGAACGGAACGTTATTGTAGGAATGAGCTAACTTATTGCTATTACCTCATTTTAGTGAAGTGTGAGCAGAAAACATTTACCTTGTTGTGCATAGTTATTTAATGACAAATAATGAAGAAATAGTTCATGATTTTATTAGAACTTACCTCTGCATGACTTTCATGGTATTTTAATCTCATGTTTGAAAAGATAAATCACAATTTACCCTTTGGAGGTATGTCTTAGGTGTGTTAAGTTAAATTCAAAGTCAGTAGAAATTGAGGAATTAAGGCGAGATGTTGATGTTTATTCAAGGTTGTAGCTGTCACATTATGTTTAATTAAGCTTGTTTCTGAAACTTGATATTAGTAATTTTAAATATAAATTTTTCTTTGATAAAATGTAAATTTTGTATAAACATTGCAGTGTGACTTTATTCCTTTGGTGGTTCAGAACACTGATCAGCTAAATGTGATTTTGCTTGTGTTAAGTATGTAATTGATCACTTCTTACAGATGCCGCCAATTACTATTACTTAATTATGCTAAAAGCGGGAGCTGAAAATATGGTAGCCACACCATTAGCAAGCACTTCGAACTCTCTTAATGGCGATGCTCTGACATTCACTACTACATTTACTCTGTGAGTAATTAGGCGTTTGGTGGTTCAGACAATATTCTCTCTTAAACGGTCAACACAGTCTAAGGATACAGGCAACATTTATCTGTAGATCATGCTTCTGAGGGTCAGATCCGTAATCTGATCAAGTCCTTGTACATGCTGAGTATGTGCTTTACCACTCAGCCCTTTATTTGTTTTAGTTCTTCTTTTGGTACCGGAAATCAAACTCAGGACTCTGTGCTTACCAGGCAGGTGTTGTGCCGCTGAGCTGTTTCCCCAGCCCTTGTTTTAGTTTTTGAGACAAGGTCTTGCTACGTGGTCCAGGCTGCCTTGAACTCACTGTGTAGCCCCGGCTGGGCTTCAACTTGCAGCAGTCATCCTATTTCAGTCTCCTGGGAGCTGTGTGTTCAATTTTTTTTTTTAATGGGTAAATAACTCAGTTTTTAAGTTTTTGCATTTAGCTTTTATATTTTTGATGTTTTCCAATGAGTAGCACATTTCTTCTATGTGACTATCCATGTTTAATACTTTGAAGTATTATATAAAATGTGAACCATAATTTTTTTTTCTTCCGGTCCCAGGGATTGAACTCATGACCTTGCGCTTGCCAGGCAGGCTCTGTGCCACTGAGCTAAACCTTCAGCCTGCCCCTAATTTTTTTTATATATGCTTTAAAGCTCATATAACATACTTAATATTTCATCTTGATAAAAGATACTTATGTTTAGTTATGCAGGTATGTTTTAGAACTACATAGTACAAAACAGTTTGAAAAAGTTGTTACTTTTTAAAGCTCTTGAATTATAAAAGACCAAAGAAAATATTTCTGACTTTTAAAATACAGACTATTCTTACCAGTTCTTCTTGTCTTTAGTTAAAAACACAGTGTATTTCTTTACTCTCAGAATCTTGTAACCGTATTTGTGGCCTTTTAAAGGCATAACTTGAAATTTTTCTTAGTATTTCATTTGATATCTTTTTTTTTTCTTCCCAGACAAGATGTGTCTAATGACTTTGAAATAAATCTTGAAGTTTACAGCTTGGTAAGCATTTATAGTTTCCTAAAGTAGCCAGCAGTGTATTTTCTTTAATAATATCAGGTTTTAGGCTGATTATAATTTGGGTTTGTGTGTAGGTACAAAAGAAAGATTCTTCAGGCCCTGATAAGAAGAAAAAAACATCCAAGTCCAAGGTGAGAATTATAGAAATCTAGTAAAAAATTACAATCAAAAAAGTAATAGATATCATGCTAGTTTTAATCGTTATGCAACTTCTAATGATTCTAAAGTCTTCAGATCAGTTTTATGTGCCAGATTTCTACTTATATTGTATTACTACTTGCATTAAATAGAAGTGAATACTTATGGTGAACTTACAGTGAGTGATTGTGATCCTAACTATAAGCTTTTGATACTCAAGATAGAAAGTTTTGCTTTGTCCATGTTTACTTGACATCTTTTATAACTGCTTAAAACTCGCTGTTCTCTGCCCTCTTGTCTCCCTAGGTCCTCTAGAGCAGCATTTAACTATGCAGTCGCTTGTGTACAAGAAGCAGTAGAACCTCTAATTGGGTTTTTACTGTTCTACTCATTGTTATTTTCCTGAGTCATCATTAAAGAGTTTGTCTTTATTGCAGATTAATTTCTGTTGGAACAAAAAGGAAAATGAAAAAAATTTTTTTTCTTTAGCTTTAACCAAAAAGGAAGGAATTCAGGTCTGATCTATTCATATTTAAGATTTATTTTTCATGTGGGACTCTCTCAAGAGTTAATTTTAAACTGTGAATTACAGTATTTTAATTGGAAATGTACTAATTTTTTTCTTCTAGGCTATTACTCCGAAGAGACTCCTCACATCTATAACCCCGGTAAATAGAATTTTTAGGAAATTAAACTTTCTTGAGAAATTTTTGTCTTACACGTATGACTGTAAATTGGGTAACGAGTTCTAAACCAACTGTCAGTTATATAGATCTTTTAAAATATACTAATGGGGAAAATGATCCTTGACATTTATGTAGGAAAAATATTTTCTGAAATGTACTCTTTGTCCTGTTAAGAATTTTGTACTTGATATTTATGTCTTCATATCAAATAAAATAAGTAACTTATGTTTCTTCCCCATATTTTTTTTTTTTTTTTAGAAAAGCAGCCTTCACTCTTCAGGTGAGTGGATTCTGAACTACTTTAGGTTTAGACTAAGGAAAATAATTGAGCAATTGTATATGTATATAAATGCATTCATATATATGTAGGCCACCTTGATTTTTGAGTGTTTACCCTGGTCTGCTTTGGGATAATACTTTCTAGATGGGTTTGTTTTTAGTCACATGTAAGGTTACTGGTCAGAATAGCATGCAGTCGGGTTGTACCTTTGTCAGGTACCCCAGGAGGACACCAGCCACCACAGGATTCAGGCTCTGGCAGTCCAGTCACATGCGGTGTTGAGTTACCAGGCAGTGTCGGCAGGGAGCAGCAGTCCTCACCAGGCTTCTCTTGTTGTGTGGATTGTTTTGTGCTGTCCACACTGTGGCGCTTACTTCTTTCCACGGTGCTCATCACGAGTGGCACTATGTCATGCCGTGAAAGCTCTTTCCAGTTTGCTAGGTGTTGGGGTGCCGTGAACCAGGGCCTTCTCTACAATGGCGTGAGGCCTACGTTTTATAAAGGGGATCAGGATTGAGTGGGTTTCTCTCACGTCCTTTAGGCTATTGGCTTTTTCTCTGTGGCACAGAGAGTTACTAATAGACCTGTGCAGATTCGATCTCCGCTGCTAATTATGTCACCCTGGCCTATTAATAGTGATGAAGTCTTTCTGTATTTCTTAGGAGAAAATTGCTCTTTTAAGTATTTACTTTTAGGTTTTGAGTCTTTCAAACATATCCATTCCAAATATTAAGGAGTGCTTGTACTCATTTAAAGACAAAATTCTATGTAATTTCCTTTCATTAAGCAAATGTGTTACTCTGTTTTCTCTCATATTTAAAAACAGGAAAAATGAGACATTTTTCCCTGGGGCAATTTAATTTCATCCTGTTGGTATGTGGTGAAGCACGGTTGTTTGTTCTTGTAAAAGTCACTGAACTGAGCACCACTGGCTCTTTCTTTACAGTTATGGCCAGTCCAGGAGGCCTCCACGCTGTGCGCACCAGCAACTTTGCCCTCGTTGGGTCTTACACACTGTCATTATCGTCAGTAGGAAGCACTAAGTTTGCTCTTGACAAGGTATTTGCTCTCAACTTTGAGTATGTTGTGTTATTTCTTATAATTTTAGAAAATTGAGGTTAAAGTGCCATAATGCTTTCAAGTATTTGAAGTCTTTAGCCATGAGTAAATGTTCTTAGAATCACACATTTTAACTAGATCCAAGTATACCTAAATGGTGTATCTTATGATGTTGGAAGTATTTCTTGCGTATATCTTTTTTTTGTTGTTTTTGGTTTTTTTTTCCAGTACTGGGAATCGAACTCATGACCTCATGCTTGCCAAGCAAGCACTATGCCACTGAGCTAAATCCCCAGCCCGTCTTGCTTATAGCTTAATACTGTAGTTAGATCTTCAAAGTAATATATTCTGTTACTTTTTACTAAAAAGTATCACTTCTTACATTTTGTTGTTAAATTTGTAGGTTTTTTTTTTTTTTTTTTTGAGAGAGGACATTGCTCTGCAGTTCAAGTTGGCCTTGAACTCACCATGTAGCCCAGGCTGATCTTGAACTCATGGCTATCTTCCTGCCTTGGCCTCATGAGTGCTGGGATTACAGGCATGCACCACCATGCCCAGCTGAATTTGTAGTTTTTGAACATAACAGTTTCCCTATTTGAACCTCTAACATATTTTGAAATGAGCAGTATGTTATAGACTTAGTTTTGATAAACGGGGAAAAATAGATTAGTCTCTCTTGAATCTAAGGGATTTCTTTTCTGTGCTTCCCTCCCAAATTAAAAGCTTCAGAATTCAAATCTGTATTATGTCACTATCATTTTTTTTCACCATAATATGAAATAATTAAACTTTTAAGTAGCTAAAAGACCATTTTTTATTATGTTTGCAGTACATAATTCTTAGGCTCCTCATGTAGAGTTGGCACATGCACATAATACAGTTTAATTCTTTTTTTATTCCTTTCCATCCTCTCACCACCTCTCCATCTCTTGATCCCTTTCGCATTTGAAAAAGATCTGTCTCCCTACTTCCTATTATCTATCTTTATTTTCCTCTTACAGGACTATTTAAAAAGTCAACTAGGGCCAGGAATATAGCTCAGTGGCACAGTGCCTGCCTGGCAAGCACAAGGTCTGAGTTCGATTCCCGGTACCATAAAACAAGAAAAAAAAGTGGCAAACTAGCAGCAAATTTTTTTGGGGGGATCGATTTTTGCTATATAATACAATAATTTAAAAAAATATTAATTTAAAATTTTTTGAGTGATACAATAATTGAACATGTTTATGGAGTCTACTATGATATTTTAGCACTTGTGTACAGTATCTAATGATCAAATCAGGGTAATTAGCATTTCCACTCATCACCCCTACCCCGCCCGGGGGGGGGGTTGTTGAACCCAGCCTCTTGCATTTGCTGCAGGTGTTCTACCACTGAACTACATCCTCAGACCCTGTTAAATTTTATTTTGAGACAGGGTTTCGTTAAGTTGCCCAGGCTGGGTTTTGAATTTGTGAGCACCCTGCCTCAACCTCCTAAGTAGCTAGGATTGTAGGTGTACACCATAGTACCTGGCTTCCTTATTTCTTTGTTTTATCCTTTAAGCTCCTGGCTTCTAGTTCTTTACAGAATACAGTATGTAACAGGTTGTTATAAACTGTAGTCACCTGCTGTGCTATGGGACACGAGCATATTTCCTTTTGTCTTGTTACCTGTTGTGCAGTCTCCATCGCCTTCCCCTAACTCCTCAGCCTCCAGTAATCACGATTTTACATGCAGATCGATTTTATGAGAGCTATCTGTAGTCAGAATGTAGAGGTGAAAATGTATAAAAATTAAAAGGCTTGGTTTCAAGTATCTGTCCTGCTCATAATTTACTCTTTATTATGGAATTAGTCACTGTATTTCTCAGGGAGTTTGCTTTCCTAGGACAGAATCTTAGGTTAGTGTGAAGCAACCTAAGTTTAACATTCTGTGAAGGTCTTTTTTTGTAATTGATGAACAAAAAGCAGGCTATAGGTGACATTTTGACGGTTATTAAACCATAAATATATTTTAATATGTTCGTTTCTAAAAATTTACATAACTTTTTATTTAATAATTCAGCTAATTTAACAAAAATGAGTGATTGTGGGTCTTTTTTTTCTCTTTGTCTTTTTGTTTGTTTGTTTTAGATAAATTATGATGTAAAAGAGCAAGAGCTACTGGGCTATTTGTTCCAGGAAAAGGTTGCCGAATTTTCTTTGCTTGAAACTAATGTACCTAAAAATCAATCTTAATATCTAGTCCTTTTGTCTTTCTTTCACTAACTACTTCTCTATCTTTGGGTTATTTTAAATAAGTAAGGACATTATGGGAGATATTCTTTGTTTGGACTCTTACAGAGGGACATCTTTTCTTCTTTAAAGCTTTCTTTGAAAATTCTTTTTTGTTTTCAGGCATGTGTGGTATTTGGGTTTTTTCTCTATGTAGATTTCTGTTTTATAGTTCTTTAAACTTTTATATTCAGTTCAATATTGTTTTTTTCCTGAGTATTAATTATAATACCACATTAGAAACTGTTTAAAATTACTCAATATTTTTGGCCTTTTAATCTATTGAAAGCATTACTGGTGATGTTTAAAGTAAAGATAGAAAGCTTTTATAGTATCGATTAGCTAGTTGTAATATTGCTAAATGTATTTAACACTAAAATTGTACTGAATATAAATATTTTAGAAGACCTAAAATATTTAATATTCTTGTAAAGATCCGTTGCAGACCTTTGTGGTACTATAGAAATGCTAATGAACAAAATGCTGGATAGTATTTTATTTTAAATTCTTAAAACAAGATTTGGTGTTTGCAAATTAGAGAAACATAAAAATGGGGGTTCTGTGATCTGTATTTCTTAATCAGCATTGTCACTAGTCCAGTTTCAACATATGGAAGAGACCTCCTTAGTCTCTAAAGTGAGATTTTAATACATATGTTAAATATATTAAATAGAAATCATTCTTTTGAAAAAATTTTGGCTGCTATTTTCATTTGAAATGTCATACTTAAAAGTTAACATTAATATTTTCCATTATCTTAATACCTCCTTTGAAATTGTAACTTAAATTTCTTTCTTTTTTTTTTCTTTTTGAGACAGGGTCTCGCTATGCAGTTCAGGCTGGCCTTGAATTGACTCTGTAGCCCAGGCTGGTCTCGAACTTGAAACGATCCTTCTGCCTTAACCTCCTGAGTGCTGGGATTGCAGGCGTGCGCTGCCACATCTGGCTATCATAGCTTAAATTTCTGACTATCATATTGAATGAAAAATCAAATCATTGAATTTAGTTGGTTGTCTTTTAAGTCTCCTTCTGAGTCAAATATGATTTTGATATGAAATTAGCACCAAATGTGATTTTGTGTGTGATAGGGAAGCAAATGCTTATTCCAGTTGCTTGCAGTTGATGTAGAATATTTATGATAGTTAAGTTCAGCTGTTCTTTAAGTTGCTGGGAAAATGTAAGCCTTCTATGTCAACATGATATTTCTATTTAATTAACATTGAGAGAGCAGACAGGTCTGATGTTTCCTACCAGATACTACCAGTATAAGGGAGTGTCTTGACCAGTAATACAGTTGGTATTATTGCGAGTCACATAGTTAGTTTGAAATCCCCTTCAGAATGGAATTTCAGTGGAGGTTAACCCAGTCTCTTTGCTCTGCAGAGTTAAGGTACCGTGAGCAGTGCTTTGCCACTTTATATGAGTTTACACATAATCTGATTCAATCTGATCTTAAGCCTTGCATCCTAGAATTTAAATGATGAATTTCAGTGAGTCACACTCTCAAACCCTTTCAAATAGGGAATTCAAAACAAGATTTATAGATAAAGGGAGAAGAACATCCCAAAGCTCATTTTCTGACTTAATGACCTCTGAAGTGTCTATACTTTTTGGGAAGTAGAAGTCAGTGTAAAAATTATTAGAACAAAAGTTACAAAGTAAAACAACCAGAGTTACAGAATTTTGTGTTAGAGGTCGAATGACTAGGCATCCTGGTGTGTCTAAAGCCATCTAATGTGTGCCTGTTGGCCTGTGTAATTATTAATAGCGCTCCTTTTGTGCGAACATATGCCAGTGTATAATTAACTACACCACTCATATAATTAACTACATTCAACATCTCTTAGTAATAATCATTGAAGTGTGGATGTCTTAAAACAGTCCTTTGTTAAATGGGTTAGGATTGCAGTGTTTTCACACAAGTCTCCATGCTCAACAGGGAATAGCAGGCTTAACCTTGTGAGCATTCTTGACTCATTTCTGTGTTAGGACCAGCTTCCAACCAAGAATACCACCTGCAACTGCAGCCTCAGAGTGGGAGAGTGCATTTTCTCATCTTTCCGAGATTTTGTCTGCCAGCAGCAGTCTCTGGGCTAACCAATGGAGTTCTGTTAATAAGCATTGGGAGAAAGGGGCCTAAGGAGCTTAAAATAGACCACATGGAAAAATAAAAGGCAGAAGAATCGTCAAGGAATAGTATGATGTTTTGATTCTAAAGAAAGTGACAAGTTCATCTCATGGATTTGATCAAATTGTTGGAAAGTAACCTTATAGTAAAAACTTTTCAAAGTTATTGAGCTAAGATTATTCATCTAGGGATTGATTCCTCCCTCTCTGCCTCTCTTCCTTCTTTCCTTCTTTTTTTACTCCCCTTGGTGCCACTGAGGATCCAAAATAGGGATACTGAACTAAACTACAGCCTCTAGTTTTGTTTGTTTATTTTTGTTTGTTTGAGACAGGGTCTTGCTATGTACTTTAGGCTGACTTTGACTCATAGCAATCCTCCTAGCTCAGCCTCCCAAGTGCTGGGATTAGAAGAGTACACCACTGCACCTGGGTAAGGATATCATTCTTTTCCATGAAGCAGCAGGAAAGACAGCTGATGATGATAGCATCCTCCATTCTATTGTGACCTAGAACTGAGTATATTCTCGCTAGGTATAGATGCTAGGCTAGCGGGTTTTTCTTTTTTTACCCTTTTAAAGATGTTAATCTCTTGATTTCTAGCTGCAGTTGTTTCTGTTAAGTCAACCATGATTCTTTTCTCTTTTCAGTGTTTTGTTTTTTTTTTTTTGGTTGTGATTTTAACAGTTTTGTTCTGATGTTTTATATTTAACCTGCCAGGTTTCACTGAGATTTTTCTGTATTTGCAGTTGTGTATTTTGTAAGTCCTGGCAGATTGTCAAACTATTACAGTGGTATCCCAGTTGTGAACTTAATTTGTTCTGCAGTTACAGAGAAGATGCCACAGTCCTATTTGTCACTTGACACAGAGTTTGCAAATGGAAGCAAATTTTTGCTAATGCCTCTGTTTGCAAACCAAAGTGTTCATGGACAGAAGCATTTGTAAAGCGAGGTATTGCTGTATTACTGAAGTATTTCTTCTGTTCAGTTCTTTCTTTAAGTACACGTTAGACTTCTGATCATTTTCTTATAGGTCTGTGGCACATTTTTTGTTTTCATAAATTTTTTTCTTCGTGCTTCATTTTTAATCATTTCTAGCTGTTTTCCAGTCCATCTTTTCCTGATATTCCCTCATCTCCTGAAAACCCTATCCAATAAATTCCTTAATTCAGGCATCTTTTTAGTTCTGAAATTTTCATCCAGATCTTGTAGCTTCTTTGCTGAAGTTATCTTATTGCCCACTTTTGCTAATCTTTTCCCTCTGAATTCTTTAAGACATTGCAAATGTTCTTGTGTTTGAATTCCAACATTTAGCTCATCTGTGTTCTGTTGATATGCTTTTGCCCCCTCTCTGCTTCCATAGCTCTTTGATGTGTTTAAGGAAAATAAAGTTTTAAAGTGAAGCCAGTGCGTTAGTGTTGTTGCAGTAGAGCTGGTGGTCTTTTGTGAACGTCACGTCATGTTTGGAACTGGAACTCAGAGCACCTAAGTAGAATTCCTTCATGTATCTCCCTCTTATAATGCACACTGGAATAAACTGAGTGGACAGAATGGAGGAATAATGTTTGTATATGTGTATCCATAGCTAGCAAGTCAGCTGAGGTTGAGAGTGAGAATCATCTCAGTAATGGGCTCTGGTGTGTATTTAGGCCAATTCAGACCTTTGCATTGAACTCAGTTCTTCAGATACATTTCAACACTGGCTTTCACAGCCAGGTTAAAGCTAGCATCTTCCTTCTCTGGCAGTGTTGTGCGTTGCAGATAACAGTTCTTTCCTTCCTGGTTGAATGGCTGACTGCCAGCTATAGCTCCTGCTGCTGTGCAGCATCTGGAAAAAGTATTAAGAGAGTTTTTATGCCACATATTGCTAAACTAAGAGAAGATCAGAATTCAAAATTTCCAGTTTCTACTGAATGCATATTGCTTTTGCATTTTTAATAAAATAAAAAAAATTATAAGCCGAACCATTATTAAGTTGCTAAGAATATGCTGTGACAGGTTTAGGTTCCTTTCCTTAAAGAAATTTGGGCTGGGTTGTAGTTCTGTGGTAGTATTCTTGCCCCAAAAGTGCGGGGTCCTGGTTGATCCCCAGCACTGTGCGTGCCATGCACTTGTGCACACACACACACACACACACACACATAAAATTTGCTTCTATTGCAGTACGATTGGTCTTAGCATCCTTGTCAAAAGTCAGTTGGCCACAGATATACGATTTGCTTTCCGGGCTGTCAGTTTCATTGCATATGTTGTACGTCTGTCTTTACATCAGTACCATATCTTTTGATTGCTTGCTCTTTGAATTAGTTTTTGCAACTGGTACATAGAAGTCTGCCAACTTTTTCCCTCTTTAAGATTGTTTTATGCTGGACCGGGGATATAGCTCAGTAGCACAGTGCCTGCCTGGCAAGCGCAAGGTCCTGAGTTTGATTCCCCATACCAAAAACAAACAAACAAAAAAATTGTTTTATTATTTGGAACTTCCAGTTTCATATGAATTTGAAGATTGGCATTCACATTTCTACAGCTTGTTCTTTACTGCCGTGTGATATATATTGTATCAATTTGGGTGGTTGGTTTATTCAGGCTCTCTGGGGTATATTCTCCTGTTGGTGGAGAATGGATACATGCATGTGTTCTATTTTTAAATGTTTTTCTTTCCCACGTTAATTGGGGATTTAGACATTTGTTTTTGTCAAGCTCTACCTTGAATGAATTTATTCTTCAAAAGCATTTGTTGCTAAGGAAACAGGCTTTGTGGCCACGTTTTACAGCCCGCATTTAGAAAATGATATATTTTCTAGACATTATAGCCATTTTTCATGATTTATACATGTTTTATAAAGAAAAATCACAGCACTCAGAAAACTGTTTTGCAATTAATTTACCCTCTTTGTTGGCAGGTGCCCTTTTTGTCTCCTTTGGAAGGTCACATTTGTTTAAAAATAAACTGTCAAGTGAATTCAAGTGCTGAAGAAAAAGGTTTCCTGGTAAGTAACATCGCTTGATCTTTATTTCTTTTTTTCCATTTTGTGAAATACAGACTTGGGGTCCCGTGGGAAGGGGAGCCTGTGATTAAGTGTAAACTGGTTCGGTAAAGACTTGTTGCCTCTCTTCTGTATACCAGTCGCTGTGCTGATGTCGCTTCCTGGGGGCAAGTGTGGGTGCCCATGCCTGTGGGGGGAAGGCAGCTCTGGGGTTCATAAACTGCATATCAGTAAAGGAATAAGTGCACAAAGTTTAAGGAAAGGAAAACATTTTGTTGGGTACTTTATTGGAACGGGGGAAAAGGGAGGAGAGATAGCTACCCTGTTAAATCAGAGTAAGGGGCTCTGGGAAAATAGAGGACCTGAGGGCCACTGGTTCTTGGCTGTTTTCATTGGGTGCTACGGATCTTCCCCTACTTGGAATTTGTCATTACCTGATTGGTTTCCTGGGATGTCATAGATGGATCCCAGTGCCCAAGACCCCTCACCCTGTGTCATCTTCTATGTGCACATTCTTAAGTGCTCTTTATTTGCTTTCCCTTGTCCTGTCAGACTATCTCTAGAATTTATGAGTTGGTTAAAGGGACCTTACATACAATGTCGAGTTAGCAATTAAGTAAAGGGAAACATAACGAGAGTATAGACAATGGTACCTGGGTTCACGAATTTAATTTGTTCTACGATTTTGGAAGAAATAGCTTTGGTTGTGCTTACTCAATGCAGAGTTTGCAAACGAAAACAAAATTTTGCCAAATGCTTCTGTTAGCAAACTAAAGTGTTCGCCACACTACTGTACTGTGCACTACATAAAGAGCTGTCTTTTAAGCCTGCCCTTTGTAAGGTGGGGAGGGGTGGCTCCGGGTAACTTGGTTAGAGTGTGGCTGATCAGCTTTCTCTTTTCTTGTTAATTACTCCTCTAGTAAAGTTTTAACTCTTTCTGGTCAGGGTTGGCCAGAAAGACCAACAAGGCCCTCGCAGTTTTACGGACTCCTTTCTTCTACACTGGTACTAGAATAGGATAGGTCACAAAAAACTCTCCACTCAAGGGAGAAGCACCAGTGAAGCAGCAAGCACAGTGTAGCACCCAGTTTTATGGACTCCTTTCCCCTACACTGCTACCGGAATAGAATAGGTCACAAAAAATAACCTTCCACTCAAGGGAGAAGCACCAGTGAAGCAGCAGGCGCAGTGCAGCACCTGTGGTAGGCAAGCGTGTAGAGTGTGCAGCCTGGACGCCAAACCACCCTAACTGTGCTGAGGAAACCGGGGAGGCCGAAGGGAGCAGGGAGCAGGAGGAACTCAGGAGCCACTGACTGGAGCCCTTGGGGAGAGAAGGGATCCGGGAAAGAGGGGCATGGAAGGGTCTGCAGTTCCCTTCCTGTGCCCACTCACCCGGGGAAGAGAAGGGTGGCCCACTGGGACAGGGGCAGGTGTCTCGGATGGCTGGAGTTAGTGTGGGAGTGTGTGCGAGTGTAGGGGGCGGCTGGGGAGGACGGTCTGATTGGAGTTGCAGACCAGTGGAGTTGCTGTTGAACGTGAGAAAGAAGAGCTGGACTGTAGCAGAAGCCCACCTGGCCCAGGACTTCTGACAGACCCTAGGAACATAGCTGTTCCTTCTTAGCTTTTTCACATGTAAATCCAGCAGGTGGCACTAAATAGTCTTGGAAAGACTTTTTAAAAACAATTCCTGACTTGAAAGCTGTGTTTACTTTCTGACATTCTCTTTTGATGTAAATATTGTCATAGTTCATTGTAGACATCTTCAGCAACTGCTAGGCCCTGTTGTAGTAGCCAGTTCATTTCCATGCATTGCGTGACCTATTTAGTTTTTGAGCTGGTCTCTAGTTAGATGCAATCAAGTTCATTCTATCTCGAATCCTACGGGCTGTTTCTATCACATCCATAGAGAGATGTTGTGAGGAAGAGCTCAGGACTCCTTCACAGATCCTCTGTCCCATGCCTGAACAGTGCGTTTTCAGGACCCCAGCTCTCTGCAATGGAAAGGGAAACCCCATCCCTTCCTGGTGAGCCAGGGCAGCCCGGGGAGGATGCCTGGCCCCTGAGAGACTGGTTCAGGTTCTAAACCTGTCCTGGGCCGGCTCAGCTTCTATTGGTGAACAGCAGGACAGGGGTGCTCTTCCTCTGACTGTCATCACTTAATTTCCCTGGCCCTCAGTTTCCTTTGCTATAAGGATGAAAAGGCCACTCTTTCCTTCCTCTCTGAGTACAGTATGGTGTGACAGTAATTGTTATTCTCATCAGCATCTTTGTCTGTTCATTGCCTGTGTGATGTGAAAGGTGAACGTAGACACAAGAGGGAGCTGGTGATCCATCTGTACTAACTTTTGCACCTAAGAGTGAAATAAGATTCCTGTATCCTTCCTGGGCTGTAAGCAGTGTTGCCCAGAGAGGCACACTTTAGGGGAAGGAGTGAGGGGAGCGGAGAAGGCAGGGCAGGGGGGACTCTGCTTGGAGCAGGCTAATTAACTCAGCTAATAAGTGAACCTCAGTCTAGCATGGAAACACCTCCTCTCACACCAGAAACTTTCCTCCTTGGCCAGAGCTTGCCTTCCTCACTCAAAGTACCTGTGGGAGCTTCCCATAAATTAGGGAATTGAAAAGAGTGTATATCATACCACCATGGGATTGGTGTAAAGATTGGTTGAGATAATTTTAAAAATGTATTTATAGAGGTGCTTCTCACAGAAAGCACCGAATAACATTAGTTTTTTATTAGCTATCCAACTGTCAGAAAGGGGACATTGTACTTGAAAGGTGCAAAGGTCTTGATGTGTTGTAAATCAAACACAAAGCTGCCTTCGGATCATCTGCAGCACAGGGCAGCACAGGAGGCAGACGATGTGCAGCCACTGTGGCTCTTTGGGCCCCAGCAGGAGAGCTGAGTGTGACAGACGCTCTGGGCCTTTAAGCCCGGAGTACTCTCGGCTCTGAGGGGAGAGGGCTCTGACCCATGATCTACAGCATCGTGAATGTTCTTTTCCTTGCTTTGGTCTCTAGCATAAAAGTTTGTAAAGAAAAATAATTATAATTAAAAGTAGGGGTTTTATATAAATTAGGGCTCTGTTGTGATTACAAGTAGAGCTTCTACTTATATTTCTGCTTACATAGAATTATTTCATTGGAAGAAAGCGCAGATTGATAAGTCTCAGTGTCTGCAGACCCGTGTGTGGCCTCAGCGCCCCCTGCTCCCTGCAGAACGTCCCTTGTATGTTGGAGGCGAGGTTGGCCTGGTGCCCGACTGCAGGGCGATGCTGCTTCCTGTGGTGCCGGCCCAGCAGCAGACCAGCATTTCTGAGGGTTATCGCAGGGATTCAGCAGGGCCGCTCATCATGAGTTGACTCTTTTAACCCTCTTAGAAAACTGTTCTCTTGAATAAAAATTAAATGCCAGTCTTACATAGGAAGATAGTTCTAGCTTAATATTTTGTCATTAATGTTTTAACATGTACTGTATTGCCGCATGTGGTGCCTCACGCCTGTAATCCCAGCCCTTGGGAGGCTGAGGCAGGAGGGTCACTGAGGCCAGCCTGGGCTTCATAGTGAGCTCAAGTCCAGTCTGAACCACCTAGTGAGACCCTATCTTAAACCTCCCACCCCAAACAAAAAAAAAAAGGTATGGCATTCATATTGTCCCCTCTCCAGTAAATGAGGAACTAACCCCCTTCTTTTCGGAGCCTTTAATGGGGATACCATGCTTTTGAAGAGCCTGAAATTAGGAGGAGATATTTATTTGGGGGTAATATCTGGATGTTCTTAAAGGCATGCAGATGATGTTATAGTTAACCTCTGATGTGAATGTTTGGAAATTGTTAACGACATAATCAAATTCATTTAAATAGATTTTGACATGGATGATGACAATATACAGAAACCTCCCATGTAGAATAGCCATTCACTGTTAAGAAATTTTCTTTGAGTTTCTAATGTCAGCATTTCAATTGACTTTCCAGACTATATTTGAAGACGTAAGTGGCTTTGGTGCCTGGCATAGAAGATGGTGTGTTCTTTCTGGAAACTGTATCTCTTATTGGACCTATCCAGATGACGAGCGGCGGAAGGTAATTTAAATAGTACTGCTCATGGGAAAGCCCTGGTGCCGTTCGCCGGGTGTCCATGCAGGTGTCCCTGTGCTTCCCGGCCCAGATTCCCCATTGCGCATACTTCTTGGCTGTTAAATGTCCTGGCTGCAGGTATGTGTGTGTTTGTGTGTGTGTGTGTTTGAAAAAGAGCGGGAGAGTATTCTATCCTGTCCGTTCATTGGGAGCTGGCCACCTTATAATACCATAAGGTGTGTATTTTCTTTTCCTTTAGAATGTTTCATAATAATTTTAAGTTGGAAATTTGGAAATACATTAAATTCAACTTTATAGTTTATTAGCTAACTGATTTACTTATGTCTGTGATACAACAGTAATGAAAAACGATCCATAGTTGGCTTTGATTTTATTTCTAAAACTTATCAGTAGAATTTTGTTTAATAGATTACCCCTCATTTTAAAAGAATTTAGTATTATCACCCAAGTAAGATTATTGATTAGCCCCAAACTAGAAACTAGAAGTAAGCAGAATTAAAAAGCAAAATCATCCGTAACAGGTAATTACGGTTCATATTTTGGATGTATATCTTTCTAAACTTTAAAAATATGTAATAATAATTATGTCCATTTATGAATGCTTTAAAAACAAGAAGAGTGCTTTTTAAAGCCTTTTTTGTTTTGTTTTATTTTCCTTTATGCTGGGAACTGAGCCCAGGACCTTGACCATCGTGGAAAAATGCTCTACCACTAAGCTACACCCTAGGCCAGAGCAGCAGTCTTTTGTCATCTGTTTTTTATTTAACCCTTCAATGCTTAGTGGTCCATTTTAGGACTGCCCATTATAGTGAAACATAATGAAATGTGTTCTCTAGGTAACATGTATGAATTTTATGCAAAAATTTTAAAAAATTTCAATCTTCGGCGTAAATGGCTTCATGATGTATCCTAGCATCTTTCCATGTTGATAAAGATATATCTACAATGTTGTTTATTAGTTGTTAAACAATATTACATTGTTGTCATTAAAGTTACTAATATTTTAAAAATATATTATGGCCAGGTGTGGTGGTGCATTCTGTAATCTTAGCACTTGGAAGGCTGAGGCAGGAGGGTCATGAGTTTGAGGCCAGGCTGAACTGTATAGTAAGAGCCTACCCCAAAGAAAAAGACGTGAAATGTTTAAGATATTCAAGAAGACATAAAAATAATTTCAGTCAACCTTTGTTATCAGACCAGTGGACATTCCCCATATAGTTCTCCACACAGATAATCCCTGTGCTAAAATTATTTATCATTCCTATGCATTTCTTAAGATTTTATTCTAGCCGGGTGTGGTGGTGCACACCTATAATCCCAGCACTTGGGAGGCTGAGGCAGGAGGATCTTTGCAAGTTTGAGACCAGCCTGAGTTATAAAGTGAGCTCAAGGCCAGCCTGAACTATATAGTAAGACCCTGTCTCAAAAAACAAACAAACAAAAAAACCCAGGATTTTTATTCTATATAGTAACTATGTTATTCCAATTGCAATTTTTAAACATACAAATCATATATTCTACAAGTAGCCTTAATTAGGTCAACACAAATGTGAAGTTAGTCCAGGTTAATGTGTGTAACTCTAGTTTGTCTCTTCTCTGTAGCATAGTATTCCATTAGAAGGCCTTACCACAATTTATTCCTTTTCTTATTTATGAACACTTAGATTATTTCTATTTGGTGCTTTTATAAACAGTGCTGGTGTGATTTAACTTTTTATATACATGAGTGGACGTTCTTTCTTGAGTTTTACCTAATAGCAGAATTGATGAGTGCAGGATTTGGATGTCTTCAACTTGACTAGATTTTGTCAAATGATTCTTTAAAATGGTTGTGCAATTTTCTGTTCCCACCAGGAATATGCAAGAATACATAGTTTTCCTTATTCCCACCAATGCTTGCTAATTGGTCTTTTAACCTTTGGTCAGTATGAGATAGGCAAAATGTTACCTCACGTTTTTCTTTCGTATCTTTCGGATTACCAGAGTAAGGGCTTTTTCTTGTATTTATAGTGATGTATATTTTGTCTTCTATTAATTGATTTTTTTATATTTTTCTATTTCTTTTGGTAAATTATAATTGTGTTTCTATAGTCTTTGACCAGGTGTATCTTTTAGCTTTAAAGAGTCTTTTCTTGAATGGAATGTTAAGAAAATCAGCTCTGTCAATCTACTGTTTGTGCTCTTCTGAGTCTTAAGAAAACTGCGAGGTGTCTATAAGCTCACCCTTTGGGAAAGTGAGGCAGGAGGATTAGCAAAAGTTTGAGGCCAGCCTGAGTTATATAGCTAGATCCTGTCCTAAAAAAATCCAACAGCAAAAAAGGAATAAATGAATGAAGGAGTGAATGAGAGAAAGATTGATTGATTGATTCTTACTTTGCAGTTGAAAAAATTTCTCTTAAGCCTCCTTGCATGGTGGGTCACACCTGTAATTCCAGCAGTCAGGAAGCTGAGGCAGGAGGGTCACCACAAATTGAAGGCCAGCTTAGGTTGTATAGTGAGTTCAAGGCCAGCCTGAACTACATAATAAAACTGTCCCCAAAACAAAAACAAGAAAAGAATTTCCCTCATGTCTCCTTCTGAAGTTACAAAGTTTTATAGTTCACATTTAATTTATTCCAAATAGATACATTTTTCTGGACAACCTATTATGCCAGTGTTGTTGAACAGTCCCTGCTCCCTGAACTGGTTTGCAGTGTCCTTTCTGGTGTATATGAAGATACTCAGTGTATGTATGTGGATAAAATGTCATTGCTTTTGTTGGTTTAATTTTAGGGTTTCGATGCTGTTTCATTTGATCTGTTTCTCTACCCGAGTCTTAATTATCATAGCTTTAAAATAGATCTTAGTGCCTCATAAGGCACCTTGCCTAATTTGTTGTTACTCAGTAGTGTATCACTGTTATGGACCTTTGTTATTTACACATGCACATGTACACACACATGCACCCTGCCATTGCATATATTTACCTTTTATAATTAAAAATATTCAAGTGATTACGAAACAAATGAGAAATGGTATAATGAATTCCTGGCTTCAGTAAATATGTTTGTGTTTTGTTTCTGTGTCCAGAACACACAAAGCTTTTATTCTTGCTGCTTTGCCAGGGGTATTTTAAAGCCGTTATCAGACTTCATAGGAAATCATTTCGTCCATGGCAGGCCAGGCTGTGGGTTCCTAGTGCTGGTCCAAGGCAAGCCAGGGTTTCAGGCTGGTCTACTCTTCTGTATTCTGTCTTCTGCACTGATTTTGCCCTTGATAGTTTTTTCTATTTTATGAATGTATAATAGTTTTGTAGCACTTGAGAGGTTATGTAATGGGAGGTATTTCAGGTTGTTTAGTTTGCCATTTATGTTAGAAATTCAAATTATTTATTTTTTTAAGTTTTTATTTATTTATTTGGTTTTCTTTGAGACAGTGTCTTGCTGTGTGGCCCAGGCTGGCCTTGAACTTGCACCAATCCTCCCCCAGCCTCCTGAGTGCTAGCTGAGATTATAGGTGTGTGCCACTACGCTTGGCAGAAACATAAAATCTTTTTTTGTTGTGAACTCACTGTGTAGCTCAGGCTGGCCTCAAACTCACGGTGATCCTCCTGCGTCAGTCTCCCTAGTACTGGGATTACAGGTGTTTATCACTATGCCTGTCTACATAAAATCATTATTTAGATAGTCCCCTATTACTGTCATTTAATTTGTCAGGTTTTTTACAATTAAAAAAATGGTGATTGCATATGTATAAACATCTTTATGTGATGATGATGATGATTATTATTATAATTATATGCTTTTTGGTGGTACCAGGGATTGAACACAGGGCCTTCATGCTGAGCTACATCCCCAACTTCTTTTTAATTTTTTTTGTTTTTTTCCGGTACCAGGAATTGAACTCACGACCTTGCGCTTGCCAGGCAGATGCTGTGCCGCTGAGCTAAATCCCCAGCCCCTTCTTTTTATTTTTTATTTTACACTTTCACCAGTGGGGTATAAGAATTTCTGTTATCCTCCAACTAGTTACCAGAGGTTTTTATTGTTCCCACATACTTAGGCAATGTAAGGGTTTAAAATGGTACATTTTAATTTCTCTTCTTAATTACTAACGGAGTTGACAGTTTTATTGGCTTTATAGATTGTATCTGCCCATATGTGTACCTCTCCCCTTTCCAGGACCATTTGGTCTCATGAATTTTTATCTCCCCTTTGGCTCCTGCAGTGTAGGAATGACATGGCTCCCAAAGTTACATGGCAGTTGTTTGGCCTTACCTTTTAGAGATACATAAAAGATATTTACACACGAAATACTATGTCTAGGTTTTCATTTATTGAAAGAGGAAAGGACAGGGACGTATGGACAAAAGGTAGCTGGGTATGTGTTTCTGATTGTTGAAGCTGGGTGAAGTACTTAGGGGTGCAGTGTACTGTTCTTTTTATTTTCTGTTTGAAGTTTTCCATATCCACAATAGTGTTTTGTTTGTTTAATGGTTCTTTGTTTTGGGTTTGTAGGGTATTTGGCAGTAACCTTGGTTGATATTTTTTGGTTTCAATTTTTATGACTAGCAAGAAATAGCAATAAATACTGAATTTGTTTCTTTCAGCCCAATGTAACTCAGTGTTAGCTTATTTTTAGATTAAGAAATAACTATTTTTTGTTTATTAATCCCATGATTGAAAAGACCATATTGATTCCAAATAGACAAGAGGCATAATCTGAAACAAAATTGTCTCTTAAAGTTTAGCTTGTGAACTTACTACACTGCAAAAGATCACAAAAAGGTGCAGCCAACATTTAAAACTGATAAAATACTCTATTGCAAGCTTCACAGCAGAAATATTAAAGCATTACTGAAACCATGTGAGCCACAGAACAGTACCATTAAGGCATATCATGCCATTGATGTAAGAAAAACATTTAAAATATCATCCTGTTTCCTACAAAATACCATTTCCCAAGAAAGTATAGATTTAATCAGATGACTGTTAGAACTAGAACTCTTCTTCCCCTGCAGCTCTAGATTTTCTTTAACCCACAGTATCTCCAGCTAATAATTGGACTGAACCTAGCATCTCAGAAGAGTTGTATAAGCCCAGTATGGAACAGGAAAATAGGTAAAGGGAACTAGAAGAGTACAAAAAACAGTCACTTCTAAAACTTGCTGATGCTCAAGAAATCAGAGACCCTTCATTAAAGGGGGTCGCATATGCCTGAGTCAATGTTCACTTTTACTTAAAAAATTTTAGTTTTTAATTTTAATTGACAAGTAATAATTGAATATAGGTATGTGGTGCAATGCAGTGTTCCAGTGCCTATGTACATGTGGATTTACCCGGTGGAACTGATTAGCTCACTGTCATCTCAAATACTTATCATTTCTTTGTGGTAGGAATATTAAAAATCCCCTTTTAGCTATTTTTTTTTTATTTTAAAGAAAGATAAAAAAGAAATAAAAGCATGGTACAGAGTTTCAAAACAGGTAACCAGAAATTAACAATGGTTAATATATTGCATATTGTTGTCTTCAGAGTAGTTGCTCAGATTACACAATGTAGGCATGGAAAATTAGTCAACCAATGTAAGCACAAGCTGATCTTACCAGTGGACTAAAAGAAATTAGTAGTATAATTATGTTCGCTATCTTGTATATGTGTATATTTTCTTTCCCCTTCCTTCTTTTCTCCCTTCACTCATCCCAGTTGTTCTTTCCTTTTGGGCAGTTTCTTTCCCTTTCTCAATATCCATTGCAGATTTTGCATCTTATTTACTTTTTTAGTTTCTTACGCTAGGGAGACGAGACCATGTGTACTCGTGTCAGTTTGATTTATTTCACTTAGGACTATGGCCTCTGGTTGCATTCATTTACCTATAAAAGCCTGGAGTTTATACTTCTTTATAGCTGAGTAGCACTCCATTATATAAAAATACCACATCTTTTTTATCCATTCCTCAGTCGATAGGCATTTGTGTTGTTTCCAAGATTTAGCTGTTTCAAACTGTGCTGCTATAAACATGGGTGCACATATATCACTGTGATATGATGTTTTTATTCTTCTGGGAAAATATGTAGAAGGGGAATAGCTGGGTCAAATGGGACTGTCAATCCTAGTTTTTTGAGGAATCTCCACACTGATCTCCACAGTGGTTGCACCAGTCTACACTCCCACCGACAGTGGAGAAGATTTCCTTTTTCCCCACCGCCCTGCCAGCATTTGTTACTGATTGATTTCTTTATGCTGGCTATGCCTTTTGGGGTGAGATGGAATCTCAGTGTTATTTTAATTTGCATTTCTCGGATGACCAATGATGTTGAACATTTTTTTGTATATTGCCATTTGTATTTCTTCATCTAAGAAGTGTGTATTCATCTCCACTGCCCATTTTTGGATTGGGTCTTTGAATTTGAGGGGCCTGATTTAGATCTTTGATCCATTTTGACTTTAGTTTAGTGCATGGTGATAGACATGAATCTAGTGTTAGTCTTGGGCATGTGGAAAGTCAGTTTTTCTGGCACCATTTATTAAAGAGGCTATCTTTCTTCCATTGACCATGTTTGGCCTGTTTGTCAAAGTTAAGGTGGCTGAGTGTGTTTGTAGTTGTGTCTGCATTTTCTAATCTGTTCCATTGGTCCTCAGGTCTGTTTTTGCCAGTACTATGCAGATTGTATCACAGTACCTTTGTAGTATAGTTTTAAGTCAGGGATTGTGATGCTTCCTGCCTTGCCTTTGTTGCCCATGATTGCCTTGCTATTCTAGGTCTCTTTTGTTTCCAAAATATTTCCAAATGCTAGTGGTATTTTGATCGGGATTGTATTAAATCTGTGTAACAGTGTTGGGAGAATGGCCATTTTCATAATGTTGGTTCTTTCTATTCATGAGCAAGGGATATATTTCCATTTTATTTTCCAGTACTGGCTGTTGAACCTGGGGCCTTGAGCATGTTAGACAAGTGCTCTACCACTGACCTATAATCCTGACCCTTATCTTTCAGTTTTCTGTTATCCTCTTCGATCTCCTTTTTTCAGAGTGCTGTAATTTTCAAAGTATAGATCTTTTATTTCCTTTGTTAGACTGATTCCTAAGTATTTTATTTATTTGAATGCTATTGTGAAGGGTGTGATTTCTCTAATTTTTCTCTCAGTGAGTTTGTTGTTGTTTCAGGAATGCTGTTGATTTGTGAGGATTGACTTTTTATCAGCTATGCTACTGAGTTTGGTTGTTAATTCTAGAAGTCTCTCTGTGGAGTTTTTGGGGTCTTCTATGTAGAATATCATGTCACCTGCATATAATGGTAATTAACTTCTTCCTTTCCTATCCTTATTCCTTTTATTTCTCTCTCTTGTCTAATTTTTCTGGCTATTGTTTCCAGAACTATATTGATAGGAGTGATGATAGTGGACATCCTTATCTTATTCCTGATTTTGGAGTGAAAGCTTTCAGTTTGTGTCCATTTAGTATGATGTTGGCTATCTTCAGTTTCATTCAAGCAATTTGGCCAGCTTTCAGTGTAGTTTTTAATTTCCTGGATATCTGTTTGAATCCATTATATACATTTTATTTGTTTACTGTATGGATCATTTGTGGTTTCCATCCTCTTCCTATCATCTACTTTTTCTCTATCTCTACTCTAGATTGGCCAAGCATTTCCTTTATAGATGTTTCTCTCTTTTTTTTTCCTTTTTTTTTTTTTTACCTCAGAGATTATTTCTGATCTGATTTCCTCTATGGCCTCATGGATTTGTTTCTTTACTTAAGTTGCTATCCTTTGAGAGATTTCTCCTGTGTGTCTTCCAGTTTCTTCTGTGTGGATGTGTCCTGGACTTGTTCTGTGTGGGCTGGAGATCTGAGACTGCATTTTGCTATTTCATCTTGTCATTTTCTATTTCAAAAAAAATTTTTATGTGGTTTTCTGTGATGATCCTTGTGAGTTTTTGTAGTGGATAAGTGTATCACTAGTGTCAAGGCTTCTCTGGGAAAAGTGGTTTTCAGGGATGCCTTCTGTGTGTAGGAGATTCTTGGATTGTGTCTGTCAGAACATCCTATCTTACCAATTAAATAAGGGTAGGATGTTGGTATCTCTTTGGCTCAGCCCCCAGTCCTTTGTTTTAGGGCTGTGATGAGGTTTCTATCCCAGAGCTTCCCTTATTGTTACTGAAGGGTGAACCCCTAACTACAACAGATATGACATCCTAGCTAGAGTAGTAAAATTAGCAATAACAATAGCATTAAGCACTACTTGGAAATTGAGAAACTGTGGTAATCATTGACTTTGTACTTTAGTCCAGAGGAGGAGAATCTATAGTATATAATAAAGCCAATCATAAATTAGGAGTTTGTATGCAAAGTGTCTCCCCTTGGTAGAGTAGTTTTACCCTGAAGTGGGGAAACTTAGAGATGATAGTGTATAAAACAAAGAAACTGCAAAAGTAGTGGAAGCAAGGCTGGAGGACAAAGGATGTTTGCACAAGGTGTGGGAAAATAGAGAAGGTGGTAGAAAAGAAAAAATGAAGGAGTATTTGAGGAATTATGTGAACTTTTCACATAAGTTTGAGGGATAGGATGAGTTTTCTCTGACTAGAGTTCTCTCCAGCCGTTTAGAAAACAAAGGGGGAAAAAAGGAAGAAGAAGAAAAGAAAAGAAAAAAAAAAAAAGAAAAGGGAAGGGAAGAGAGAGAAAGAGAAAAACATTTTAAAATTAAAAAAATATAAAATAAATTGAGAGAAAAGGACTGGTTACTGAGTCCTGAGTTCTTCCTGAGTTGGTTCCAGGTCCTGTGGAGGCCTCAGTCACCTGCTGGCCCAAACTGTTACTATTGCTTCAATCTTTTCACACCACTAGTCTCACATGTCCATCCTGTGTGCCCTGGTTGAGACCTTACCGTGTCACTGGTGTTCCCTTTGGTCTCTGGGCCTTCCCAAGTAGTTTGCCTCAGCTGTGGCAGTAGTGAGCTGGGGGCGGGGGGGAAGGCTTGTTTTTGTGCCTTTTGCTGTGGTTCACCTGGGTCTGAGTGGCAGAGAGGTGATGGGAGGTGCTTTCCTCCTCCATGGTGTTCACCTGTGTGCTTGAGCAGTGGCAGAAGGCAGTCCCTTTTAGCTATTTTGAAACAAATATTTGTATTAATTGTAGTCATTGTGCTGTGCAATAGAACACACTCCTCCCAAAATTTTCAACTTTGTTCCTGTTGACCAGTGTCTGTGCTTCTCTTCCCCTTTCCCAGCCTCTGGTGATTACCCTTCCCTCCTGTACTTGTGTGAACTTGACCTTCCGAAATTCCATACAAAAGTGAGATCATATGTTACATGTTTCTCTGTGCCTGACTTGTGTGACTTAACATAATGTCTTCTAGGTTTTTTCGTATTGTAAATGACAGTGTCCTGTTCTCATATACAGTTGAATACTATCCCATTGTATAGGGACCACATTTCTGTCATTCATCTGTTGATAGGCACGTAGATTGTCTGCGTATCTTGGCCATTGTACATGATCCTTCTGTCCATATAGAGTGCTGACATCTCTTTGACATACTGATTTCCATGTCTTTGGGCATATACCCATAATCGGATTGCTAGACCATATTATAATGCTTTCCTTTTCCTCTATTTTTGTTTTTTAAATTTTGAGACAGGGTCTCACTAAGTTACCCGGGGTATGTGTGAACCCAAGATCCTCCTGCTTTGGCATACTGAGTAACTGGGAGTATAGGTGTCATCATGCATCATGCATCATGGTGCACAAAGAAACTGCAAAAGTAGTATAAGCAAAGCTGGAGGACAAAGAATGTTTGCACAAGGTGTGGGAAACTAGAGAAGGTGGTAGAAAAGAAAGAATGAAGGAGTATTTGAGGAATTTTTTGAACTTGAACATTTTTATTCTCCTCCTCTGGACTAAAGTACAAAGTCAATGATTATCACAGTTTCTCAATTTCCAAGTAGTGCTTAATGCTATTGTTATTGCTAATTTTACTACTTTAGCTAGGATGTCATATCTGTTGTACTTAGGGGTTCTCCCTTTGGTAACAATAAGGGAAACTCTGGGATAGAAACCTCATCATTTCTTAACCTTGAGCTTGAATATATATGAAAAAAATTACTGCTTAGGGACTGACATATGGTGCTTTTTAGTTTTAATTCATGTAAATCTACCCACTGTTTAGTGCTTATTGACTTAAATCACTTTATTTTTGATTAACATTTTTATGTATTTTTAAAATTTTTATTAGTATGTGTTTGCAGTACATAACGATCACATTCATCATGGGGAATTGGTGCATATACGTAACACAGCTTGATTCTTTTTACTTGCCTGCCCTGCCCTCCCCCTATATTCTAGTAATATTTTTAAAATTTACATTTCAAGAATCCCATAGGAAGGATAAACCTGGCCAATTGTACCAGCCGCCAGATAGAACCGGCCAACAGAGAATTTTGTGCAAGACGTAACACTTTTGAACTCATTACTGTCCGTCCACAAAGAGAAGATGACCGGGAGACTCTTGTCAGCCAATGCAGGGACACCCTCTGTGTCACCAAGTATGTATTGCCCTACTCTTCTTTGTGTTAACTGTGTCATTGGTTGCCCATTATGTTCTTATGACTACACAGGCATCAGAGATGGTCCTTAGCTTGAGCAGCGAGCAGCTCTAGTGGGGGAGCACACACTGCAGTGAAGCAGTGTATCAGTTCATACATTTGAGGTGGGTGTGATGCTCAGGTTGTATGACATCCGGTCCTGTTTGCACATATATGCACAGTGCAGGCATTTTCAAGGCAGTTAGTTCTTAATCTCTGGGTTAAGCTTAAATGATTTTGTGTGTAACTGAAAAGTCAAGCGTTATTCATGGATTGTACAGCTTTCTGTTCCATTAGAGAGAAATCCCTCATTCGGTAAGATGACACGACTTACGAAACCAGTCTTGTTCTGTAAAGTTCTAGTTGGCAATTAACAGGAGAAATTCTGGCAGTGTCACTTTTTTATTGCTGTTGTTAACCTTGAGCTTAAATATATATGAAAAAAATTACTGCTTAGGGACTGACATACGTTGTTTTGCTCAGATGGTCAGAAGAAAACTGAAGCCCAACTTCAGTGTATATAAACTAACGATTAGGGACAACAGATGGGATTTGACACAATCTTTTATTCATCAGGCTGTTGGCGGATGTTGCAGACAGGGAGGTGGGCAAAACTAGCTCCATGGTTTCTAGTGCAAAAATATTAGAAAGCTACATCCAAGAGACACTACACCAAAGTAGAAGAGTTGTCCTGAGACTGCCAGTGTGTTTCAAAATAACTACAGCACCCATTCTTTGGAGACTTATGTGTAGGTTCCTTTCAGATATGTTCATCTTGGCTCTTGGACTCCTTTCCTTGGGAGGAACCTTTCATGGAGCAGTAGTATCAGACAGGATAGGAGACAGAAAGTAGGATTATAATTATTTTGTTTGTTAACTGACCTGTCCATGTGCAATGAAAGGACCAACCAAAGCACAGCACTAAACAGTTCCTGGCCGCAGCAGCCCTCTTGGTGCCTTGTAACATTATCACAGTTTTCATATAACCCTGTGTTCTGCCTACTGCAGAAGCCCACCTGCGCTTCTCCTGGGGCCTCCCTTGTGGCAGAAGAAGCAAGACCACATGTTGCTCTAATCACTCTGTCTTTGATTTCTGTGTAGCTTCCCTTATAGTATCACCATTGTCCAGGTGTGTGCACCTTTGCTCAAGTGCAAAGAGCCCTGCATCCCTGATTCAGACCTGCCTGCTGCTTCAGCTTTGTTTGGGGCTCTGAAAGTTATCTCCTGGCCATCAGATAGTATAAACATTCTGCAGCCCCCTTGCCTGAACAATCCATTAGGGCCTTTTCAGCCTCAACCTTTTATCTAAATTTAATGTACCTCATTTTCATTTCTGCCCACCTAGCTTGCTGTCTTTCCCTTCTTCAAAACAAAAGATTTCTCTTTTGGTCAGTGTTTCCCACTTCAAAATAGACACTGTTGATCGGAACTAGAGATCCTTCACAGTTGAGAGGCAGGATTTTGTAGTGCCTCTTTGAAGCCAATGGACCTTTGGATTTGTGTAGTTGTTTCAGTGCTGGGGACTGAACCCAAGAGCCTGAATATAAGATGGTGCTCTCTATTTCCCAGGCCAGCAGACCTCAATTTAATCCCGACTCAGTAACTTAACAAATGTAAACCATGGGCAGTTTAGCAACTCAGTGGGACCCTGTCTCAAAAAGTAGTAGGCTGAGGGTGTAGCTCAGAGTGAAGGTACTGGGTACAGTACCTGGTACCACAAAAATGAAATTACAGACAAAACGAAAACCCTCCTAATAGCTGCCTCTTCTCTGTAGCAGGGTGGTCTGACTGTAAGTGAGAGTTCTTCCCAACCCTTGCCTGCCCCACCAACTTGTTATTCATTCTATTTGTAGCTTCATAAGAGTGCAAGGAAGAGATTGCTAGTATGACAGAGGTTAGGATAGACAGGCTTAGGATTTTGAGATAACTAAATACCATGTTTTACCCACAAAGTAGGGCAGAAATAATGGGGAACAATGCAGAGGAGAATTACCTGTAGGGCTGGTGAGGGCCCTATGCCTGTGATCCCGCTCTCATGGAGCCTGGTGCTGGAGGGTACTGGACTCCAGGGTTTGAGCCTGGGGTCCTCTTGCTAGGAAGCTGCCTGCACACAGCAGGTGTCCCACACATCAGGCACGTGTGCAGACGCTCACCTTCTTTGACTGGAAGCATCACTCACGGAATGGAGCGAGGTGCTATGATCACCTAGCCAAACTGGGGAAATTTTTATTCTGCTGTGCTTGGAGAAGCACCTCACTCCTTGGCTCTTGGTTATCTCCTTTAAGAGATGGTAAGGATGGGTCTTTTTTACCAGTTTGTGTTGACGCTGTTCCCCTCGTCTGGGTACCTGAGGTGTGGGTCGAGGAGGGGAGAATGTGACCTCTGCTTTGTGCGCTCCTGTAGGAACTGGCTGTCTGCAGACACAAAAGAGGAGCGGGACCTGTGGATGCAGAAACTCAACCAGGTGCTTGTGGATATTCGCCTCTGGCAGCCGGATGCATGCTACCAGCCTATTGGAAAGCCGTAAGCTGCAGGAATTTCCACATCATGTGGAGAATTTCTTGTGCATGTCATAAGTGTATCTCAAGAAAACATACTTTAGAGCATCAGATTTACTGATTGCATTTTGAGCTTTACACAGGGAAGGGTTTGTGCAAATATTCACTACATATTATGCAGTATTTATGTCTTTTGTATGTAAAATGTCAACTGCTTTCTGTCATTTATAAATGATTGGAAGTCAATTCATTATAGTTGTTGTTGCTAAATCTTAGAGTCTCATTTTCCTAGAAATATAATTGTTCAGTGTTCATCACAAAGTATTTTTTTAAAAGTATGAAACTCCGAGTTGTTCTCTTAGAGCTGTGGGTCTTGAAGCAGCAAGATCTTCCAGGAATGGGGACAGACACCTCCAGTTTGGTGATCTCTTCTTAGGCTCAGTAGGTTTTTCAGAAGTTAATAATCATCTCCTGGGCAATGATTTGTTAATACAGTACTGCAAAAAAAATTACTAAGGGACTCTAGAAGCATTTTTAATAATGGAGATGAGCACTTTTTCAAATAGCAAATGTACTAGTTTAGAGCTTGAGGCTACCTTTAAGAAAAGATGTAGACAGGCGACATTGTGTGAGATTTGGGGTTAAATATTTTATGTGGGAGAGTTAATTACATGGTTTACATGTCAGTTACATATGCAGTGTGGTGCACATTTTCATAGAATTCATGCTTTATTGAAATGATTATTTTTGCCATGTAGCTTACAGACTCCCAAACATGCATATTAATTCTTTCTATCCCTGCAACAAGAACAAATGTAAATTGAAGAACCTTTATATTAAAAGAACTAAACTTTTACCAAGCTGCTATAGAATAATACTTTGCTTGCCAAAGTTCTTGTCTTTTTTTATGTCTGTATGACAGTGTCTAGTGACCCATTTTGAAATCACTCTGAAAATGTTAATTCATGTATCCCTTTTAAAAACCTAATACCTTTTGTCATTATAAAATATCTGTAAAGCATGGTCTCAACTTTTAAGTACACTTTGGACTTCTTTTCTGAATTTCATTTAAAACACTAACTTCTGTCACCTCCTGTTTTCTTTTTTCATTCAAATGTTTTTCTTATATATATTATAAAAATGTATTTTATGACCTCTTACTGAAATAAACACTTGTACATGGCTTATGGCGTCAGTTATTGAAGAAAGGCTATGCGTGGCCCCAGTTCTGGGCTTCCTGGGCATACCGTCTTGACAGGATCTCACCTTTGTTATCCTTCCCTCAGCACTTGCTCTGTGGGTTCTTGGCGTGGCTGTGCGGTGCGTGTGTGGATAAGGGGTCCACTTCTGAGGCACGTCAGCACAGTGCGGTAGTCGGGTGTGTGCTTGGGGACACAGTGTGTGGTTCCTAGGTGCGTAGCAGAGGTGACTATGTGTGTAACATCACCAGGCGGGGCAGGAAATAGGTTTGATGGGACTGATGAGAAGGTCCCTGGTATTTATTGATAGGCTTGTGTTTAATTTGCAACAGGCATAACATATAGGGTACAAAATTCAAGAGGCACCAAGAAGTTAAGGTGAAAAGTCTCTTTGTCATAAGCACTTGTAGCAGTCTTTATGTGTCTTCCCAGAGCTAAACTATGCATGTTACTCAAAAACATTCTTTCGTTCATAAGATTTCTGTACATACTATTTGCTGTAATGTAAAGAAAAAAGTAAAGAAGTATCCCTTACAGATCATTCTAGTTCAGTATGCTAGAGTGTATGTAAAGCTCAATTTCGAAGAAGTTTAGGTTAAGGTGACTGTGGAACATCAAGTTAGAAATACCCCATCAGACAGCGGAAAATATTGTTCTGGTGATTTCACCGTCATCTGCTTAGTGGTGCTTGGCTGGATGCGTTAGAGTAGATGGGCTCACCCAGACAGTATAATGTAGAGAGAGAAATAATAATGAAAGAAACACTGTTCTTCAGGGATAAAGTGAACAAGTGTGGCTAAGAGATGTCTTGTGTGCAAGAACAACGGTCTGGTGGAAGAGCCTTGGATTTGACTATGAAATCATAAAGCAGGTGAATGACAGCTTGAATTTACATGTGCAGAAGTCAGTTGAGTAGAATGTTTCCAATAAAAATCAAGTTATAGCAAAACCCATGGAGGAAAAATGATAGAGTTGAGTACATTGAAAAGTCCTCAGGGGCTGGGGATTTAGCTCAGTGGCTAAAAGCGCCTGCCTGGCAAGCGCAAGGTCGTGAGTTCGGTTCCCGGTACCGGAGAAAAAAACAAAACGAAAAGTCCTCACAAGGTGACCCACTTGGGCCCCCTGCTGTTTCTCAGGAGCTGTCTCTTCCAATAGTTTTTTTAAAAAACAAAAAGTCCTTACAAATGTGTATAGACAAAGGTAAAACACAAGCAGTAGCTGAACTAATGTATAAAACATAAAAGAGCTCCTGTGAGCAGCTGTCGTGATTTAGCATCCACTATGTGCCCAGTGTTCTCTTGGTGTGTGCTTTCTCATGATCTTCATATGATCTTGTGAAATCAGCATTGAACCTAAAACTTGGCTAGGTTTTGAGGCCACACTGAGTGAGTAACAGACCAGGACATATAAACCCAACACTATTCCAGAATCACCATATTTCATTGTTACACAATGGTATTTGTCATATTTAACAGAAAGTTTTTCACACACAAACACAAATGTAGAGCTGAGAAACATGGAAAAATGTAAATTTAAGTGGCCGTGGGTTACTCGGCCACAGACTGGTGAAACTAAGCCAGAGTTGATTAGACACAAGCTCTACCCTCTTGGTGAGAATAGTAACTGATGCAGCCTTCTCAGATGCCAATTTGTTAACTTCCAGGAATGTGGAAAACTCAGGATCATATTGCCTAATCCTACCTGGAGGTAGCAGAGATTTTACAACAATCTTTACTCAGAAATTCAAGGGCATCAAGGAACACTGGCAAAACAGAGAGGTCCTCTCCTTCCTACAGCTGCCCAGGTCTTGGTTTTTGTGTGACACGCCTTCTGGCCCGGAATAACATCTCAAGGCAGGCGTCACGTTATCTCACACAGCAGGGAGCCTCTAGTGGTAGAGCTTTCATAACTTGGGAATCCTGCCAAACAAATCCACAAATTCTAAGTATATTTACTGCACACAATCCTTCACTGGCTGAATCTCACTAAGAGCATTCCACAGATAAAAGTCCTCTTGCCAAGTATTATTAATCTCTTTACCAGGAGGTCCAGTTTTTGGCAGGTTTACAAGGAATTTAAGTGTGTTGTTTGTCATTTTTCTCTAGAACAAAGTTTAGCTCTTTCCCCCTCTCCTTAGACAAACTTGCATGTGAACACAGATGAACATAAAAGAATGATCATTGCAATATAGTTTCCAAACAGGAAAGATAGAAATAACCTGAAAAGTCATCAACAAGGAAGAAAATTAAAAATAATCTTCAAGGGCACTAACAGGAAATCATGGTATAGTATCTTATGTAGGGGCCAAAAAGAATGAAGCAAGGAAGGGTATTTCTGGAGAAGAAATGACTGCTATTATGCTGATGGGGAAGAGGTAAAGATGGGGGAGAATGGGAAGATGCTGGTAAAAAAGAAATACAAAACATGGGGGGAGGTTGAATTGAAGGAACAAGATGATGGATGATAGAACCCAGAAGAGGTGAATCCAGAACTCCATGCCGACATTCATTATTTGTTATGGCTTAGATCTCAAATCCCCCCTCACCCCCCACACACCAAAGTCTCATGTGTTCAGAGGTGGGGTTTTGAAAGGTGACTGGATCATGAGGTGCTGTACTTATCAGTGGATTCATCCATTGACGAGTTCATGGCTCATTGTGCTCTTAGGAGGTTACCCTGGTTAGAGGTGGTTCACTGGGGGACTGACCTGCAAAGGAGTATTGTTCTCTTGGTGGAATGACCTGCAAGGGTGTGACCTTGTCCCTGGCTCCTCCCTTCTCCTCTCCTTCCTGACTGCCATGGGGTGAGCAGCGTTTCTCCATCAGACCCTCCCTGCATGCCATTCCTGCCTCAGAGCCAGCCCACTATGGACTGAATCCTTGGAAACATGAGCCCAAATCAACCTTTTCTTCTTTATGCTCATGTGTTGTGTATTTTGTCCAGTGATGAGAAAACCATTAATACAGTAAATTTGTGAGTTCTGAAGAAATAGGCGCATGGACTGCAGTCATGCGGGCCAGCAGCTGTGGAATGATGCTGAGGGCCCGGCTCTCCTTTCTCCTGAAAGGTTCTGGTCACGGGAACCCCACGGAGGCAGGGGCAACCCGTGTGGAAGCATTGCATAACTGTTTCAAGAGAGGTCTCTAGTCCTCACAAGAGTTCATGCTTTAGAGACACACTCCCTCCCATTTCCAAGTTGTGCAGATTTTTCAGCAGAACTTTTAAAAGATGCAAAGAACTTTTAATTTCCATCATACTGAGAATATTAACATTTCAGATTAAAATCCTTATAGTCTTTTAATCAAATCCAACAGAATCTATGCAAGTACAGCTTTGTCCTCCATTATCTATTTAAAAATACACAAATTCTTTTGAGAAAATTTAGGGACTTTCAGGCCAGTCCCCTCACATGATTTTATATTAATTTATATTTTTATGTTTCAGCAAAATGTAAAAATGAAACCATTTTAAACCATAAGAGTTTAAATGTTAAGCTGAATTATTGTTATGTTTGTTTGTTTATTTATTTAATTGTCTTTTTGAGACAGACTCTCGCTATGCAGTTCAGGCTGGCCTTGAGCTCACTTTGTAGCCTAGGCTAGTCTCCCACTCACAATGATCCTCCTGCCTCAGCCTCCCGAGTGCTGGGATTACAGGTGGTGCACCACCACACCTGACCATTATGTTTATATTTCAGTTCACAATCAAGACAAAATGTTACTCATCTGCTGGGTGTGGGGCTGCACACCTATAATTCCAGCTCTCAGGAGGCCAAGGCAGGAGGATTACTTCGAGTTCAATGCCAACCTAGGCCACATAGTGAGTTCAAGGCTAGCCTGAACTGTGTAGTGAGAACCTTGCCTCCGAAAACAGACAGACAAACAAAACTCCAAAAAGTTATACAGATATCTACCGGGGTCTTGGCCTAGCCTGTCTCCTAAATGAATGGACAGTGAAAGGCTTAAATAAAAGAGACAAATTGTATGATTGTAGGGTTCCAGGAAGGTCAAAACCCTCTAATGGAATTCATAATTCCCTGGGCATTGAGATAAAGAACTTCACTGGATGGCCCATATTTATTTGGTTTTCACCAAAGGAAAGGGATACTGAGGTAAGTGTGAGAACTGAGCAGGACCTTGGGAGTCAGTTCAAAGACTTCTCCAAGTAGTAAATTTTGCCAATCAAGAGAACTATCTTATCT
Source organism: Chinchilla lanigera (assembly GCF_000276665.1). Lineage (NCBI taxonomy): Eukaryota > Metazoa > Chordata > Mammalia > Rodentia > Chinchillidae > Chinchilla > Chinchilla lanigera. The sequence continues at coordinate 6,967,859 of NW_004955460.1, read as the reverse complement.
CTAAGGTTGGCAATTATTGCTCTGGAGTAGGGGATGTCAGTAGCCTATATCCTTGGCTGCCTCAGCTGTGATTATCTTGACTTCAGAGCACCACGCATATGCTCTTTTCCAACACAGCCAGAAGTTCCTGTGTTCAGCAACTCAGCTGTACAGCCCAGTCTCCCACACACATCTGAGAAAATTTAAACAGTAAAATGATGTAGGAACTATATACTTTAATGAGGCAGATGGGTTTTTTATTGCTTAGATTATGTATTTTGGGTAAATACATATGTCTAGAATGTGCTTCAACATCAATTCTATTTCTTTTTCATTTTTATAAATCACATCAGTAGATAGAAACAGAAGGAGCTTTGATGTAGGCAAGTCACCCAATACACTGAAATTTCAAATGATCTATAAGAAATTATTTTTAGGTAGAAGGGTAGATAGACATGAACAATATATGGTAAATGCATGTATGGAAATATTGAAGTGAATCTTATTAATTTTTACAATTAATATATTAATTATTATTACTAATTTTTTACCTTTTATTTTATTGATACATTTTAGATAAACATAATGATCACATTATGTGATCACAGGAATTTGTACCTATACATGATATATCTTGATTCTTCTGTTTTTCCCATTCCCCTCCCCTCCATTCAACTCCCTTCCTCTCTTTATTTACAAAAGCTTTATTTCGATTTTTTCCTTCTTTTTTTCTTGTCCCTTCTTTCCTCCCTCCTCCTTGTTCCCCTTCTCATTTGAATAATTTCTTCCCTTGTCCCAACATCTATTACATATTTTGGTCCTTATTTACACTTTTGGTGACTCATAGCAGAGAGACCATGTGATATTTGAACACGCCTGTCCAATTTATCTCACTTAAGAGTACAGTCGCAAGATGCTTCCATTTTTAACTAGAAATGCCTCAACTTAGCCCTCATTGTGATAGAGTAGTACTCTGTTGTATAAAAAACCCCTACATCTTCTTTATCCTTTCATTATTTGTTGGGCATTTGGGTTATTTCCAAGATTTAACTATTACAAACAGGGTGTGCATATATTGCTGTGGTACGATACTTTACATTCTTTTGGGAAGATAACAAGAAGGATAATAGCTGGGTTGAATGGAATCTAATTTTATTTTTTTGAGGAATCTCCTCACTGATTTCCACAGTGGTTTCACCAGTCTGTACTCTCACCAACAGTGGAGAAGAGTTCCTTTTTCCCTACAGCCCTGCCAGCATTTGTTATTGGTTGTTTTCTTGGTAATAGTCATTCTTTATGGAGTCTGATGGAACCCCAATGTTGTTTTAATTTACATCTCTCAAATGACCAATGATGAAAATTTTTTCATATATTTATTTGCCATTTCTACCTCTTCGTCTGAGAAATGTCTATTCATTTCAGATGTCCATTTTTCGATTGGGTCTGTAAATTTGGGGAGTCTGATTTTTTTGAGCTCTTTATATATTCTAGATATTAGTCCTTTGTCTGAAGTACAGCCTGCAAAAAATTTTCCCCACACTGGGTTGTCTCTTTGCTACGCTAGTGGTTTCTTTCATTGTGCAAAAGCTTTTTAATAAGATGAGCTCACAGTTACTGATTCTTTGTGATAGTTCCTGTGCAATCAGGGTTTAGTTCATAAAGTCTTTGCCCTCACCAGTGTCTTCAAGAGTTCTACCTATTCTGTGTTCAGTGGATTTAGTGTTTCTGTTTTAATATTTAGGTCTTTGATCCATTTTAATTTTTTTTTTTTTTTTTTGTCTTTTTGAGACAGGGTTTCACTATGAAGTTTAGGCTCGTCTTGAACTCACTTTGTAGCCCAAGTTGGTTTTGAACTCCTAGTGATCCTCTTTCTTCCAAGTGCTGGAATTACAGGCATATACCACCCCACCCAGCCCATTTTGATTTTAGTTTAGTGCATGGTGAAGGATATGGGTCTACTTTTAATCCTTGGCACATGGAAAGCCAGTTTTTTCAGCACCATTTAGTAAAGAGGCTATCTTTTGGTGAAAATGCTTGCCTCCTTTGTCAAAGATAAGGTAGCTGAGCCGGGTGTGATAGTGCACCCCTGAAGTTCCAGCACTTGGCAGGCTGAGGCAGGAGGATCATTGCGAGTCTGAGGCCAGCCTGGGCTACAAAGTGAGTTCAAGACCAGCCTGAATTGCATAGTGAAACCTCGCCTCAAAAAAGACACACACACACACACACACACACACGCAAAAAGATAAAGTAGCTGAGTATGTTTGGAGTTGTTTCTGTATCTTTTAATCTGTTCTGTTGACACTCAAGTCTTTTTTTTTTGCCAGGACCATGATGTTTTTATCATGGTAGCTTTTTAGTATAATTTCAAGACTGGGATGCTGAGACCCCCTGCTTTGCCTGTGCTGTCCAGAGTTGCTTTTGCTATTTTAGGTCTCTTCTGGTTCCCAATGAATTTTAGGATTGTTTTCTCTAATTCTATCAGCTATAGTATTTGTATTTTGATTGGAATTGTATTAATCTGTATACCAATTTTGGAAGTATGGCTATTTTCACTATATTTGATCCTCCTGCCCGAGAACAAGGGATACCTTTCCATATTTTGATATCCTCTTCAATCTCCTTTTTCAGAATACTGTAGTTTTTAATGTAGAGGTCTTTTATTTCCTTCATTAGACTGATACCTAAGTATTCCATTTTTTCAATGCTATTGTGAAAGGTGTTATTTTCCTAATTTCTTTCTCAGTGAGTTTGTCATTTGTGTACAGGAAGGCTATTGATTTGTGAGTGTTGACTTTGTATTCAGCTATGCTACTGAATTTGGTTATTAAATCTAAAAATCTTTGGGGTCTTCTATGTAGAGTATCATGCCATCTGCAAATAATGATAATGTCACTTCTTCCTTTCCTATCCTTATTCCTTTTATTTCTCTCTCTTGTCTAATTGGTTCAAGCTGCCCCTCCCATGTAGTGAGTCTGGATTCAGGGAGAAAGTAGTGCTATTGAGAGATAGGACCTGGTCATGAGATAGGAGGTAGGCTGTGGCAAAGATGGCTGAGAAAATAAGTGGGACATGTTTTATTTTATTTTATTTTTTTTTTGGTTTGGTTTTTCTCCGGTACCGGGAACCGAACTCACGACCTTGCGCTTGCCAGGCAGGCGCTTTGCCGCTGAGCTAAATCCCCAGCCCCGGGACATGTTAATTACAATATCCCAGGACAGCTAAAATAATTCCTAGGACTCCATATGTAAAACTTCCCACAGGTTCCCATGAGATGTGGATGGCATAAAAGAGGTTCACATGATTACATCGGCTGCAGTGCTGCATGCCTTTAATCCTGCTGCATCCAGCTCAGCTCTTAAAACTCTGGAGAGAGGATGGTGGAGGATGAAGAAGACAAGAGTCAAGATACAGAAAGCTGAGGTCAGGTGGAGCCCTGTCTCCTGATGGGAAAAGGCACTCCCCAGCACCTGCAGCACATTTACTTGTACAATCAGCATAGGAATAAGTTCACGGAGAGTTTAAGGGGAGGGTAGGATCTGGGACAGGAAGAATATCTAATCTTCAACAGAATAGCATGACTTGGTGGTTTCACTATTGTGTTGTTCCTTGGTGCTCCTGGTGTCTGGATGGCCTTTCTTTTCCTTTCCAACTTTCAGGGTCTTAAATTTGGTTTACATAGTGCCCAGAGTTTTAAGCAATACTTAGCAGGAGGGATTGGGAGAAATCCCTCTACCCCTTCTTGATCTTGCTGATTGTGAATTAACCATCTGTATTTGCCCGGGTTTGCAAGAACCCTGTGGGGTTTAATTATGTTAATTTAAATAATTTCTCTCTATTATGGAGCACATTTTTTTTTTAAAACTCAATTCTATCAAGAATTACCCCCCCCTCCTAATCAGTTATTGGGGAGACCGAGGCAGGTGGATCTCAAGTTCAAAGCCATCTGGACAATTTAGCAAGAATTTTCCCTTCAAAATGAAATTAGAAGAGGCTAGGAATGTATCTCAGTGTTATAGCACTTGCCTAGCTTTTGTGAGGCCCTGGGTTAGAACAATTCTAGTACTGCAAAAAAGAAGCACCTCACATCTGTGAGTTGCTTAGGTGATTTTGCTAGATTACTTACGAGGTCAAATATCATGTGTGTTTATATCTGCCCAGGTCTTATAGATTGTTTAATGTATGAATTCTATATTCTATATTCATTCCCTTTGTCCATTGTCCAGTTGTCCTTGTTATTTGCCCTTGTTAAAAGATTATCTGTGAGGGACATATATTAATGATTGATTATATTGTGTTGCATCTACACTCAGGTTCTTTATTAGCTGTGCATTTTTAGCTGTAAGGTGAATATTCTAGTATGTACCACATAGGTCTGCTGGGAGCATTAAATGGGACAATATAAGTGACAGTGATTGCTTATTGTGCAGTTAACTGTCCAAGATCTTGACAGAGTGAGATACAGTAGTCGTCTGATTGGGGAAGTTGTGTCCTACACATCAAACTTCCTTTTCTTGCCTCTGATGTTAGAGGTTGGTGGGAATTTGAAAATGCCTAGAAAGTCCCTTGGTGAACAAACAACAACAACAAAAACAATAACAAAAACATTTTATGGCATTTATTGAAGTTTTTTTTCCACAGAGAAAATGGCACTAATACTATAGTTTTAGAATTGCCTCCTCTCATTATGTCTTTTTCTTGATATGAAAACTTTCTTGCAAAGTTAAAATAACTTCTAGGTCTATACAAGGATGTGTAAAGTAGATTTAATCTGCTCTCTTCCAAAAGTTAGTTTTTTATGTGATTGAAGTAATTTTGGAAATAATATTTCACAAACTCAGAGGTTTAGATATGAGTTTTAATAAAATAGAAGATTCTACACTAGAAAAATGAACTCTTGGAGGAGATAGAAAGTTTATTATTATGGGCATACTATAGATGTTCCATATTACCTATTATGTTGTTCACTTCTTAGAAATGTTATGTGTCCTTTGGGATCAATAAACCAAGACCAGTTTGCTTAACCCAATTTCCTTTATTTTTTTTTTTTTTATTTTTTTTTTTTTTGGTTTTTCTCCGGTACCGGGAACCGAACTCACGACCTTGCGCTTGCCAGGCAGGCGCTTTTGCCGCTGAGCTAAATCCCCAGCCCCCCCAATTTCCTTTAGATCCTTGAAATAACCGTTAATGGGAGAAACGTCATCCAATCTTCCGTACATGTTGTACTGAAAATTATAATGAATCTTGAAATGTAACAAAACTCAAGACAACGTATTCTAAATCAAACAAATAAAGATGATGAGAAAGGCACCAGAGCTTCAATTGTACCAATAAAACAAAAGAAATTTGAAATGCAGGAAATCTTATACTCGAAATCTTCTGAGAATAAAAACAAATTGATCATGTCATTCATCCACTTTTCGGTGAGAGTGTTGAAAATGGAATAGCATAATGAACAAAAGCTCTGGCCCAGAATGATAAGCTAGGAGTGAAATGAAAGACTGAGATACACACTCCTGTTCTACAAGTTAATTCTGTTTTTCAAATTCTTTTATTCCTCTGAACCTCAGACTTCCTGATTTGTAAAACGAAAACAAAACTCTGAGGTTTTTCACATGAAAAATCCTCTGTGCAGCTTAACCTGGGAACATTCAGCCAAGAGTCTCTTAAGAGAGAGAACTAGATATTGTTCAAATGACAGGCAAATCTCTCAGCATGGGGCATGGTATGCAGTTGGTGCTCAACCAATGTTTCCAGAGCGAATACACACTGAGCCAGTTAAAATGTACCATCAAATTGAATATGGTCTGGGAGAAATCCCTTTTTGTAACACCGATCGATCACAAAGGCTCTCTTCACAGAATTATTGTGGAGCAAAGGCTTAGGAAAAAAAATATATTAGTATGTGGCCAGAGCTGCAGTAGAGTAGTGCTTGTTCATGATTTGGAAAGTACCTCAGAAAGTGTGGAAGATGTTGTAGTGACCTTTTTTCCCATAGTGACAGACCTCTCAGCAGGGTACATGGCTGCTCAGGTTAAAGACTACATTTCTCATGCTGCCCCTCAGGTAAGAAGTATCGTGTGACTGAGTTTTGGCAAATGGGGGGAAACAGATTGGTGGTAGTTCTTCAAATCTCTGGAGAACCTTCCTCTGGAGATACTTGGCTTGTGGATTTTGATTTCCTTTCTGGTTCTGTCTTCCCTCCAGCTGCCAGTACCTCAAAACATGAGGCAGAGAGCCAGGTGTTCATTAGGGCATAGAGAGCTGGTACCTGATGATTTTCTGGATCAAAGCTGTTTACCGTAAAGGTCCTGGGCTACACATCAGATTTGCACAGCAAGGCAGAAGTAAATGTATGTTCTTTATGGCAGAGCAAAGCAGACAGTTACTTCACACGAGAAGAAAGAGGAAACAAAGTTAGACCCACGAGTGCCCAGAAAATATAAGCTCTTGGAAATAGGCAGGAATCTTGATAAGAGAAGTGGGTACCAAAATAATCTAACTTTCAAGTCTATCTAAAATCTTACATGACCAGGAAACTGCAGCTGACCATAAAACTTAATAGGAACATTGTGCCACTCCAAGTTCAACCTGAATGAGTCCTAGAATATTAACATACATCCAAGAGAGAGAATTTGAACCCCAGTTTCATACTAACAAAAGGCTCAAAGGAGAGTAAGAAATTTTCCTGCACTTCATCAGAATTAGATTCCTAGAATTACAACCCTTAAGCCCTCCCTGTCCTGCAAACTTATTATAGCACTGTCAAACTCCACAGCTTGGGTGTCTGGACCAGTCTAAGGAAGAGGAGCTTCAGTCATGTTTGTGGCGATTTCCAGACAACTCTGACTGCAATTTGAACGCATTGCTTCCCATCTCCATGTTTAATGTAGTTTGAATCCACCATGGAAACTGAAAGCCAAATACAAATCTAGAAATCAGGTCCTTTTCCCTCTCAGTATTTATTGGCACGCCACTGGACAGATGTTGGCCAGATCTAATATGTTTTCCTTCAAAATTGACTTTATTGCTAGTGTGGAATTTTGAAGACCACCATTTCTCATGATCAGGCCAGCAGAGAATTTTTATAATTACCTCCTAGGTTCTCCCTTTCTTTCTTAAATTATTATTATTATTATTATTGGCACAGGGGATAAACTAGTGACCTCACACATGTTTGGTGAGCTCTACCAACTGAGCTACATCTCCATCCCTAAATAGTCTTTATTACACAGAAAAAATGCATGCATATATGAAAAGATTCAAACACTAGAAGGGTCATAGTCCATCTATGCTGATAAAATACAATATCTAAGATGGGTTTGCAAGGGAATAATTTAATACAGGACACATAATTTATAAGATTAGTTTATAATATTCACACAAAAAGTCAAATTCAGAGGAGTGCAAGGGATCTGTCCATGCACTAGAGACCCAAAGAATCCAGCTAAGGCCTGGATCCCACAGCAATGTCCTCCACGAGTCCAGCTGGAGGCCTAGAGCCCATGATAATGTCTCAGGCAAGTTTGTATCGAGGATCTGCACTAGGAAGGCCCAAAGGTCAGTAGTGAAAGCTAGAAAGTCTGTGCCATCAGGATGAAGATTGGTGCCAGCAGGCTGAGGGATCTGCACTGGATTCAGGACCTCTTAAGGTAAGGAACAGAGCTCCCCTGAAAAGAAAGAACCGCAGCCATCCTCGGGGAAAGCGAGGACCTGAGCTCCTCTGAGAATGAGAACAACTGAGGAAGCCAGGACAGCACAATGAAAGACCTCATGAAAGAGGACTTCTAGAAGTGTTCCAGAAAGTGGCAAAAATGATGGGATAAGTGTGCTCAAAGTATGGGTGAGGATCTTGAGGGTGGATTAATGGTGATGCGTCTTGTACTGTAATTTAATTCTTTTATTTTAAAGAGAATAAAAAACAATAACATAATAACAGCAACATAGACAAAAACATAACAACACAAAGCAATTTTTAAAAGGGGAAAAATATTAAAACATTCACCATACTTTTTTTGTTCTCACAGTATTTTGGGAGAAGGCACTGACTACCTTTGTTCTAGGCTGTCTTTTCAAAGATGTCTGTATGGTGAGCAGGCTTGGAAGATACAGAATCTGCTTCTGGGGTAGACAGCAGATTTGCTTACAGTCTTAGAAGATGGGGTGGTGCCTTTCTCAAGAGCAAAAGGCAGACATACTGCTTATTATAAGCACTGTTAGTTCCTTAGACTCAAGGCCCCTCTCCTGTGTTGCAGCTCAGAATGTGAGCAGTTAGTGCCCGGTGCTGTTTGGATCCCCTACACACACTGGGCTGGAGAATGGGGCCACATGCAAATGCTCTGACTTCTCATTCTGCCATGAGTAATACAGGCCATGTCTATAGCCCGGGAGTCTTGGGTTTCCTGTCACATTCATGAAATCGGCAGGCCAACTTGTTAGCCTGTTTGCCTCTTGACTACTTGTGTTTGTCAGATCTGCCTTGTGCTCCTGAATCCCAATATTAGAGATGCCTCTCTACTTTGGTGAATATGGAAAAGCAAGGGTAAAAGTGGATTGTGAACACTGATATTCATTGAGGACTGACTGAAGGACATGCATTTCTATCTAAATGTTACCCTTGGCACCTGTACTCGTGGCTCTGGGCCTTGTGTTAGACCGTGCTTCTGTTTCTTGCCATCTGTCGAATTTGATGGACATGTTCAGAAAGAGTAATGTGGAATTTACTGTTGTGTATGTCGCTGGGATAGTTTCAAGGACACTGGCTACAACATTTTGCAGTTAGGGGCTGCTTTATGAGGGCCCAGGGGAGAAATGTGCCTCAAATATTAGGAAAAGCTGCATTTCTGTTGAGCAGCTGTGGTGCTTTTGTCCCTCGGACACTATAAATCTTCAAACTGATTGTGTATCTCCACCATCTCAGCATCTCGGAAGAACACAGCCAAATTTGTGGTCCAGCTTTTAGAATTAATCAAGGGCAGACAGTATGCACTGGGGAGTACTAACTTTATCCTGGATTATTTTTCCTCACTCTATTTCCTCATTTGTTTGTTTTTACACTTTTTTTTTTTTTTTGGTACAGGGAATCAAAGTACACTTTCATAATATTTGCATTTTTCAATTTTATTTTAATCAACTTTTAAGGCTCTGACATTTCTACAGTTTTTCATAAGACCAGTACCTCCTGCCTATGCCCCTTCCCTTCCCCATGCTCCCTGCATCCTGTATCTTCCTTTTCTTTGGTTTCTGTTCTTGTTTTCATATAACATTTGCCACTGATGCTGGAAGACACACCTCATGAGCAACCACATGTCTGAGGATGTCATTCATTTACCATCAGACTTAACTAATCGTTCAGCACTTTGTAGACTTCTAGGCTAGTAACTACCCTTAAATTTTATTTTTTTTCTTTTTCTTTTTTTTGGTTTTTTTGAGATACAAGTTTTTTGCTTTTTGCTATACAGTTCAGGCTGGCCTTGAGCTCACTTTGTAACCCAGGCTGGTCTCGAACTCACAATGATCCTCCTGCCTCAGCCTCCTGAGTACTGGGATTACAGGTGTGCACCACCACGCCCGGCTTCCCTTAGACTTTTGTAGGCTTTCTCCATGGGCTTGTGGGTTTTAGGCCTAACTGCATAATGGTATAGCCAGTGTCCTGCGATGTCTATGGCAGTTAGGGTAGAGTAGCAAGTCAAAAGATTGGGGTCCAACCAGGGGATTGGTGGAGCACACTTCTGTGACATAAATAAGAATCTTTCTTCTGACTCACATAATGGTGAATAGTTTTCGGGTTTTGGTAGATCTCATGTTCCTTCAGGTTTGTTTTTTTCTGGTTTGGCTCTGTTTAGGGGAGGCATATTAAAGAGTTATGATCCACACAATCAAGTGGAGCCCTTGTCCTCTGTCAACAGCACCACTGGGAACATTATCAGTGCTGGTGTTTCAGGGGACAGGACTTTCAGTAGAGGATGGCGGCCTGCTCATGCCCAGCTCTGGTGGCGATGCTAGGCCTGGCCCGTGCAGTGAGCATGCAGGAGCATGGCTTTCCCAAGGTTTACTGCTACTTTGAAGGAAATGGAGACAGCAGGACCAATTGTAGTTTCTCAACAAAGCAAGGAATCGCAGGTAGAAATCTGAGCTCAGTGCAGTCATGCCTCCTAGTACCATGTTGGGGTCACCATGGGCCGACAGTTGCCAGCTGGCTTTTTCCCTTTGATGTAGCTCTAGCTCAGCCTGTGTAGTGGTTCCTCCATCTGTCCTTGGGGCCCATGTGTCCTGATGCTATCTCTCTTGCACTCCATGGAACAGCTGTGTGACTTTACCCACACTCTGGAGTAAGTGTCTCATAACAGCCTGAAAATTGCCATCTCTCAGGAGAACAGGGACATTAAGGAAGATCAACCTTTTGGCCACATGGATGGTATATATAGTTGGGTTTGTAGTAATCATCCAAAGAAGAGAGTCTGTCCCTAGCAAATATTTCCCATTGTCTCCAAAGTATACCCCATGCTGTAGATCCCTTCTCCTGAGTTTCTGACCCTGCATTCCTCCTTCAAGGGTCACGTGTTGCCCAGGGGATATCTTAGACCACATGAAGGAGGCCCCAAGTGTTCATGTGCCATCTAACCCAGTGAGTCACCATCTTTGACCTCTTTCTAATGCTTTCATTTGCTCGGCACCTTCCAAAATCCTGTTCTGCTGCTTTTTCTTTCATTTTCCTCTTGGCCTCTATTTGGGTTGAGGCATGATGACTGGAGCTGCAGCAGCTACACTGGATCAGAAGGATAGCTACTATATGCAGAGGATGGCAAAGCACAAAGATAAAGTAAACATAGGTTCCTGCTAGTTCTGTGATGTCACAGACATTAGACCTACAATATCTTTGAATTTCTTTATGCGAGAAAATAAATTGCAGATTTAAGTCATGGCCATTTTTCGTTTTCTGTTACATGTTGCCAAATCTAAGCTAAAAACATATATCAACTTGGGGCTGGGGATTTACCTCAGTGGCACAGCACCTGCCTGGCAAGCGCAAGGTCGTGAGTTGGTTCCTGGTACCAGAAACTCGCCCCCCCAATACATATATATATCAACAGCTTCTTTTGTCCTACTTTTATTTTGCTCTTGCCACCTCTAGAAGAGGAATATGTGTATTAATGATGACAATCCATGGCCTTGGGTCACTCTTCTAGGCTTCTGGTGTCACCAGTGCTGTTGAAGCTAAAGTGAAGCTCACTGTTTTGTTTAAAAACTTCAATAATATCCGTGGTCACAAATTTAGAATCCCAGGCCCAAGAGATATTGGTATTTACCCAAAATAGGTAACTATCACTCTTTACCTCTGCCCTGTACCCATCCTAGTATCTCCTGCTTGAAAAATATGCATACAATCTTTGCATCCAAGATTCTGAAGTCACTTTATTAAAATCAGTGTAGGAAAATAAGAACTTTAGTGGGATTCTTGGGTGTTTTCAAGGAATTTTCAGTCTATTATTCAGGGCCCCTTGCCCCCTGGCCCATAACTTCTCTCTTTTTTTTTTTTTCCTTTGGTCTTTTTGAGACTGGGTCTCCCTACACAGTTCAGGCTGGACTTGAGCTCACTTTGTAGCCCAGGCTGGTCTCGAACTCGTAATGATCCTCCTGCCTCAGCCTCTCAAGTGCTGGGATTACAGGTGTGTGCCACCATGCCCAGCCATTGGCCCATAACTTCTTAATATAAAAATAGTTTCAAAGATACAGAAAGACTGAAATAATATTACCATAACTAGTCATATCCCTACCACTGACATTCAGTAGTTGTTAAAATATTTGCTTTCTCTCTCTCTCTATCTATCTATCTATCATCTATTATCTGTCTATCATCTATCTATCCATCTACTATCTATTAGCTATCTACCTACTATCTATCTATTTATCTATCTACCTATATATCTATCTGTCATCTATCTATCTATCTATCCACCCATCAAAGCCAAATCTATGACTAGTGCAAAATAACCTGTCTGGCTGATCTTTGGACATGAGTCGTAAACATCACTTTTCAGTCTTAACACATCCAGCTTCCATGCTGCATTCTATAGGGTGACGAAGGCAACTTCCTAAGCACTCCCAGCTCATGAGTGTATGTGGCTTAGAAGAAGCTCTTCAGTCTCAGCAGGGGTCATCAAAGGAAGAGCACCGTGAAGCACTGTTACAAACTGAATAGCAGGTGCACCTGCAGTTTTTGAACTTCAAGTAGAGACATAGTTGCTTTGTTTCTAAAATGCCATAAATTCAGCTAATTCTACCAAATCAGCTCAGAAACAACAGCCACAATAGTGATTGCTGGATATATTTTGAAAGCCTTTAAGTAATATGGCCAACTCGTTCTGGTTTGCCTAGGACTTTTCCTAGCATCAGCTTTGAGGATCCTACGAAATGCTTCAGTCCCAGGGAAGCAAGATGATTGGCCACCCTAGTTAAATTTAATCTCCCTCCTAGGAAACAGCTGACAGTATTTTCATTGTTTGCTTTATAGCTTGTTGCATAGTTGTTAGGTGTGGGCCCTGGGATGGGGCTGGTGATATCCAATTGACTGTAAAGTGGTCTTTGCTCTGCAAGAAATTTGCACAATTTTCCATTATTTGCTATTGGTGATAAAGACCAATGTCTGTGATTCAGGATTGAAATTTCTTTTCAGAGTCACAAAAGTTACAAGAAATGAGGGTTACTTTCTTTTTATAAACATACTAAACATACTTTGTCTGATTGTGGAGGGATTTAGCTTTCTTTACCTTTCTAACAATGGTTTCTTGAACACAGAACAATTAGTGAGGAAAACAAGTTGTGGCCATAATTTCTTTTTTGTTTGTTTGTTTGTACTGTGGTACTGGAGGAGGTGGGGTGGGGGTGTCGAACATAGGCCTTCCCACAGGTGAGCTTTTTAATGAACAGTTCTACTTATGAAGCAGAAAAGCACTCTGGAGCCACCATATCTTTTTTTTTTTTTTTTTTGCCACCACATCTTTGTATTCTAAAATTCTGGGTGATGTCTGACCACTGCCCACAGCTCCTTAAGCTCAGGTCTGGGCTTCCTCTGGCCTGAATTTCCAACTCCAGCCTAGTGCCTAGGAAGGGAGAGATGCCCACTTCAGTTGCATCAAATTAATTTGCAGGGCAACAGAAAAAAAATTCAGGTTACTTTAAAGTACAGTTTAAAAAAATAAAATACATTTGCTAGAAGATGAAATTATAACAAACTAGTCCTGCGGATCTTAACTGGGTTTATTTATGATTCTAGAATTCGATAGCTTTTACAACTAAAAATGGCTCAGACTGCTCCTCCTTACCAATGAGGTTTTATTTATTTATACAGGATAGGTAGTGACCTACAGAAATCGAAAGTGAGGTCTAGAGACAATCTGACTGGTTAATGATCCTGCCTGTCTTATTTGAATATGGTCTCTTGTTTGTGATTGGCTGAGACTCAGTTACTTGGTAAAAAGGTAGGTTACAGTCAGTTCACGCAGTAAGTTAGGTTGCTGCTCACTATGAACAGAGAAACTTTTAGAATGAAGTCATGTACAGAAACATCTTCAGACCAAGTTTAACATATTACAAATTTAATTAACAGCACAAACCTGATCCCCAAATCTTTGAAGAGCAATGCAGAATTTCACTAAAGATAAAAACTACATGTATTTCCCAGAGATAGAGTAGATGGGATTGGTATTCCAAAGCTGTGAAAATGTGCCCTGTAATTTTCTTTCTCCCCAAAGTCCCAGCCCCTTAACTGGCTGCCTAAATTCTCTGTTTCTTTCCTACCTCACTGTCCCACCATTCCCAGACATCCTCTTCTCCCCTCTGGTGGCAAGCAGACCCTAAGACCACCCCCAGTGACTTATTTATACCCTTTCCTATCCAGGGTGAGTTGGACTTGTGACATGCTTCTAACCCATAGAGTATGACAGAGGTGAAAGGATGTGTTCCCTTGTTAGATTTTGTCAAGGTGGTGGAGGTCAGACGTCACATCCTTCATGGTAGCATATTGCGGAGCAAGACACACCCACTGGTTTCAGAGAAGCAAACTACAGTCATGTGAAATCTCCATGGGACAGGCCACCCTGCAGGAATTTGCAGCAATCTTCTGGGAGCTGAGCATCTGGATCTTATTTGCACAAGGAGTTGAATTCTGTTGACACCCACAGAAGCTTGGACAAGGACCCTGAGTTCCAAAAAGAAGCACGCCTGGTGTCACCTTGACTGCTGCCTTGTGAGTCTGTGTGTTGAGGGCCTAGCCAAGCTGTGCATGGATTCTTGACCTTGGAAAACACTGAGGTACTCGATGGGTGTGGCTTCCAGCTGGTTAGTATGGATTAATTTGGTGCACAGTAATATCCTGGCTTCATCTTTACTTATTTCATTTTTATCCTCAAGCAGGGAAAGGAAAGGATCCTTCTCAGGCCCATATTCTTGAGAAATCAGGGAGCGTGTGGACACACGCATGATAAAGTCTGTAAGTCTCACTTTGCCATATCACTCTATTAAGTCATGCACTCCCTTGGTAAAACCCACTGACATCTTTCAGAGACCAGCAGACTGCTGTAATAGGTGTGTGTATTTCTGCTTCCATGAGCAAATGTCAGAAGAGTCAACAGTGTTTGTTCCCAAATCTGATGGTACCAATTGTAAATGTTATTGTAAATGACATATTGTAAATGACACAGTCATGTATTATATAGACTGAAAGTCTGAAACCGGATTTGTTTTTCCTCTGAGAAGAATGAGGGGTTCTGTAAGGAAACTGTGTCTGTATTAAGTATATATATAAAAGGAGAAAATAATAGAAATCTAAAAGAACACTGCTTTGAGATTTCTTTATATTTTAAAATGTTGGTTCTCTATTCAGACCTACACAGTGCATGCTGGTTGCTTATGTAAAAAGAGGTTGTGAGGTTGTGCAATTCATTCTTCAGACTCCTGGAAGAAAGACTCAAAGAAAGGCCTGTCCTTACAATGCAGTTAATGAATGAAGAGGAATAGCTGAGCTGCATATGCAATTGCTTATAATGCTTTCTCACTGTAATTGAGTTTTTCGATTAATTGAATGTGTTAGATAAAAGGACTTCTTCTGATTTTTAATTTCAACATTTCCTCCCTGTCATAATAAGATTGCAAACTAGATATTCTGCCTTTAAGCAGAAGACTGTTTTGAGCTCCCTGGCTGAAAGTATTTTGAGAAAAACTCTAAGGCCTTGTCATAAAGCAAACTCTTGAATTCTGCTGTTGTGTCATAGAGCAGCAGCAATCATAACTGAAAAGGCAGATGAGAATTTTTACAACAAAAGAGAGAAGCCATTGCCAGGTGGCTCTTGACATGTTTTCAAATGAATAACATAACAGAATTGGAAGACACTGTCATTGCTGAACTTGACAAAGAGTTGCTGACTGGAGGGAATTAATTTATAAAAAGTAAAAAATGAAGGACTTCTGGAGAAATCTTTTCCCCTTCAGCCCTCCTTCTGTTTATTTCTCCCGGTCTTTGACCTATTGTTTAAATAGTTTAGGACTGGGGCTGTAGCTCAGTGGTAGAGCACTTGTCCAACGTGCAATGAGGCAGAGTTTGATCCCCACACCATATATACAATATAAACAGCTTACAACCTACATTTAAGATATAATGAGATCCCAGACCTATTACTGATGATTAATGAAAGCACATGCAACAATTGTATCCCCAGAACAAAGTCTGGACAACTGGTTTACCAGCGGGAAAAGGCTGTTTGAAATTGGACATTAACTTTGCCTTTTGCTATGGATTTATATAAAGAAATGGTTGTGACTGTTGCTTAGAGTACTAAGAATCTGAATTTGGGCACTGTGTGAAGGGGTACGTGTAGTATTTCTAAGTGTATCCCTAAATAGGTTTTGGAGGTGAGAGATACCTCTCTTCCAAAGGTGTCTTCAAAATGCTGGTCCCAAGAAGTACAGAAGAGGATCTGTTAGGAGGTGGAAAAGAACATCATCAGGAATTTGCTTTTTTATGTAGACTGACGACAACAGAATCCCTTCCTTGTGCTCCACCTTGCAACCATTTGCTACTCCTTGTCCATGTCCAACCACGCATATTGTGAGACCAAGGAGACCTGCCTGTCTGGAGCCTGCATCTCCTCTGGACAGCGCTCCTGACACCAGGCTTGCAGAATTCCCTGTGGAATATTGCAGCTGGTGTCTCCCTCTAGGGGCTGTGCGGCTCTCTTCCTTGGGTCATCTTCTCCAGAGTCAATCACGGTACCAGTCCTTCCTTTATCCAAAAGGGTGCCTGTCTGTGGAGTGGTGGAAAAAGCCTGGGAATAACAGTTATATTTGAACACAGAACTACCAGCAGTCCAAGATTTTTAAATTCCAACCAAGACTTCTGGGTCTTTATGAAGGTGTGTTTACCTTACACTAGAATAGAACATACATACAGAGGTATCTTGATTCATGAACTTAATTTGTTCTACAATTTTGGAAAAGATGTCTATGTTTGTGGGAAAGATGGCTGTAGTCACATTTGTTACCCAATGTAGAGTTTGCACACAAAAACAAAAATTTTGCCTAACAGTTCTGTTTGTGAAGCAAATTGCTTGCAAACAAAAGCATTCATGAACCAAGGTAGCACTGTACTTTATATAGCAGCTTGTTAATGTATAAATTTCACATATGCTTTATTTTTATATGAATGGTATAGGAGTCCTCATTGCACTCGGTTCTGGACTCTGCATATTGCTGGGAAACATAAATTAATGCAATTTCTATGGGTTAGTCTGGATTTAGCTGTCAAACTAACAAATGTATACTCTTTGGTTGAAGAACTCCACTTCTGGAAATTTATTCCATAGATGAATTTATATCACTGCAAAGTAAATTCTATCCAGTGCGATTTTGAAGCAACAGCTGAAAGCAATCCAAGCATCCATCAACAAGGGGTTGCTTAAATGATTTAAAGCAGTGATGGGTAAACTTTCATTAATTTTTATTATTATTTGCTTACTTTTTTTGAGATAAGGTCCCTCTATGAAGTTCAGGCTGGCCTTGAGCTCACTGTGTAGCCCAGGATGGCCTCAAACTCACAGTGATCCTCCTGCCTCAGCCTCCTGAGTGCTGGCATGACAGGCATGTGCCACCAAACTCGGCTTGGGGAACCTTTTAAAGACTGAGTGCCATACTGCAACCCCAAGCCCACTTATTTATCACAAAGTGCCAGCACTGCAATTAAACCTGAATACTGAGAATTTAGTGTAGAAAAAACAGCTCTACATTCATACATTTTGTTTTAAAAGAAAAAAGAACAATAACACACACGCTGCCACTTATTTACAGCATATCTATGCAATGGAATATTATACAGCTGTAAAAGCAGAAATGGCAGCTCTCTGTGAACTACTGTGGAAAGATAATTGATATTTATTGTTGAATACAGCAATAAGCTACAGAAAAACAAGACTCTGGGTTCATATTTGCTTTAAATTGCAGGAAGAAAGGTTGGAAAAAATGAGTAGAAATGATTACTTGTGTTCATTTGAAGGTGGGAGCAAGAGGGTATACCTTTGTATGTGATTTTTATTTTGCAACTACATTAATGTGTTACCTATTAAAATAAAACAGTGATTTCCAAAATGTGCTTTGAGCCATGGAAGCTTCACTCAATGGATCCTCCTCAGGTATATGACAGAATAAATGGTACAACTCTAATATGTGCCTGCAGCAACAGCCCAGGAAACCAAGCTGTTCCTCTGCAGCAACCAGCCAAGAAAGGCAGCTCACTGTATATGCCAGACCAGCGGGAAGTCAGGCTGCTGTGTCTAGCAACTGATCCAGGATGTCAAATGATAACCCTGTCACAGTGTGCTCCAAACAACCAGTGAGATTAATAATGGACAGCTTTCCTAATTTTTGTCCCAGTTTCCAACTTAGAACCAACCAGAGAAAAACTAGATGTACTCTCCTACATAACCAAACAGGAGGTCCCACTTCTAGTTCCCCTTCCTGTCCTCCCTGGCCTGCAACCTCCAGTCAGTACACACTGGAGCTTTTGTTTTTTGCGAAATAAAGCCTTCCACTCCTTTGCCTGTCTAGAAGTCTGTCAAGAACAGATGACAGCGGTTGACTCCCTTGGTGCAATGCTTTAGCTTTCTTTCACTGTGGCAACATAGCTGAGCCAATGCACTTAAACGGAAGAAAGGCTTGTTTTGGCTCATAGCTCCAGAAATTTCAGCCTGTGGTCACTTGGACCATGGAGGCACAGTCCATCACAGCAAGATGCATGGTAGAGCAGGCCCATTAACCCTAACCCTAACCCTAACCTTATGGTCTCTGGGAAGCAGAAAGACAGAAAGGGCTGGGATCCACTAGCCCCTCTTAGGCCACACCCCCAGTTACCTAAACTTCTCCCACTACGTTCCACCCTGTAAATGTTCTACCACCTCTCAATAGCACTACATTGTTGGGGACCAATCTTGAAACACATGGGCCTTTGGCGGGGCACTGAGGACCCACACTGCAGCATAGAGCAAGCCCTGAATGAGTAGCCACTGCCTGTTCTCATTTGAGTGGTCGGTGCTTATTTCCACCATGGTCGAAACTTTTCAGATCTTCCCTTTCTGCATCTAAACCAAAGCTAAGAATGATTACTCAAAAATTCTTGTCTTATTATTTACTTAGAAATTTGAAGTGTTCAGAAGTAGAAAAGAGTGAACGTACTGAATGCTGGAAGTATGTGTATTGATTCTTATAAAATAATTTTTTATAAAACACTTTTTATGTGTTTCCCTCTAACAAAATCATAAATATATTACTCTACTAACTATCAGTCTCAGTTTAATAGTGTAAATTTTGAAGGCTGGTTATAGAATTCTGTAAGTTAGCACCTGAAATAACTGGTTTGTCGATCAATACCTTTCAGGTGCAGGATCTGTCATTCATTTAAAGTGGTACATACAACTGCAGTTTCCAGCTTCACCACCAGATGGTGCCGATACCTCTCTGGTGGTTTTGCCAAGTTTCTTTGCCGTCTTCTCAAGTGGTATTTGCGAGATGCTGAAAAGACTGGTTACTTATGCTCTTAACCAAGTTGAAGTTTTTATTATAAATTGTGCTTTAGATGTAGTTAAGAAAGTGTACAAGTGTATATCTGCGGAACAATGTATGCCAAAGAACTAAGCAGCCTAAAAGGAAGGGAGAGCTATTTATCTCCTGTAACTAGCCTACTTAATATTTAATTTATATGGCTCTCAAAAACCAGTCTCCACAAGTTAGATCTTTCAATTTGTTTGCCATCTGCTGCACTATAGCCCTGGCATTTAATATTTAAACTTGCTATGGAGCTGCACTCCCCGTTGCTCTCACTAGCTCTTTAGAATGCTTTCTCTCTGGGGCAGTCTGCACCTACAGTGGAGGAAGAGCGGAAGTCACTCCTCCAAAGCGGAAGTCAGTCGTTCCAAGGCGGAAGTCAATTAATCATCTACAGTGGATATCATTCCTCCAAAGCGGAAGTCACTCCTTCCTCTGCCCGGCTTTCCTCATGCATCTTCGCAGGGCTGCTGCAGCGTGGCTACTCCCTTAATGCTTCTTTCTCGACAATACTGATCTGACCCATGGTGGCTATGCATAGCTGCAGCTTTTCCTTCTTAAATTTTGTGTTCTTGGGACTCAAGGGTTCTCTGGAGGTGGCAAAATGCTTTGTTCAGAAACTGTATTTTTCTCTTGGAAGATGACCCCAAGCTCACTGGTATCACAGAATACATTCAAAATCAGCCTAATCCATTTCTGTAGACTCTTTACAGAAATGGAAACCATGCACAGGAGTTCTCAGTAATGAGCCAGAGATAGGGGGTTTATAAATTAGTAATGAAATATCATATATGATTTGTAATCCTAGCACTTACTTTGAGGAGGCTGAGATACGTGATATCATATAGGCTAGCAATGCTTTATCTGAAAATCTTGAGGTCATATCTATTTCAGAGATCAGAATGTTTTGATTTATAAAGGTAATGTGGTATACATGGTACAATTTATGTGATATGCCAAATGGTGAAGGTGGGCCACTATGATCAAACCATTACATTTTCTGCAGGGAAATATTAAATTCACATTAAATGGGATAAATGAAAGCTAAATGGCCTCAGGTCAGATCAGGTTTTTTTTTCTTCCTTTTAAAAAAAAAATTAGTACAAGTTTGCAATACATAATGTTTACAATGCTTGTGTGAAGTTGGCCCATATATATAACATATCTTAATTCCTTTTTTCATCTCCTGTCCCTTCTTTCCCTCCAGGTTTTGAATCCAAATGAGTATTGAAATAAATCTGGTTGTCAGAGCTTTTTGGAAGGCAGCTATGCTAACCACTATACCACCAACGCTGTCAGAGCTTTTTGGATTTTCAGAGCATGGATAAGTGTTTTTGATCTGCATAAGGTGCTTTTTGTGTGTTAGTTCATTTAATCCTTATGGAAATTCTATATTAAATATAAAAATATGACTACAGAAAATCTGAGGGTCAGAGTGGTTAAGTATCTTTCCTACCATCATACAGCAGAGTCAACAATCAAACCACAGCCTGACTCAAACTGGCCTATAACATCAAAAAATTTTTTTTTCTAAAATGCTAAAGACACCCTGACTTCCTTGACAACATTTGGCTTTTTACCCATATGCTACACTATTCTTTATTTTCTTTGTGGTCCACGAGAAAGAATATGATCAAGGCTGGCATGGTGACACAAGCCTGTGATCCTAGCACTTTGAGGAGGCTGAGACAGGAGGATGTAATTGAAGGTGAACCTGGGCAGTTTATTGAAATCAAGGCTGTCCTGGACTATATGAGACCTTGTTTCATAAAAACAAAATAAAAGAGAAAGAAAAGAAAGAATATGTTGCTGGCACAGTGAGCTGTTCCACCTAGATGGAGGGAAGGGAAGCCCCTGGCTGGCGCATTCACCCAGCAGCCAGGCCTGGTTGGGGAGGAGCAGGGCTGCAGTGCTGAAGGGCAAACAGTCAGCGCTCCAAATGTCAGATGTTCCAGCAGTTAGACATTCCTGCTGTGTGCCTGGTCTGCACAGCTAACCAGCCTCGGTGTTTCTGCAGTATAATCTGCCATCTAATTAACGTCTCCTCCTCTCTTTTGCAAATTGTAAAGGGATTCTGCTCCTTTAAATGGAGACAGGCAGGAGTCACTTGGTTTAATAAATTTGTCAGCTGGCCAGGGAAGAACTGTTGGCTTTATTTTGTACATTTTCCTAGGATAGGAATGAATTAAAATAGCTGTATTCAAAAGTTGTGCTTTCAAAGTAATTCATGAAACATGTTCCATTTTTACATTCTAATTACCCTTTTTTCTTTTTTCCCTTTATATCTTTCCATCTCCCAAATTATAATACTATTTATAGTCTAAAGCTTAGGAAGGCACAGTTTTCTTCTTCTGACATTTCTTGCTTGTAATGAAATCAATAGCTTAGCAAAACATGGACACACACCTTCTTTTATATGTCTGTTAAAATATTGCAGGTCACAGTCCTAGTCACACTAGGTAGATTTTAAGGAACTCTCTCAATGACCTTTCTTTTTTGTCTTTTTGAGACAGGTTCTTGCTATGCAGTTCAGGCTGGCCTTGAGCTCACTTTGTAATCCAGGCTGGTTGCAAACTTGCAGTGATCTTCCTGCCTCAGCCTCCTGAGTTCTGGGATTACAGGCATACGCCACCACGCCCGACTCTCAATGACCTTTTACAGATGAAATCTCAACATTTTTTAGAAAAATAACTCAATTGTAGGAGTATATATATATATATATGTCATTTTTTATATTTTCTGTTTTATTTTCATTTTTTATTAGTACATGTTTGCTGTACATAATACATTGTGAGTATTTGGCACAAGCACATGACACATTTTAATTCTTTTTTACATCCCCTTCCTCTTTCCCTTTCCCCCTCTCCCTCCATCTCTGGGTCCACTTCCCATTTGCAGAAGATCTAGCTTCCTATTTCCTTTTATCTATCTTTTATTTTGCTCTTTCATTTATTTACACTTTGGGTTTCCCATATAAGAGAACCCACACAGGATTAAAGCTTGTGTGTCTGGTTTATTTCATTTAACATTATGATTTCAAAGTGCATCAATGTGTCATTCTTAAGGTGCTTTAAAAATTCCCCCTGCAGAGCTGGGTGTGGAGGTGGGTGCTTGTAATCCCAACACTCAGGAAGCTGAGGATCTTGAGTCTGAGGCTGCCTGGGCTTCACAGTAAGTTCAAGGCCAGCCTGGACTACAGAGTGAGGCCCTGTCTCAAAATCAAAAATCAAACCAAAACAAAAAACAAACAAATAAAAACCCATGCTAAACCACAAGATTCCCATTGATTAATTTCTATGAAGGTGAGTAGCAGACATTCATATGTTTACACACTGAGCTTCCCATCAATTGATAATATTTATGTGCAAAAAAAAGATAATATTTACATGCAATAAAATACACAAATTACAATGTTCCGTCCCCTGAATTCTGATGTGTGTGTGCCTCTGTGTACCTTAAATCCTTCCAGTTGGTTCCACCACTCCAGGAAGTTCTTTCATCCCCTCACTCAGTCTCCAGCCCTGTTCCCGACAAACACCGTTCTGATGTTCAGCACAGATTCACTTTGCCTGTTCTTGAATGTATGTTTACTTAGCATAACGTTGAGACTCGTTTATGTTGCGGGTATTTCATTTCACATTGCCGAGTACTATTTCACTTGCTCCTCTATTCTCCATTTGCTGGACATCTGATCCATTTTCAGGTTCACCAGCTTTTATGACTAAAGTTGCTATGAATACTCTTGTACAAATCTTTTTTAGATACATGCTAGTCAGTACTTAGGTGTGAACTTGCTGGGTCATAGGGAAGATATATGATTAGGTTTAAAGGAAACTTCAAAAGTACTGAAAGGGGCCCGAGGATGGGTTTGACTGTCACTTCATCCCAAAGTGCTTATGTGAGGACTTCAGTCACACTATATCTTTGCCAGCATTCTTGCTCGTCATGTGATTGCTGTCAGTCTTTTTATTTGTAGCCATTTCAATGGGTAATGAGTAGCATCTCATTATGGTTTAATTTGCATTTATTTACCAGGTGGCTAAGAATATTGAGAGCTTTTTATGTACTTATTGGCCACTCCTATACCTTTTTATGTGATGTGTATGTTCAGATCTTGCTCATTTAGAGAAAAATTGGGTTGTCTTTGAATTACTGAGTTGTAAAAGTCCTTTAGATATTTGGAAGTAACTGTCAGATCTATGTTTTGTGAATATTTTCTTGCAGTCTGTAGTGCCTTTGGCTGAGCAGAAGTTTATAAATTTCTTGCATTTGAACAGAATGTCAATTCTCTCTGAAGCCTAATTTATCAATCTTTTCATGTTTGGTGATTATTTTTATCTTATCTTGGAAACTCTATCCACCCTCAAATCGTGAAGGTATTTTCTTCTGGAAGTTTTTTAGTGGTTAGTTTTTATAGTTAGGTTTAACGTCCATCTCTCATTAATTTTTTTCATGTGGCATGATATTACAAGAGTCTAGATATTCCAATCCAGTTGTTTCAATATCATTTATTTAAAAGGGCTTCTTTTAATCTTGGATTCTTTGGCATCTTTGTGAAAGAAATCACATAACTGTATAAATGGATGTTTGATCCCCAAAACTTTCCATTCAGTATCAGTAACACCTCTTGTTTATTGTAACTTTATGGTTAAGTTTTGAGTTAAGGGGTAAAATACTGTTTTAAGTCTATTTTATTCTTTTTACTTCCAATTGTTTTGCCTAACCTAGATTCTTTGGATCATACTCCATATTTTAGAATTATTTTCAATTAAAAAATCTTCAGAGATTATTTTTAGGATTGAACTATAGATCAAAATCAATAGACTCAACAATAATATTGCACTTTCCTAGTTAAGGATATAATATATAGTTCCATTTATTCAGGTTTTTAAAAATTTATTTTAGTAAGATTGTTTTTGGCATACAGGTTTACATGTCTTGCTAGCTTTAGTCCTAAAAATTTTGTGTTTTGGGTTATTATTTTAAACAAGTTTACAAAAAACCCCTTCACTTTCTAACTGTCAGCTATTGGTGTGTAAAAATTACAATGTATGGGCCAGGGATATAGCTCAGCTGCACAAGTGCCTGCCTGGCAAACGCAGGGTCCTGAGTTCGATTCTTGATAGCAAAAGAAAAAAAAAACTGGAAAAATTACAACTTATTTTTGGGACAGAATATTATCTTATTTTTATTAGAGATTTTGTTTCTGGAATTACAGAGATTACAAAATATATAGACAGTATGGATAGAACTTAGTTCCTCAAATAAAATTTTACCCTGAAGGGGAATAAGAGTCAGTGGCCGCCTATAGCCTCAATTCACACGATGGCTTTTTTCCTAGTGCAGACAGCGTTTCACTAAGTTGCTCACTTGGTACTTGAACTTGAGATCTTCCCGCCTCAGCCTTCCTCAGTGCTGGCACTATAGTTGTATGCCACTGTTCTCAGTGTAACTATTTAATATATATATTTAACTAGCGTTAAATTCAGAGTGAAACTGAGTGGCGGGTAGAGAGTTCCTGCATTCTCCTGTCCCCATGCATGTATAGCATCCTTCCTTACTACAATCCCTCTTGGGCCTGGGGCATTATCTGTTACAAGCAAGAAGTCCACACTGACACATCATGATCACCAAAAGTTCATATATTTTCTCTATGTTTGATTTTCTTCATTTTGAATATGATGGACTGAGCTGTAGATTTTTGGATGCTTATCCTGCATTGTGTTCCCTGCGCTTCCTGGATCTGTGGTTTGCTGCTGACATTCATTTAGGGAAATTTTCAGTCATCGTTGCTTTAGGTATTTCTTTGATTCTGTTCTCTCTTTCTTCACCTTCTTGTACCCCTGTTAAGGAATATGTTAAACTTTTTGTAGTTATGGTTCTTGAAGGCTCCATTCCAAAGTTTTCTGCATTGTTTTCTTTTTGTTTTTCAGTTTTAGAAGTTTCTATTGATCTATCTTCAAATCCTGAGAGCCTTTCCTCAGGGGTGCCTAGTTTATCGAGCCCATTGAAAGCATTCTTTATTACAAGTTTTTATTGCTAATATGCCATTTTGAGTATTTTTAGAGTCTACTTTCTCTGCCTGCATTAGTCATCTGTTCTTGAATGCTGTCTGCTTTTTCTATCAAAGCTCTTAGCACACTAATCATAGTTATTTTAAATTCCCAGTATAATAATTCCAACATCCTTGTTTATCTAAGTGTTGTTTGAGGTTTGCTCTATTTTCTCAAACTGTGCTTCTCTGACTGTTAGTATGTCTTGTTACCAGACATGATATACTCAGTCCTTTTTGTCTATGTGTCTGCTAATGGGTTTCTACTTCAGCAAGAGTTTCTCTGTATGGTCCTGTCTACCTCTAATTTTGGAGAAAGTAGTTTTTCTTTTGTTCTCAATTATGAAAGATCTAAGAAAAGTTGTTGATTTTCAGTCTGTTCAACTTTTACTTATTGTTAAGATGAAGTGATAATGTTCAAATTCCTTACATGCTTGATCAGAAAACAAAAGTCTCCCAGTATAGGTATAAGTTGCATTTATCTAATTATAAGTGAAGTTGAAAACATTTGTTATTTTTTATATGTAAGGAGCATTTGATTGTATTTCCTGTGAACTTGGCTCACTTGTGCTCTCTGCCAATTAAAAAATTTATATGCTAGTCTTATCATTCTTGATTTTTCAAGAATTCTTTGTATCATGGGGGAGATTAGCTCTTTGTCTATGAGGTAAGTTGCATTTTCCATCATTTTGCCATTTGTCTTTTAACTCCATTTATGGTAGTTTTTTTGCCTTGCAAACACCTTTTAAGAAGCAAATTTATCAATATTTAAAAGGTTTCTGTATGGAGAGCTAAAAATAGAAATTTCTTTCAACTCAGCTATTCCTTTTCTAGGTATCAAGAGAATTAAAGACATTGCGTCATACTGATAAATACATATACATGTTTATAGCAGCACAGCTCATAGAGTGAAATCATGGAAGTGGCTTATACGTCCATCAACAGATGAATGTGTAAAGAAAATGTGGCATTTAGCCAGGCATGGTGGTGTCTATAATCCCAGCATTCGGGAGGCTGAGGCAGGAGGCTTGCCATGAGTTTGAGGCCAGCATGTGCTACATGGTGAGTTCAAGACCAGCCTGAACTACAGCATGAGATCCTGTCTCAAAAAAAAAAAATAAAAAGAAAGAAAGAAAGAAAAAGAAAATGTGGCATTTATACATAATGGAGTACTACTACTCTGCCATAAAGAAGGAGAAATTAGAGTCATTTATAACAAAAATGGATGCTCCTTGAGATCATAATGTCATATTGTTATGGTTTGTGTCTAGATGTCTCCCCAAAACCTCATGCAATCATGGGGCAGGCTTCTAGAGTTTATGATTGATTCATGGCCCAGTGCTGGGATTATGGGTGTAAGTGCTAAACCTGCCTTGGGGCGTGTAGCTTGCATACAATATAAGGGAGGGAAAGAAGTTTGTTCTCTGCTACTCCTCCCTTTTGCTCTTGTTGCTTTTGCTGTCTTCCACTGCCATGAACTGTTGCCCTCTGCCATGTGCCACCCTGCCTTGGAGCCAGCCCAGTACTGACTAACTGAAACTTCCACAAACTGTGAGCTAAATAAACTTTTCCTTCCTTAAGTTTGGTCTTTGGGTATTTTGTCTCAGCAATGAGAGAAAAGTAACCAAAACACATATGATAAGTAAAACAAATCAGAGACACAAGCTTAACTGTTGCATAGTTTCTCTTAACTGAGGAAATCAAAGTATAAATAAATTAAAGAGCAAAATGAAAGATAGATAATCAGGCAAGTAGAATAGAAACAAAGGTACTCTTAGAGCTGTTTTCTCTGGGTATTGTGTTTCTCATGTCTCACAAGCTTGCTTACTAGGCCATCCTGTTCTTTCCCTTTTCTCTGACCAAAACTCTTACACAAATATTTTTCTTCTGCACCTTTGTTCTCATGAGAAAACTAAAGTGTAAATAAAGAGCAAAATAAAAGATAGATAATAGGAAACAGGAGGATAGATCTCTTGCACATGGGAAGAGGACCAAGAGATGGATGGAGGAGAGGGGAAGTAGAAGTAAAAAAAATTAAGATGTGTCATAAAAGACCAGGGGTTTCTCAGATTGGCATTGTTTTCCTGAGACATTCTCATGCTGGTGAGTCTCAGTAAGGCAGTCCTTCTGGTCTCCTCAGAGTTTAAACTGTATTTAGACTCCAAGTAATTTTTCATCATCTGTGCTGCCATGATCATACCTTTGATAATGTGCATGTACCATTTCTACACAATGAATGTAGTCATTATGTACTGCAAACATATACTGATCAAATTTAAAAGTTTTAAAAATAATTTCTGGGTTCTGAATCAAGCAAAGAGTCTAAAATAGTTAGGAAATGCATGAAGCTAAAGAAGAATTATGTCATTGTCATCATTATCAACATCATCACTTGAAGCATCATAGTTGACATAACCATTTCTATTGCTTGAAGGAGTAGATTTCTCCAGAGTAGATCTTTTTTATTTTTGCAAACTTCCTTGATGAATCATGTAATCTGAGAAGATAGACCCCCGAGAAGCACTCAGCAGCACCTAGGTGGAGGTGTGAAGGAGCTGAGGGAGAGGAGAAATGAGCTCTCTGGTCTCACGCCTCAGTCTAGGCACTAATTTTCTCTCAGGGACATAGATACTGCCCCAGACTTTCCCATATCCTTGTTTTTAATTTTTGTGCTGAATCAAAGCAGCAGAATGTGAAACAAATTCAGTATCATTTCCTTCAAGGTTTAACTCATCCTTCTGGAGTTGAGATACCAAAAAGCAACACCTGGCTGAATGCTGCTGGAGAATTCTCTACCCAAGAAATTTCAACAAGGGATCTACTCACCTACAATAACAACAATGCCAGGAGGTGCACATAGATCATCTCTTTCTCTTGGCCTCAGTCTATGGGAATGGCAGCTGGTTCCTTTTTGCATTTTTGACCTGCAGCTTCTTCTTTTTCTTTCCAAAGAGGCTGGATTCCACACTGATTTGATTAAAGCCGTCTGCAGGGTTCTTCTGGAGCCCTTCACGATAACTGTGCATCCCTTTAGAGTGATATTGACATTTTCTGGCATGCTGGCAGTGTCTGATTTCCGAGAACTGGCTTCATTCTCAGAGCAGTTGTGGCAACAAAGGGACCTTGCAGTCTTCAAGAAGCTAGGATGGGCTTAACAGCTGGGACCTATAGCCTGGAGCCAGCCAGGCTGGCTTCAACCTCCTGATTCATCATTTAGGAAATACGTGGTCTTGGGCAAGTGACTTCACTGTGCTAGCTCCATTTCCTGTCCTACAGGAGGAGGACCATACAGACTAGCCGGGGATGACTCTGAGCATTAGGGAAAATGATGCACATCCTGTTCTTATTTCTTAGTACTTTGCCAAGATTCGCTTTTGCTAATGCTTGCGGCAGTGCTGAGGGGCAGGGAATGGTGCTCCCATTTACAAAGGATGTAACAGAGACTCCAAGCATTTAAGCCTTTTAAAGCTGGTGGCATCTTGAGTTTCCTACTCATCACATTTTGGCTGTGCTCAAGCTCTAGGAGGTTGCAGGACACAGTTTTGCTCTTTCCACGAATCCAGACAAGCTGAAGTCTCACCTATTGCTCAAATCCCTGTGCATCCCTGACAAGGTCTGTCTGTATTTTGGCTTTGGCTCATATTTGCTGAGCCATAGTGTGGGAATCACTGGGAAAATATTAACAGTGGGGCCATCCTGAGCTGGGTGAAGCATGCATGTTATCCCAGGGTCTGCAGCAGCCTAGGGCTGGACAGATCATGGAAGTCCTTGGCCCGTTCTCCTAGCCGTAGTCTAATTGACCAGAGCCCTGTGAACTGGGAGTCACATTTTCAGGCCCTGCAGTTGAAAGGGGTCCTGTAAACTCTTGGTATAATTAATTAAAAACAAAGAACCCAGCCAACAATGCAGTACCACAAGAAATCCTTAGAGGCCTCCATGTGGGCTCTTTATCTCTCCTCTCATTTCAATCCATCCAAGAGCTTTGGAAGATTAATCTCCCTTAATGACAGATTCACGATCATGAGGCCATTATTTTTTTTGATACTGTGGCTTAAAGAATTGACCTGGAAAACAGGCTTTAAAAGCAAACTCTCTCCACCCTCTTACACTCCACGCAAAGGACCAGATTAAAACAGCCCAAGCTTCCATGAATATTTATACCAGAACCTCTGCCAAATCAGATTAGGGGAGTTCATCCCGCTGGGCAAACATGGATTCTGTATTCAGATTTAATGAGGAGCTGACATGTTAACTGCAGACTGTTGCATCTGTTCATCAAGCAGCCTGAGCGCGTGGTGAACGTGTGCCCCACATCTGAGGGCTGGGGAGAGAATCTGCCTTGGTCAGGTTGAGTTTCCCCAGGAAAGCTATTGTCTCAAGGAAGAGGATCCTAAAGGCACTGTGCCTTGAACTGAAGATGAGGAGTAGGACTCTGGTCTTGAGATGTCTGGGAAACTCCACTCCTGACACAGCCAGTGAGCACTGAGGCAGATTCATTCCCCCAGCAGCACCCTGGTACCTCCACAGGAT
Source organism: Chinchilla lanigera (assembly GCF_000276665.1). Taxonomy (NCBI): domain Eukaryota; kingdom Metazoa; phylum Chordata; class Mammalia; order Rodentia; family Chinchillidae; genus Chinchilla; species Chinchilla lanigera. The sequence continues at coordinate 6,938,212 of NW_004955460.1, read as the reverse complement.
GTGCAGTTACTGGGTACCAGGAGGCAATGCCCAGAGAAAGCTTGGGGCAGGATGCTCAAAAAGGCTGAACTGAGTCCATGTCGCCACCACAGGTTCTCCTACCTGTCCCTTTCAGGAAGCAGTGGCTCACACTCAGATTGTGGGGTTTTCTTGCTCCAAGTCCTGACCTCCAGAGCACAAGGACTTCTTTGTGATGTACCCCCTTGGTGGCTGAAGAGGACTAGGGCCTCTTCTTAGCACAACATTTTTAAATGTAAAAAAAAAAAATACAGGATCACAAAGAAAATTCATAGTATTCAAATCAAATATAAAAATATTAAACATGTTTTGAGATAGTTAGAAGTGGGCATATGCACTGTAAGTCTATTTCATCTTTCAGTGCTGGGTTTAACCTATGGGCACTCTGCCCCTGAGTGACATTCCATTCTTAACCCTCCTTTTCCTCTTCTGCGGGACTGGGGATTGAACATAGGGTCTTCATACTGAGCTATATCCCTAGCCCTTTCTTTAATTTTGTGACAGGGTCTTCCTAAGATGCTAAGTTGTCCAGGCTGGGTTTGAACTTGCAGTCTTCCTGACTCATACTCCCAAGCATGTGGGATTGATTCCAGGTGTGCACACATGCCCAACATGTGCTTGGAATTATGGTTTTGGGCCTAAGACTGTGAGACAGAGGAAGCCTGCTCATCTTATGGCAGCTGAGAAGTAAAAGAAGAGAGGCAGGAGAAGGGTCCGAATATCCCCTTCAAAGACATCCCCAATGACTTCACTTCCTCCCATTGGGCCCCACCTTTTAAAGGTCTACCAGCTGCCCATAATGCCACAGGCTGGGATCCAGGCTATAACACACGGGCATTTGGGGGATGTGTAAGATCCAAAGTATGGCAGTTTTGGTTGATATTTATGTGGTTTACGGTCATTTCTGTACCCAGTTAGGTCATCATTAGCTCTTGTCCACCAGCATTGTAATAAAGGTGTAGGGCTTGTGGTCAGATCTCAGTGTGAAAGTATGTGGGTCATGGAGGAAGAACCAGAACTGAGATATCCAGAGCCTGAAACTGGGCAGAGGCAGTGGTGTCCAGTTATCAGCTGTGAACTGTGAGCAGGAGATGTGGTTTGCACTGGTGCCAGATATTTTGCTACCCAGAGTGTATTTGAGGATAAAGTATTGGTGTTGGCCCTTGGTACCCATGAATTTCATACCTGCAGATTCAACCTACTAAGCAGTTAGGCCTATGACTCTTGGTTCTGTACTGAACATGCTCAGACCTTTTTCTTGCCATTGTTCCCTAAATAATATAGTATAAACCACTGACATAGCATTTACACTGTATTTGGTATTATAAGTCACCCAGAGGTGATTTAAAGTTATGGGAGGATGTGCACAGGTTGTTTGCAAAGATTACACCATTTTGTACAAGAGATTTGAGCACCTGAAGATTGTGGTATCTACAGTTTGTCCTAGAACCAAATCCCTGCAGATCCTAAGGAACAACTGTACATTCATATGCACATTGCACTTTAACATTGTCTTTATTGAGGCAGATTTGGGTGTGGTGTTTATTTGGGAAGCAATTCTGGGAAGCAGGACTCAGGGCACTGAGATGAGGGAAGTGAGCAGAGAGGGCTGAACCTGTGGGGTTCCTGAGAGACTCACAGAGTGCTCCCCAAACTGACCACTAATGGAGGAGGTAGTGCCTCCATTTGCTGGTCCCGGGCTCCCCCCAGAGGGTAAACAACCCCACACCTCTGGGCTATGCCAAGCTGGCTGCCCAAGGTAGAATACATAAAGGCACGCCTGCTGGTGGGCCTGGATGTACACAGAGTGAACATTGAATCTGTGGCTGCTTTCAGAAGCAAGTAAGTAGGGAAGCACATAGATAAGGATGGTGTCCAACAGAATTGATCAGAATTCCTGTTCTTATACAGATAGAAACCTGCACCAGTACAGTTGATCCTTGGTATCTATAGGGATGTTTCCAAACCAAGGTGCTCAAGTCCGTTGTATAAAATGTATATAACCAACATTCTCCTGTATACTTTAAGTCATCTCTAGATTATTTATTGTATTGGTCAGTTTTCTATTACTGTAGGAAATACCCAAGCTAATCAACTTAAATAGAAGAAAGGTTTATTTTGATGATTCCAATCCATAGGCAACTGGCCCCATTGCTGTGGCCTGGTGGGTGCATGTGGTGGAAGAGGTTCATTTACCTCATGGCTGGGTGCAAAAAAGAGAAAAAAGGAGCTGGACACCCACAGTTCCCATCAAGGGCACAGCCCAGTGACCTCAAACCTCTCACCAGGTCCCTTGAAGTTCTCACCACCTCCCACCAGCATGAAGCAGAAGACTAGGCCTTTAACACATGCACCTTTTTAAGACCCCAAAGATACAAAGTATTCTTATATAATGTAAATGCCATGCAAATAGTGGTTATACTGCATTGTTTAGGAAATAATGACAGATACACTTATATGTGTTCAGTATGAGTGAGATTTTTTGCAAATATTTTTAAATTACAGTTGTTTAAATTCACAGGTGCAAACTGGTGATATGGAGGACTGACTCAACTATGAAAGACAGTGGGTTTCTAGCAGCTTGCTTCCAAAGGAAATTTGATGCTGGATATGTTAGGGAACACCTGTAATTCCAGCACTTGGGAGGCTGAGACAGGAGGATTGAGAGTTTGAGGTGAGCCTAGGATACATAGTGCGGCTTTGTCTCAAAAAATAAAAGCAAAAAAACCAAATCAAAACAATAGCCAAGGATATTTGGCAGAGGTCTACCCATTGTGACAACAATACTGAATAATATAACTTCACCAATCATGATTTGTGTAGCTGAAAGAAAAATTTAAACTATCAACAAGAAGCAACAAATTTTATTTTTTAATTCTTTCTATAGGCAAAGATACCACAAAATCATTGTTGTAAGGAAGAGGCAATCAGATTACACAGGTAAAGAATGTAAGAATAACTTTGAAAGAAAAAAATGATTATTTCTATGGACTTTGCAGGCTTATGGTACTTGCCGGCTTTTAAAGGTTTGTGATTAGTTATGATTTGTTTTCTCCTTGTAAATAACTATATGAGTTTGTACCTAATTTTGTATTTATGGTTTTGTGTTCTGTTTTGAGAGTAGAAGCCCAGAACCTGGGCTGTCCCTGCTTGTGAGCGTCGTCGGCAGTACTCCTAGGCAGAGCTCCAGTTTGCCTGGCTATCTCGAAGTCACCCTCACGGGGTACACTAGGATCCTGTGTAAATGGCAGAGTCCTGCAGAGGTGTGTCTGTGTTTTTAGAAGCTCCTTTAAGAACAATTAACTGTTGAGGGCATAAAAATACCCTGTCCTGGCATGGTCGCCAAAGTCCCTTATTAAAGGTTATTCCAGGGGCAGCTGGCAGGAAATGGATCATGGAAGCATAAAGCATCACACTGCCATTCAGCTGTGCTCTGTACAGAGAGGGGAGTGCTTTACAAAGATGTAGGAAGAAAATCCCATGGGGCCTGATGACAGCCTCCAGGGAGGGCTGGTGAGTACATTTACCCAGGTTTGTGCTGCCCAGGGGAGCTGCTCAGTGACCTCCTTGGTCACCAAACACCTGCTCAATCTGGGAATTGAATGGATTCTCCTTTCCCAGGATCTGGGGCCACTGGAGCTCTGCTTTCTTCCAAAAAATTTCTGCTGACAGTGACAAAGCCACCTATGAGAGACAGAATGAAGGGAAGGAAAAGGGAGATTACCAGGAGTGAAGACTTGCCCTGCAATGCTTTCTTCAACAGGCAGACTCTAGCACCATCTCTTCAATCCCTGCTTCATGTCTTTCTCTGTGTGATTTCCTCCCCTTGGCATTCGTGGGGGGGGGGACTGTTGTTCTGTCCTGACCAACAGAGGTGGTGGGGGACGATGTCACTTCTTTGTTTCTGCCATGTTTTGGGGGACATAGTCTTGCCAGCGGACTTGCTCTGGAGACTTCTTGCTGGGCTGATGGGAAGCACCCTGTCACTGCTGACGGTGACTTCCCACTGACATTCAGCAACAAGCTGGGGCCTGTCCTACAGCCTCAAGGGAATGAATATATCAACCACTCAAGTGAATCTAAACTCAGTTCTCCCCCAACTGAGGCTCCGGAAGAGGACATAACATGGATAAACCACCTTGAGTTTGGTTTTGTGAGATTTAATTAAGCTCTGAAACTGCAGAAGAATCAATGTGCATTATTTTCAGTTGCTAAATTTGCAATAAATTGTTGCTTGAGAATAAATGACACATACACTTTCTTAGGAATCCTCTTCTGCCTTATCTATGGTCAGCTGCCCTTGGCTGCAGCTGAAGTGTTTGGAGAGAATGTGATGAGCTCTCTCAAGGAACTTGCAGCCTTGCCCAACGAGGCCACCAAAGCCCACGGGTGGCTGTGATTGCAAGAGGGGGTGCCAACTCTGCTGGGTGTAGGGCAGCAGGTGACACTGAGCTGAACTTTCAAGGAGGAGGTGGGGGATGAGGCGGGATGGGTGGTCCCTGATGAGGGTGGTGTCATCCACGATGTCAATGGGACCCAGTCTTGGTTGCCTGATCCTCTGGTCCTCACAACACACTGTGGTGAGAAGGCTCCTCTCCTCATTCTGCAAAGGCCTGGCCTGGCCTTCGGGACCCCCCACAGCTACATCTCAGCAATGGTTTTTAATGCTGAATCATAAGAGAAATGAGGTTGCCGAAGGCCTCAGAGGGGGATGCGTTGTTTGGAACAGGTGGCCCTGACTTTATTCCGAAGCACAAGGACCCTGTCCCCTGTCCTCACAGTGCCCCATTCTGGTCAGCGGTGCTGTCTGATGTCCATGGCCCTCTCATACTTCTTTGGTTCCAGCTCTCTCATTTGCGTAGTGAATGGGCTGGGAGCAATGATCCAAAGTCCTTTCTGGGTCTATATTGGGCTTAACATTACAGTAATTGTTAGAAAAAAATGAGAAGTGATTGATTCACTGAATGAAAGTACCCCCAGTGGTTTGATGTGTTCCTGAGCTTTCTGAGGCTCTGAAACGCCATCCAACCCAGCATGTGATCCTGGTCACATTCACACAGTGTCTGATGCCTCCATCCCTGCACACACACACACACATACACACACACACACACACACACACCCATAGACCATAGACACACACGCATTTCTTTGGACAGTACTTCAGAGGGGGAGCAAGTCTTCTGTGGCTGCCTGTCACGCTGGCCGCCTTCCCAGGAAGGGCCAGTTCACCTGCCACAGGGAGCCATCAGTGTCTTCGTAGACAGAGGCCTGGTCTTAGGGCTGTTTTTCCTGATGTTTCTCAACAAAGGAGGCTGCCAATGGGTCTGTGGAAAATTACCGGCTCTTTTTCTCTGCATTCAAGTCGATAAACCTAAGCTGTCTTCCCAGTAATTACGCAGTTCCCAAGGCATCTGTGGGCATTTATTTCCCTATCTATGGTAATGAGAAAGGGGTGAGGGTCAGGGGAGGAAAAGAAAATGAACGAGCACATGGTAACTGCTTTGAAAGCAATTAGTTGGCTGTCACTCTAACCGAGATGAAAATATTTATGAGCGGGCCCTGCTAAAATACTGGTCTAATATGAGAGTGGCAAGGTTGCCACTAGACTGGCGACTTAGGATCCAGTGATCCACAACACTCATTCATTTATTCATTCATTCATTCATTTGCCGGACTCATATTTCCTGGGCACCTACTGGGGACTGCTCGTATGACTGGTCTCTTGTCGCCATTCCTGTGGGACACCACATGGGGTAAGGCACAGCTCCTTTACACCACAGTGTTTCTTGAACACAGATTCCTTTAACATATGAAAGCAGTACCTGCTCATTTGGGGAACATCGAAGCAGAAAATTAAGCAAAGGGAGGCAAATAGATTTAGAAGTATCTGTAATTAGAATAGAGGTAGCCTCTTCTAATATTGGATGTAGATTTTCTAGACACACAGGCACACACACCACAAACACACAATGTGGATCCTCGGTGAATGTCATTTTATAGTCTGCTCTTTTTAGGGCACTAGGTACCAGTAATAATAACTCTTTCTCCTGAACAGTTCCATGAGTGTCGGAAGAGGCACACAATAGTCTAATCACCCCACAATCCTGACTCTGCTTTGTTTTATTCTAGTCTCTATTTCCACCATGTTCCTGTGTTGATCTGTGTTACTGTGGAGGTAGATATCTATTGCTTCTCTTACACTCATGCTGTTCCATCAGATGGAGGCAAACTAACTTCTGTCACCGTTGGGAATGTGTGCCGCACATCTCCCCGGCCTTTGTCCTGAGGACAGTGGACAGGGCTCTCAGCTTCGCAGTGCAGAAGGGCTCCAAGCTGCCTGGTTCGCCTCCCTTGCTCACCTTCCTGGATGCAGGTGTGGGACGAGGTGGAGTCCTGCAGACCACTGGGGAAGGGTGTCGCGGTGACTTGGGGTCTTCCAAGTCACAGTGTTGGGGCCCTCCCATGCTTCTTTCTTGATAGTTAAAAAAAGACCATCTTTGCAGTGTCATGTAAACATTTCACCAAGCAGGAAGGCCAGAGTGGCTTCTGGGTTCACCCTGTCACCTTCTTGCCATACAGTGTGATATTTTATCGAACTGCCTGACGCTTGGGGAGTGTGCCGGCCACCCTCCTCTTGGCCTCTGGCCACTGTTGGGAATCTGAGATGGACGGAGTCACCCTGCCTCCAGGATGCACTGGAGTTGGATTTCTTGAATGAAACCTGTGTGACGAGAACTTGCCTTCCTGTCCTCCCTGCCTGATCCTTTAGATTGTTTTATCTTTTAAAAATATAATTAGCTTAAAAGTTTTGCAAGTTGTTTTTATTTCTCTTTTCCTTCCAGAGCAAACTTTTCAATGTCTGCTTTGTCTTTTCACTGGGATAATGACGGAATCACCATCATCCTTCACACCCCAACACCCACACGGCATTACCACTCTCCTTTTAATCTGCTGAGGCTTTATCCATTTGGTGTTAAGGACAAGCCTGTAGGATGGGGTTGGCAGGGTGCTTCTGCCTCACTGAGCACGTTTACTGCAGGGTTCCTTTGCCAACACATTGGGTAGATTCTGAAGGAGGAGCTAGTTCCCACCCCCACCCCAACAATTCTGATGTGTGCTTGTTATGGTTTGTGCCTTGATGTCCCCCCAAAGCCTCATGAAGTCATGAGGTGGGCTTTTAGAGTTTATGACTGATCCATGATCCAAATGCTGGGATTATGGGTGTAAGTGCTACACCCGCCCTGGGGCAGATAATTTGCATATGTAAGGGAGAGACAGAGGGTGCTTGCTGCCACTCCTCCCTTTTGCTCTTGTTGCTTTCCTGTCTTCAGCCACCATGAACTGTTGCTCTCTGCCATGTGCCACTCTGCCTTGGAGTCAACCAAGTATGGACTGAAACCTCCACAAACTGTGAGCTAAATAAACCTTTTCTTCCTTACTTTTGAGTGCCAGGTATTTTTGTCTCAGCAACTAGAGAAAAGTAACCAAGACAGTGCTATAGTTTGAGCACCACCACTTCCAAGCCTTGTTATGGACTTATAGGGATGATGTCTGAGTTTTAAGGTGCCAACATTGGCGGTTTTTATTGGATTTACTGTGCTAGCTCAGCAGATGGGCCCATTTTGGCCGAAGAGATTTGAGAAAAGAAGAAAGACTCAAAGATTCTGCAGGCCACAGGCACCTCTCCCTGGAGTTTGCATAAAGTACCTGGGCAATAAAGACCCTAGCTTGATGGGCTCCGTGCTATTGCAGGGCCTTGGCTGGGCACACAGGGGCCAGATGGCTGCCACTTCTAGCTGCTGTGGTGCTTCCTCTAGGCAATATCACATCAGATAGGACATAGCGTCACAGTGGGCCATCCTCACCACACCCATCCGCTGCTGGCCAGAAGCCTTCCTGGTGCCAAAGCCACTGTCTACTGCCAACATCTTGCTTCTCCTTGACATTCCCATAGAAGGGACACCAAAGCAGGATGATGTAACAGGCCATTGTTTATCTAAGCTTTTGTGGGCTTTTTCAGGTTTTACTTGCAGCCTTTGACCTCCCCAGGATGGGGAAGGGAGTGGAGGTTAGAGTGAGTTGGGTCTTTGTCAACAGCTACTATATAACTTTCAGAATTTCTCCTCCCTTGGGATGACAATGCTCATATTAAGACATGCTTCTTGGCCTAACTACATTGTCACCCATGAGGAGTGGTTTTCTGGGCGGGGTCCTATTTTTCCAACCCAATGCCCCCATGCCAGGTCCACCCCATAGTCCAAGAGACACCTGGCCCCTTTGGAACCAAAACACATTTTTGCGCCAGCAGCCAGCAAGCCCAGAGTGGGTTGTGCATGCATCCTGTTTCTCTGAACTGCTTCACATAGTCTCCAAACTCCCGAAATGAAGTCAAGAATCTAGGTGTAATTTCTACCTCCTTTCCCTCCCCTGACAATTTCCACTTCATTTTTATTGGATTTTCTGTCTTTATGTAGGTACATTGCCTCCATTTTTCTCTGGAGAAAAATAGGATAAAATCAAGCACACACAAATGTGTTTAAAAAAAATAACCACACAGGTGACCACCGGCAGCCTCTGTGATGCACTCACCTCGTTGGGGTGGAATCCATCCACAGGCTCAATGAGCTGCCATGGCTGCCCACCTCTTCTCTGCCACTCCTCTGTGACTGCAAAACACACAGAAAGGGGGTGTTACACAAGCACGTGCACAGCCACAGCCCATCCCCACGCAAGGACCATGGGAGGTGTCACCAGCGTTGCCCTTGTGCCCTAGACCCCTGGAATCAGCCATGGCTGCCTCTGAGCTGTTGTCTAGGGCTAGGATCTTTCCAGACAAAAATCACCTTCCTCTGATATGATGTGTTTTCATTTTCTTTTTGTTTGTTTGTTGTGAGACAAGGTTTTACTATGTAGTTCGGGCTGGCCTTGAACTCATGGTCCTCCTGCCTCAACCTCTCAAGTGCTGAGATTACAGGTGAGTGCCACCACAGCTGTCTCTATTTAACTTTTCTAACTCAGGAAGAGAATCATGACAGCACTGGGTGAATGTGGTCTCTGTAACAGGAAGAGGAGAGGGAAAAATGGAGTTCTAATGGTGATTTCAGTTCCTCTCGTTTTTCCGTGGCCTGATAGTACAGTGTTGCAGGAGGTTAAATCTTAGCATTTTGTTAGCATTTCTCCTGAACTGATACATGCAGACACCGCTCACCTGTGTCAGATGATCACCTTGAGCCATTGGGTAGCAGGTCACAATACAATTGCATAAAATCATCCCAACATTGCACTAACAGCTTGGCTGCAGGGGAAATATTATGAATCCCAATGGGACACAAAGCAATAAAATTGTCCTCTGACAGGGACAACACATGCCAATTGCACCAAGGCAATGATGCAGTGAACTCCATGGTGCAGTATCCATGCCAGCGAGGACCGCTCAGGGAAATGCCACAGCCAGAGGGCGGAAGGAAGAGATATCTGTTCCTTCCTGGCTCCTGTCCTGCTGTCCTGGTGTTCGGAGAGCATAGAAAACACAGTTGAGAGACTTTCAGTCCTTTCCATGCCCCACCCCCCAAAACACAAGCAGTGCGATCCTCTCCTAGCCATCTCGCCCAGAGAAGATGGAGATGTTGTGGGGGCTTTGATTGTGCAAAGGAAACCTGACTTCTGTGAATAGGAAGAGGATCAGAAGATGGAGGGAGAGGAAGGGGAAGGAAAAGGAATTAAGATGTGTTATGCACATATACTAACCCCTCAAGAAGAGTGTAATCATTATGTACTGTAAAACATGTACTGATAAAAAATAAGAACTGAAGAAAAATAAAGGACCCCAAGGAGCTTGTCTTGCTCTTTCTGCTACATGGGAATGCATGAAGTTGGCAGTTTGCCTCTTGACCACCAAGCATGTGGGCATCCCAATCCTAGACTTCCAACTTCTACACTGGTAAGAAATCAAGCTCTGTTGTTTAGAAGCCATGCAGCTTATAGTGCTTAATTACAGGAAGCAGAGCTGCCTAGGGTAGATGTGGAGAAATTCCTAAGCGATGTTGATGAGACCAGGGGAGTGGGTAAGGAGCCCCATCCAGACCTTAGACAGAGCCTGTTGGGAGGGGGCAGATTTGGGATGAGAAGCCACAAGGTGAGGCCACCTGTGCTCATGATACATAGCAAGCTGCAACCCACCTGGACCCCCTGGCATCCTCTGGTCTGGGAGGAAGCCAAGTGTAGAAAGGGGATGCCAGAGATTGTCAGAGGGCTGCTGCAGTCCCAGACATCATAAATGACAGGTATGGGTGTCACTCTGGGAGATAGAGTCCCATACGAATGTTAGGCATTATCATATTTTAAACAACTTTATGTATATTCAAGGTTGCTGATGATCAAAGACCACTTGGTGGTGCATTTGTTTACATCAGGATTTCATTAGTCAGTCTTCAGCTTTGCATTTCAATGAGAGGTTATTTATCAAAGTGTCACTCCCCATGAGAGAAATGTGCATCACGTAGGCAAGAAATCTAGTTAAGGGAGAGGAGTCTCGCTGAAAATATGTTAGGATTGAAGTGCTGGAGTCTGCAATGCACAGAGTGTCAGCCAACGTGGTATTTGATAGTTCATAGTTACCACCTGCTCCATCCCAGATGCTGGGGCCGGGGGCTGAGGGTGGGGGACAGACATGATAAACTCTGGATGAGACATCTTCCATCCTCTGTACACACCATAAAGCTTTTCATTAGCATTATCTCAGCTGGCAGTCAATCAATGGGAGGCTTTTCTCTGGTAGAAGAATTGCTTAGCAGTGAAAATAAATCTGGACGGACTACAATCAATAAATAATACTTTGCAGAGTCAGGACATAAAAGATAAATCAGTAGCTTTGGTCACCATGCTGGTTTTTGTGTGGCCACTTGTTAGTCACTGGAGTATTTGGACAGAATGCCAAAAAAGAAATCTATTCCCAGAGAGTTGGGTCATGCATTGTTTATTTCACCCTGGACCAATTCTTTGGTGCCTCTCTTAGAGATGGTGATCAGGTTCCGGTTCAAGTTCCTCTTGTGTGGCCTCTGAGAATCGCATTGCTGCTGAGTCCCTAGGTCATCTAGTGTTTCACTATGCCATGGCCCTCATTTCTGTCACATCCAGATTTAGCCCACAGGTAAGCTAACCAACAAGAAGACTTTAGGTCCCCAGGTACCTTCAGCCATCTGATCTTTGAAAAAGGGACCAAAAACATACACTGGAGGAAAAAGATAGCCTCTTTAACAAATGACTCTGGGAAAAGTGAGTATCTACATGCAGAAGATTGAGTCCAAACCCATATCTTCACTATGCACTCAACTAAAATAAAAGTGGATGAAAGATATAGATATTAAAACAGAAATATTGAATCTTTGGGCAGATAAAATGGGTACACCTCTTGAAGACATAGGCATAGGGAAATATTTTCTAAACAGAGCCCCAACTCCACAAGAAATATCATCAAGAATCAATAAATGGGGTCGTATCAAATTAAAAAGCTTCTGCGTAGCAAAGGAAACAACCAACAGAATGAAGAGACAACATGTGGAATGGGAAAAAATTTTGCCAGCTACTCCTTGGACAGAACACTAATCTCTAGACTGTATAAAGAACTAAAAACAATTAGATCCCCTCCCACAATTAAGAGTCAAACAAAAAGTGGGCAACTAAAATGAGCAGATATTTCTCAGAAGAATTACAAATGGCCAATAAGTACACGAAAAAAATGTTCAACATCTCTGGCCATAGAGAAACACAAATTAAAACAACACTGAAGTTCCACCTTAACACAGACAGAACGACTGTTATCAAGAAATCAAATAATAACACATGCTGATGAGGCTGCCGAGGAAAAGGAACCCGTCTACTTTGTTGGTGGGAATGCAAAGTAGTACAACCACTATGGAAATCTGTATGGAGATTGCTCAAAACACTAAACCTAGAAATTGCATTTGACCCAGATTCCTCTTCTGGCATCTTCCTGAAAGAGTTAAAGACATCACGTTACAGTGACACATACATACTGATGTTTATGCAACTCATAATAGCTAATTCTTGGAAGCAGCCTGTATCTCCACAAACAGACGAATGGATAAAGAAAAGGTGGTATCTACACACAATGGAGTACTACCTCTCCCATAAAGACGGACAGACTCGAGTCATTTGCGGGAAAATTGGTGTATCTGGAGACCATGTTAAGTGAAATGCCAGACACATAAACTTAAATATTGCATGGTTTCTTTTATGTAAGCAACCAAAAATATACAAAACGAGTAAAATAAAATAAAAGTAGATAGTAGAAAACAGAGACATAGATCTTTTGCATGTGACAAGGGGACCAAGAGATGGAGGGAGGGACCAGGGAAGAGAGGGGAAAAGGAAGTAAGAAGAATTAAGATATGTTACTTAATTCTTGTGTGGACTCCCCACGAGGAATGTAGTCACTATGTAAGCACTGCAAGTATGTACTTAAAATACAAGGTGGGAGACTCTACTGGCCTGAAGTCTGACAGCCAAATGGTCTTTCCAACTAGTTCCTGGCTTGAGAGGCTCTACGATGATGGAGAAATAGGGAGGTGACGCCGTGTGCCAAGCTCCTCAGACTGTGCTCACGCTTTACCTTGGTCTTTTCTTAGTACTGGTGTTGGGATGGGCACGAGAACCCTGCCCAGCCTACTGCTTGCTGCACGGCCCCACCTGTTCTGCATGGTGGCTTCTGTGCCTGTCCCTGTCAATGCCTAAAACAAGTGACTTACCTTCTTTAAAGGCAAAATCCATGTAGAGAAGGTCGAAGTTTGTAAACTTCTCTCTGGTTGAAATTTTTTTCAGGGTACTGGAGAGTTGTTGTGCTCTCTGCAGAGGAGGGAAGTAGAGAATTCTGTGACACCTAGACTTTGACTTTCATGAGACAATTCAGGCGGAACAAGAAATCCGCCTTCCCCTCCCTACTCCCCCTTCCTCCCTCCAAACTGTGAGCGGAGACCAGCTCCACACGTTCTGATCCACACGCATACCAATGACCAATGAACACAGGAAAAATGTTAACTTTCATTAGGAATCAGATCAGGGCAAATTTCTGTAATCAGATGTTACTTCCCCGTGGAATCGGTAAAGAAGACGTGAATAGCCTTGCTGACATCGCATGTTGGCAGGAGTAGGTGAGAATGTTGATTGTTTTTACCTTTTCAGAGAGCAGTTTGGCAGCATGGATCAAATCCTTAAACCTGGCCCTGTGCTTTTACCCCATAAGTGCTTATAGGAACTTGCCCTAAGGAGATAGAGATGTACACAGAAGCATCCATCTTTACATGCGTGATAGTTCATCCCAGTGCTATTTATCATAGTGAAGGACTGAAAACAACCAGTATGTCTAACACCAAGGGTTGAAATAAATCATCATGCATTTATAGGCTGTATCCCTTAAAAGGGTTGTGCTATTATGATGTGGAGATTTGTCAAAGTTGAGATGCGTAGAAGAGGACATGGATGTGTATTCTTGTGCTAAGAAGGGAGGAACCCAACCTACCTGTCTGCACGGAGGATATTAGAAGTACATAAACATGTAATGTTTTAGGTGGATTTTTGTTATTTTTATGTTCTCTATGTTTTTAAATGGCATATTTAAAAAATTCAAGATGGGCATGGTGGTGCACACCTGTAATCCCAGCACTGGGGAGGTTGAGGCAGGAGGATCATTGCTAGTTCGAGACCAGCCTGAGCTACAAAGTGAGCTCAAAACCAGCCTGAACTGCATGGTGAGAGCTGTCTCAAAAAAAAATTCAATAAATCCTTTGCAAACAGATTATTCACGATCTGTAAAGGAAGTGCCAAGCACTTTGCTTGAACAATGGCTTTCCTTTGAGGCATGAGGAGATCCTCATTGACCTTAGGGAACCCAGTTGCACACAGGGCTGAACAGGCTCAGCTCAGCTCTCTGCACTTCTACAAACTGCACAGTGTGTGTGCATATGCATGTGTACATGTGCATGCATGTGCATATGTGTGTGCATGCATGGGAGAGACAGACAGAGACAAATAGGAGAGACAGACACAGAGAGAAGCAGCAGGAGGCAAGGTGCCCCAAATTCTCTAAGCTCCTTGAGCACCCTGGCTTGATTTTTGCTATTTACCATCTTGCAGACCACCAACCATGTCACCAGAAACCTGTCCCCAGTGAAACCTGCAACAGATGCAGGAAGAGTGATCAAAGATGTGGTCCAGGGGCTGGGGACAGTCCTACCTCAGAGGTAAGAGTCCGGAGTGTCTTGTTGGAGGACATCCAGCCATGGCAGGGGTTGATCTAAGGGCGGGAAAACATATTGTGGCCATAAAAGAACAGCGTTGGGAAGCAGGTGTGTGCGCGTGCATGTGTGTGCCGGTGTGTGCCTGGCCACAGGTGTGACGTAACCTTAGAGCAAGTCAGGCTCACCTGCAGGCAGCTCAGGAAGGAGAACACCTGTGCATAGGTCACATCTTTGTTTAGCTGGCCTGGAAAACAGAGAGGTCTGGAATGTCACATGCACTCAGACATAGTGACATTTAGAGCCTTTGGGAGGTGACCTAACTTTCTGAGGACTTGCTCTAACCTGCCACTCAACATTGCTCTCGGTTTCTTTATTTTGGAGACAGGATCTCAGTATGTTGTCCAGGCTGACCTTGAACTCCTGGCCATAACTAATCCTCTTGCTTTAGCCTCCTGAGTGCTGGGATGACAGGTGCTGCCACCGCGTCAGGCAGCACTGCTCTTGAAGAATACGTGTTCTTTACTTCTTTGGCATCCCTAGAAATTCAGATCCTGTGTTGGAGAGGGGTCTGAAGGATTTACTCATAGAGTTTGGGCCTGGGCAAGGACAAGGCTATAGGGCTGGCCTCATCTCAACTCCAGGGTAAATGAATCTGAGTGTCCTGTGGCTTGGTGTGGACCTGAGTGCCTTGAACAAAGCCCTTTGCAGGTAGCAGCTCGCTCTTGGCAATGGGATGTAATGCTGTCTTTCTGTGGGTAAGGGAGGGCATTCTTGCTGATAGTTGATTGAATCTTCCTTTCCAAGTTTATGGAGTAGTCAGGCCCAGCCCAGTAATCCTGCTGAGGCCCTGGCAGGACATTCTGAGCACCTGGAGCTCTGACCCTGGAGTTGTGCAGCCTGAGGACCTGGAGGTCTCCACACACACCTGGGCACCGAGGAGGCGCATGCCTTTCCTCTTTCCTTGGTCTTGGGCTGGGGGCTGCCCAGGGTCCCATATGTGACCCTAATCAGTACATGCCTATTGTGTTTTGGTGCAGGTCACAGATGCCCATCAGAGTGAGGAGAAAAGAGACACATAGGGTCCATCCAGGGCCGTCCTGAACATCACCACAGATCCAGAACCTGGGGGGACTATTCCTTCTCTTTCCACTCTCTTCTCCCCTTCCAGCTTGTCACCTCCAGAGGCCGCCTCTTGTCATGCTGTGGCTGACACATAAAACCCAGGCCCCCTGATCGGCAGGCTGAGGGACTGAGGTGGTATCTGTGAACATATCTCACACACTTGAAAAAATTCAGAGAAAATCATCAGATAGGTCTCAGAGCACAGAGGAAGATGGCAGTGAGGGGACACGTTCTTATTTTCCACTTAGAGCCCAGATCGATTAGACTGGAAGATGGAGTCAATTTGGCCATCAAGGAGGAAAAATACGTCATCTCTTTGTATGACTGAGTGACACTGCAGGCCGGAAAGCCACAGGCTTATTGCTGCCATTAAAGTCACAGCAACCCACCCGATCTCTCTTCTGCGTCTTCACAGTGCAGATGGACCCCACGTTGCTGGCTCCTGTTCTTGCTTCTATTTCACAGCCTAGAGCCCCCAAGTCCCTGATTCCACCCACACATGCTTCTTTCCCACTACTTTTTATTTTTTTCTTTTGATACTTTCTGCAACATGTCTCCTCCCTCTCTGTCCCTGCCTGTCTCAGCCTGGCTGCAGTGACCGTCCCTTTCAATCTCCATTCCCCAACCTTGTCCTCCATGTGCCCAGAGATGTGGCTCTGTCCCAATTCTGAGCTGCAGATTCCCTCTTGCCTGCCTCCATGTCTTCCTGGCCTTTGCCCCATGATGGGCCGCCATCTTGTTTCCTCCTTGGAACAGGGACCTCATAATGAAATAGGCAGCTTGGTTAGGGCCCTGGCACTCTGTTCAGCTCTGATGCATTCCCTCACCCTGAGGGGTGGTCTGTCTCTCTTTACCCTGCTCAGTGGCTGGCCAGAAATTATCCTTTGGCATCTTCCTCTCTCCACCTTCTGGAAGGACTGCAGTTTGTCCTGTCCCATGGGAGTGGAACACAGAGGCTGGGTTTGTGGGGAGCAGAGAAAGAAACAGACTGTGTCCCCTCTGCAAGTGGCCAGGAGGAGCCCCAAGGGACTCCCACCCCTCCCTCCCAAGTCTTTCTAGAAAGGACCTTGATGCTTTGTCAAGAAATTTATCACTTATTTCCCATGGCAACCAGGCAGCAGGGATAATTTGGGATGTGAATAATTACTTAAACATTAAACAAATTCAGATGGACTCCACTTTTTCCCTAATTGGATTTTTTTCAAAACTGTGGGTTATAGTGGACAAATTTGTCCCCTTTCTTTTTATCCCTCTTTTGAGCTGTGGAAGGGCTGCGTATAGGGTGCCATCCTGCACATTGCGGGATGTTGGCAGCTGCCCTGGACTCTGCCCTCGGACTTTGCATCTTGGTGTGAGAAGGGTGGGATGGCGATTGTCTCTCTGAGAACCCACGCCTAGAGAACCCTCAGAAGTGGATGTTGACTTTCTCCACCACCTTTCCCCTTCTCTCATGCCTTTCCAAGTGGCATGGAGCCCTTATTATTGACTGCTCTTAAATCAGGCAGCCGCACGGCATCCGAAAGGATTTATGAAGGCAGGCTCAGCAGGGTGTGTAGAAAGAATGGGGTTTGAAATGACAAAAGAACCCCCCGCCACATCACAAGTCCCCCTAGGTGTGAAGAAGTAAATTGGATCTCATTTTCCTGCCCCCTAACTTGCCTTCCTCAGGGATTTTTTAGCCAGAGAAAAATTTAGCAATTTAGCAATTAGGAATTCCTAATTTCATTAGGGAATCTATCGAGGGGTGAAAGTGGTTATACCTCAGACAAAGAGACATTCTTAGCCTACATGGTTGAGCTTTTGAGCACACACGGAGTGGACTGAGGTTCTCCTATGTGCGACCCCACAATGGCTTTCTGGGGCCACTGGTCACAGGGGCGTGAACAGGAGGAATATGCTCTCCTAGTAAGTTGGGACAGTATCTGCTTTGGTAATAATATTCGTGGTACATTTTCGTAAACCCAGCAGATTTGGACTTCATCCTCTGCGAAGGAGTCTGAATGCGGATCTCTACCATATCCCCCCAGCGAAAAGAGCAGCACCTTTTTGAAAGGTGGTTAAAGGGCACCCGCTCTCTTAAGAGCAGGGTGGTGTTTCCTGAGGGAGGAGTTGGGGAGGTGGGCTTAGCCAGGAAAGGATACGGCCAGCTCTCTCAGCTCGCTTCTCTGCTCATCTTCCTCCTGGTCACTTGTCACCTTTTGGAGTAGGTTCCACTGGAAGCTAAGCCTAGGCAGGGTTTGGATGGTTGTGCTGACTGCTGGCCACCCAGCACCTGGAGCACTGCCCATCACAGAGTGGGCACTTAATAAATGCTTTTGAAAGAACAGGGCTTGTGGAGTACAGAAAGCATGACCCTACACACCCAGCTTTCACACACAACGAGCTAGCTGTGCAACATTTGACAAGCTACCTAACCTGTGTGAGCTCTGGTATCTTCGTTAATGAAAACATTGATCTCACAGGCTTGCTTTTAGGATAGGCATGGTGGCCCTTCCTAACGCAAGCAGCTACTGTGTTTTCACTGCTTGTACACTATCTGGAGAACCAGAGCTGCCTTGGAAAGCTTCTGGGGGAACTTTAAAGCCTCTCAGAGCCAGGGACCCTCAGAATGCAGATGCAGGGAATCATCTTAGGACTGTATTTAGTAGAGTTCTAACTGGAGGCTGGGAGGCCTTCACACTGGGGGCCACCCCTTCTTCGATCTTAGGTTTTATGTCTTCAGCACAGTGTATCTATGATGCAGTTTCCTGTTTTAACCTCCAACCTTCCCATTTGTCCTAATTCTTCATGAGCAACGGTGCCCTTTCTGTCTCTGGACTGAGCTCTGCCCATGTGTGTTTGGGGGATGCCCTCAGTACTGCCCATGGGCACTCTTCCTTCTGTGCTTCTGACTCTCATTCTGTGACCCACCTTGGGCATATTCTAGAAGGATTCTGTGTATATCGAATTATGGACATTGCTAAAGTATCTGAAAATGGATACCGAGAGGATGATATCTGTCGTGTAAATTATCCCAGAGAAAGGTTCCATTCGGCAAGCCATATAAAACCACATGGCTGCCCTTGGGCAGGTGGGAATTGAGGTGCTTTAGAGTCTCCATGACGCTAGAGTAGAGCTGCTCCGGAGTGGTCATTTCCTGGATGGGGTTGGCCTTACTGTGGGAGAAGGAACAGAATGTGTCTTAGTTGATTCTAAGGATAGAGGATGCATGCAGATACAAGATATAGCACACATGAGCACATGTACACACACACACACACACACACACACACACTTGCACACTCACATCCACACACACACTGTGGTTGGTTATAGGTACTATTTTACAAAATCTTCCTAGTTTTCTGCCTTTCTGGTCCATGATAACATTATACTTCCCAATTCCTTGTGGTTGGATGGACCATGTGACAGTTTTGGCCCATAGATCATGAACAGAACCAAGGTGGGTCAGGCCTGATGGTGTGAGAGCACCTAGAACGTTCTTTTTCTTCTCTCTCTTTCTTTCTCTATGGGCAATCTTCCAGACAGCTGTTCCACTTGTCTAAGTGCTGGACCTAGTCCCACCGTGATCCCTGACAGACGTGTTGTTTGGATGGGAAGGAAGTGCTTGATGCTTTATGCTGCTAAGATTTAGGGGGCTGTTGTCTCTGCAGGACAAGATCACTTATCTTGACTTACACATAAAGGAACCAAAGGGCTCTGGTTTTGCTTATGATTTATTTGTAGCTTTGAGCTCTGAAACTTGGTCTTTAAAACTTGGCACATATATCACAGTTAAGGAAACAGCAGCTTATGGAGAAATGAAGTTATGTTCTGTGTCTACACTACATCCCACTTATGGTCCCGCGCTCTGTACACTCAGTTTGAACTTCCGTGCATGTCCTAATAGATCCCTGTACTGTGCTATGCCACAGCAATATTATTTATCAACAATTCTGTTCTGTATCGTTGTCTTTCTCTTATATAGTACTGATTGCGCTCCATAAAGGATATTTTAACTTTAGATTATATGCTTTGCTTATTTCATGGAAGTTCAACAAAAATAGAAAGTGCTAATGTTAGTTATAAAATCAAGCATTTAAGTCAAAGAGAGATCATGGGTGAGCTGACAGTGGATAATCGGTACATCAACCAGTTTTTTGAATTTAAGGTGACTGACTAACTTTTCAGTAGGTGTAGAAAAGAACAAAAGTAAGGAATACACAAAATTCTTTGAATACACCATTGGAAGTTATGTTACATTTTTATCTATTTACATCTATCTGTCTGTCTGTCTATCTGCCTTTATTAGCCTGTTTAAAATGCAAGGAGTAAGTTGGGGTGCTAGAAATGTTTGGCATTAATGTATGACTACTATTGCTCATTTTTTTCACAGCTGAACCCTGAGCACATTTTCAGAACACACCAAATATGGATTAAGATGCTAACCTGCATTACCCTAAGGAATAATTACAGAATTTTCAGAGGCTTCCATTTGTTCTTCAGCCTCTAAACTGCCTGTCGTCAACCTAAATAGAATTATGTCTGAGAGCTATTTTCTATTCTGAATCCTTAAAATTCCAAATTTACCTAGTGATTCCAAAGTGGGTTGACTTATCTCCCTTACACTGTATTTATTATTATTATTGTTGTCATTGTTGTTATTGTTGGTTTTTTGAGACTTAGTCTCACTATGCAGTTCAGGCTGGTTTAGAACTCACTATGTGGTCCAAGATGGTTTTCTCACAGCGATCCTCCTGCCTCAGCCTCCCAAGTGCTGGGATTATAGGCGTGCACTACTATGCTTGGTTTGTAACATTATTTTAAAACAGGGCCTTTGCAGATATAATTAGTTGAGATGAGGTGATACTGGGTTAGGAGGACTGGGTCCTTGTCAGAAGAAGAGAGGACACTGACACACACAGGGAGACTCGAGAGACTGTTATGGTTTGTGTCTGTATGTGCCCCCAAACCCTCATGCAGTCATGGGGTGGGCTTTTAGAGTTTTGAGTGATTGGGTGTGAGTGCTATGACTGCCCTGGGACAGACAGTTTGCATATGTAAGGGAAAGAGGCTTGCTTTTCCCACTGCTCCTCCATTTTTGTCTCTTGCTACTTTTGCTATCTTCCTCCGCTGCCACGAACTGTAGCTCTGTGCCCTGTGCCCTGTGCCACTCTGCCTTGCAACCAGCCAAGTATGGACTGAAACCTAAATAAACCCAATAAACCTTTCCTTCCTTAATTTTTGGTGTCAGGTATTTTGTCTCAGCAACAAGAGAAAAGTAACCAAGACAGAGAGACCCAGCTATGCACCTGCAGTTGCTGAGAATGCTGGTGCTCATAGGAACAGATGGGAAGCATTTTCCATGAAGTTTCACAGCAAGCCTGACCTTGCTGACACTAACTTTGGACTTTAGCCTCCAGAACGATGAAAGAATGTATTTCTGTTCTCTCAAGCCTCCAGTGAGTGGTACTTGGCCATAGCAGCCCCAGGAAATGCAATATAGATCCTACACCAGACAGTGATGAGTTTCCTACTCTGTGACTGGACCAGGGCAGAAATGATACAAGACAAGGGGACAGGATGAGGCCCCTGGGACATTCAATGGTCTCAATTTTTATTCTCTCTCTTGCTTTACACTATTCTCAACTTTAAGGGAACTCAGAACTGACCATGGTCATTCTCTTTTTCAAATTGTATCAAAGTCTGAAGGCGACTTAACTTCAGTACTGGTGATTGAACCTAGGAAGCACTGAACTACTTTTTAAATTTTTTTTTGCTGTTGTCGTTTTACTTTTTAAATTTTGATATAGTCTTGCTAAATTGCCCAGGCTGATCCTGAACTTGAGATCCTGCTGCCTCAGCTTCCTCAGCAACTGTCGTTATAGGTTGCACCATCAAACCTGGCTAAAGGTGATTAATTCATTTTCTTTTTTTCATACCTCTGGGGATTGAACCCTACACGTTGAGTGACATCACCAACTATTTATTTGTTTGCTTGTTTATTTATTTATGAAATTTTGAGACAGAATCTCACTGAGTCGCTAAACTTGCAATGGCCCTGCCTCAGCATCCTAGGGTGCTGGGATTACAGGCATGCACCACCATGGCCTCTGAGTAACCAGGTTTTACATTTACTGTGTGGCCTTGCTACCCTCTCTGTTGTTTTTTTTTCCTGCTGACACAAAACACTTTTGCCCAAAGCAGTTATGGAGCTCTCCAAGCACATAAAGGTAAGATGAGTTAAGATGGAGGAAAATTTCCCAAGCTCCCTATTTAATGATTATTTTTTATTAAAGATACAACACCGATAATAAGCAAAGAACCTGAGCGAATTTATACTACTTGTGAAAGGGCAACCCACAGACTAAACAAACATGCTCCAAATGGTTAATTGCTAAGTAAAACTGAAGTGGATGCCCCAGTGTTGCTCGTGGAATGTTCTCTGGATATCTTGGTTCCATCTTGCACAGCTACATGATTTACCACGTGCATAAGTTGTCAGTTAAATATTCCTGCAGAGCAAAATCAACCAACTCCTAGTGCAGAGGAACAGAAAGGTCTATGGGATAGGTGGTGATCACCCTTCTGACTGCCATAGAGGGTGTTTTTTGACCTTTTCCTGAAAAATTCTGAAAGACATTTGATCTATGTACCATTTCTCCTCTGGTGATATTTTAGGGGATTAAGTACAGAGCCTCTGTGGTTTGGGAAACATCTCCTAGGTCTCTCTGATGTCTGGCAAAGCTAAATGGGCTGAGCTGGAGATGCCAGATGTTTTTTAACCCAGGTGTTTGGAGACACCATGTCTGGGCTGCCCTACCATACTAGGTTTGTCCATTGTTAGGACTTAAACTGTCCCTCAAATTCTCAAGCATTCAGAGATGGGGCTTTGGAAGGTGATCGAATCATGGAGTGCCATATTCATCTGTGGATTCATCCACTGATGAATCCCTAGCTGCATGTGCTGTGTGAGGAGTTGAGGCCTGCTTGGAAGTGGGTCATTGAGGGTGTGACCTGGAAGGGTGCATTCTTGTCCCCTGCTCCACCTTTCTCTATCTGCTTCCTGGTCATGATACAGTGAGCATCTTTCCTCTGCCAGGCCTTTTCATCATCATTGTGCTCTTTCTGCCTTGAAGCCAGCTGACCATGGACTAAGCCCTCTGAAGTATAAGCCAAAATAACTTCTCCTCTTTTAAGTTGCAAGTGTTGGATATTTTCCCCTAGTGGCAAGAAAGTGACTAATACACCCACCCACTCCCATACCTAGGCACTCTGCCAGTGTCCCATACTCTCAGATGATAGGGGAGGGGCCAGGAGCACCTAGCTTACAGAGAAGAAGCATGAACACTAACCTAGGGACACAAAGGCTATGGCTATGGTGGTAATGAGGGACAGGTCGGTGCTTACTGACACACTCTTGCATGTCAGGAACACATGGCCGTGCTGGGAACAGATGAAGAACCTTGCCCCTTAGGGTGGCTCAGAAGCCTGTCCTTGTCCTAATGAATTGTGCCTGATCATGCAAAATAAGCCTCTTTACTTGGGTGCAGGGCTGGCTGTGACCATTTCATTATGTTGTAGGAATGCCAGCTAAATGTCACCTGGCTGATGCCAAAGAAAGAGAGAGAGAGAGATGCCTCTCTGGGGAAGAAGGCAGACAGCTCCTGCAGACACCAGCTTCATGGAACCAGAACTGATGCCCAGGGACCTCGTGTGACCAAGAGTGCAGACCTCACATATGACCAGAACTCATGCTTTTGAATCATCCAGGAAGAGCACTGAGCTCTTTCTTTCATGCCAGCCAGTTACAATGACATCACAGGGCTCCTATCTCAGAGATGCACCCTGTACCCCTAGTGTTTCCATTCCTCCCTGGAAGGTAGATGCTCTTGATCTCTCACCTACCATCTGAGTGTACGGGCTGACCTTACTGGCGTGTGGTCTG
Source organism: Chinchilla lanigera (assembly GCF_000276665.1). NCBI lineage: Eukaryota > Metazoa > Chordata > Mammalia > Rodentia > Chinchillidae > Chinchilla > Chinchilla lanigera. Next base: position 6,914,887 of record NW_004955460.1, on the reverse strand, counting down.
GGGTCTCCCAACATTGCAGTGCTGAGCAAAGCAGAGATGGCAGGGTGGTCTGAACACGGTGTCCCAAGTACCTGGATTGGTGTCATTGCAAGAAGCATCATGACACAGACTGGGGATTGGCAGAGACTCACTTTGCTCCCATGCCCCTAGGCATAAAGAAACATGGGAAGTCCCTGACAAGCAGGAGTGATCCAGAGCATGCTTGCTGGGTAGAAATTCCTCATTACCCGCTTTGCCACCCATGTTTCTATGGGGTCCAGGAGACAGAATCCCTTAAAAAGCAGGAGTTCTGTCTGTTCCCTCGTCTGCTGGTTTCTGGACAGCAAGAGTCACCAGCATTCCTGACAGTCCGTTGCTTGCTTGCTCTCCAGTGGTGCTTGCCAGCTGCCCTGGGCAGACCCTAAAACATCGACATTGTAGGAAAATGATGCTTGGGGATCAGGAGGACAAGGACAACCTGTGTGGCTAGTTCTGCCTCTCCCCACAGGGTGAAAATATACAATTTATAATTTCTATGTCCACTGTGAAAAATGGACCATGTCAATTGTACTGGCTGGTGTTAGAGGCTTGTGTAAATCTGTCACACTTCTGGCAATCACAGTGTTCTTTTCAGGGGTGTCAGGGCAGGGTATGGGGGAAGGGCTGTCATTTGCCCTTATGATCGGATGCTTTAAGGACACCCACAGAGTTCCCCGCCACTATCTCCACCACCTTAAGGTTCTCCTGCTGCAGCTCACACACGTTTTCTTTTTCTGGGATTTCTTCTCCCTTTGTATTGCTCTCATTAAATAGGTTTTATGGAGGGAAGTGATAGGAAAAGCCCAAGGAAGCTGAGTTAGTGCAGACCAAGTTGAACAGTGTTATGATGAGAAAGGTATATTTCCTTCCTCCTTAGGTTCCTGACACTAAAAGCTGTCTTCAAATTGTGACCTTCATTCATTTAAACAGTATTTATTGGGCAAGTACATGAGTTCAAGAACTGAGAAAAAAGTACATAGCAGCATTAGGTCAGTAAGAGCTAACAGCATCATGAAAGAAAAGAAAAAATTGAAGCAAATATCTTAACATTCATTCCAGGCCAGACTTGTGCAACTCTGGGCTGGTGTGGGCTTCATACAAAAATCCCTTTGCTCATTTTGGGATGTCTTGTCTACCTTGGTGCTGGCAGATGGGGAGGTAGCATTGCCATCTGTCTTTATTTTTCTAACCCTTCCACAGGGCATCACAAAGTGGGCACTGCAGGGACATCTCACACTGCCAGCTCTGTTCTTTCCCCCACATGCTTGCCACTTCTCTGCCCAGATCCCCGCAGGGCAGGGCCTGGTACGGGTCACTGGCTGAAGGCTGCCTGCTCTTCTGCTCTTTGGCAAAGGGGAACAGGACAGGGCTGGAGGGGCTTTCCCGTGAGCAGCTGCACCGGGAAAGGACAGGGCTGTCAGAGTCACGGCCTCTGTCTGCAGGTGGTCTTCACTCAGTGCATTTGCTCTCTGTCCTCACAGAGAATCTTACTTGGGAGCTTTGGGACATGGGCTGGCATGACACTGGTTTGGTCTCTTTGTCTCTTATTTTGGGGCCTCAGTGTTCTCTTTCTGTGAGCTCCTGAGGTCAGGGACTGTGGCCTCTTGGCCATCAAACCCCAGCCTGTCCCAGGGTAAAGAAAGCCGAGAAGGCTGGCATGCATCACAAACAGCATACAGTAGTTGGAGGAATTCATCTGGCTCCCAGCTCAGCTACTCACTCAACAGTTCTATAAGCAGGTCTCTAACCTTGAGAACCATTGTTTCCTTGTCTGTAAAATGTGGACGTTCAGCCTTGCCTCCTAGGTGCACTGTAGGGACAATGTGATAGAGTGGCACGGCTCCTGGCTCCCACAAGGCCTTGGGATGGGGGTTGCTCTTTAAGGGAAAGTCCCAGGTGACTCATCCCTTCGGGCGGGGGGGACCTCCACTGACTTGGGGTCTTTCCGAGAAGAGTGAATCAGTCTGGGAGGCTGAGGAGAGGTCTGCCCCATTGACCCTGGATCATAAAGTGGTATCCTCACTTCACTGATCATGTCTACACCTCCCTCATCAGGGGAATTGCATGACAGCATCTGAATGAGCAGACACTTGCATGCGGTGGGCCTGAGCACTTGGAAAGCTGGTGAATGAGGTAGTGCAAGAGACGGTGGGCAGTAGGCAGGTGGTGGGCAGGTGGCCCACTCCCAGCCCCGTGGGTTGGCTCCAGACCTGCCACTAATCAATCTGTTATTCAGCAAGTCATGCAATTCCTCTTGGCCTAGCCTTTTTGCTTTCTAGAGAAGTAGGTGGGTGGCCTCTGTGGTGTTGCTCTAGATCCTGTCCCACCTTTTATTTATTAATTTTTTCTCTAGATATAATCACAAGCCAGATGGCATTCACACATGTGGTGTATTCTTAGGGGTATGTGCAGATTTTGATGAACCTCCCTGAGTGTTCAGGGGTAACTAAGGCAGTCAATATTTTGAAATCTCTGTCGATATCAGCAGTTTAGCAATACTATTTTCTCACCATGGGCTGCAGGCATAAGCAGGATTGGCTGTGTCTTATGTCCTGCATTCTTAGTCTTGGCTCTTGGTTAGAAGAGGATATTTCTTGAGATTGAACTGACAGTTGATCCTGACATATTTACTGGTGATGATGTCAGAACTGGGAGTAAATGGGCTGGATACAGGAGTTTTAGTGTCACAGGTCGTTTTTGTTCATTTCACAGATCTAGGGCTTCCTTAAGATAGAGATCCACTCAACAGCAGGCCACGAGAATGGAGAGGGGTTGGGGTTGAGTCAGGTGGAGAAGAGGGGAGAACTCAGAGCTAAAGAATTTAGAAACTCTTTCTCAATGACTCACCTGCTGCAGACATCATTTCCAATCATGGCGTATATGACGACGGCTGGGTGGTCCAGCAGCTGGTTCCTGGACAGGCTGAGAAGCCACAGATAGAATCTGAATGTCAGGCATTTGGAAAACTAGTTTTATAACCAAAAACATAGCCTAGGCCTGGGAAAAGTTCTTTGTATGACCATCCTCCTAGAAAACATTTCTCTATTTTGCTTGCATTCCAGTATAGCTAATTACTGGTCCTATTCTCTTCTTTTTCCCTGAAATCTCTAACTCACTTTCCCATTGGGCAAATGCCACATAAATGTGTAAAACTGAAAAGAGTGAATTGAAATCCCAGGTGAATAGGCACACTGTCATCTTATAAGCATCTTTCCCAGCATTTGTTATCAATAACAAGCACTAGTGAGTTACCTTGGTTAGTTCTGTCCAGATTCACAGGACATCTGGACAGCTGTGGACCTGAAGTCAACTTCCAAAAAAGAAGGGCTTCCTCAGGGCTTTCACTCAGAGCACTGCTGAAGTCAGCCTCACTTCTGACTTTTTTCAGTTTTTATTTTTTATTAGTACATGCTTGTATTATGTGATGATTATATTCCTTATGGGGGGATGGTGCATGTATATAACACAGCTTAATTCTTTTTTCATCCCCTTTCCCTCCCCTCCCTCTCTTTCCCCACCATCTCTTGATCCCTTTCTCATTTGCACAAAATCTACCTCCCTACTTCCTATTATCTATCTTTTATTTTTGTCTTTATTTATGTTTTGGTATCTCATGTAAGAGGAACCATGTAGTATTTAAGCATATGGTCTCAAGGTGCATCCATTTGTGAATTTTAAATCCAAAATACATACAGAATGTTTCCTTATTCATTAAGATGGAATATGACATGACCTTTTTTTTTCAGTTACTTCTGTCAGATCTAAGCTTTATTCAACCGATATATATTTTTATACTTCTTCAAGGGCATCCACAAAAATTAATCACTTCCTAAGCTTACTGGTCCAGGCAGTGACACCTCAGTGTATGCACAGTGATGAACAAACTATCAATGCTTAGTAGAAATGATTACAGAGAACAACAGTGTTATGGCTTATATCTAGATGTTCCCCAAAGCCACATGTGGTCATAGGTGGGGCTTTTTGGAAGTGGCTGGATTTAGGGTGTGTGATGCTAAGATCAAGGATGTGATGCTGGCATTGATTCATGGTATAATGTGAGGATTAAGGGTGCCCCTCCCTGGCTGTCAGTGGTACCACCCTTAGGATGGATAGCCTAGGTAAGACATCAAGGACAGAAAGGAGTGTCACTGCTTGTCAATTTCTATTTCACTGTTTTGCTGCTTTCTGCCCATCATGAACTGCTTCTCCTCTGCCACACCACCCTGCCTTGGAGCCAGCTAGCTACGAGCTGAAACTTGTACAAACTGTGAGTTGAAATAAACCTTTCCTTCTTTAATGCTGGGTGTCAGGTATTTTGTCTTAGCACCAAGAAAAGTAAGACAAATTGGCTATTTTATCCCTTTTCAAAGTAAGAAACCAAATTTAAAAACAGTTCTTTAGATCCATTGCCCACATACCTTTCTATAAACTTCTTCAGGTTTTGGGAAGATGCACCTGAATATTTAAGATTAAAAAAATTAAGTTAGCAAGTTCAACTTGACACTGGCAGTATGAGGGTATAAATTCATGGGAGAAGCATTTTTGCATGATCTGAGACATCCAGACCATCATGTTGATGGAAATAGTTTGTTTCTAGTGAATATCTAGAGTGTTTTATCCTGGAACTCTCCTTAAGGGGTTTTCTGTGGATGTGGCATTACACCACCAACAAAAAACCCTTTGGATTCATGGGTCTCAAGACATTTCCTAGGTGTGAACGAGTAAACATTTTAGTCAATGTGAGAAAAAGTTGTATCTCTAGCACCAAAGAGATAAATTGCCCAACATATTAAGGAATGAGTTGAGGGATCAGAGGAACAGTAGAACAGATTATCTGAGAACTCCACATGTCCTCTTTCATCTCCTCTCTGGATTCCTGTTCACTCCTGGGCTCCTTCAGGTGGCTGGCTGGTGTGAGGGTTTCTACTCCTGTAATGGGATGATTAACCACCCTCCCCCAATCCCTGATGCTCCTTGTTATGGTTTAGATCTGGATGTGCCCTCAAAGCCTCATGTGCTCCAAGGTGGGGCTTTGAGGGATGAGTAGGTCATGGGGTGCTAGATTCATGGTGGATTAGTCCATGGATGAGTTCATAGCTAAATGTGCTCTTGGGCTGTGGGACCTGGTCAAAAGAGGTGGGTTATGGGGCATTTATCTTCCTCCCCTGCTCCTCCCTTCTGTCTCTGCTTCTTGTCTACTCTGCCATGAACAGCTCGCTTCCTACAGCTCTACAGCGGTAATATATATCTCATATATATAACATTCATTGAACACTTATTTTATTCCACATACTATTAAACACCTATTAGCTCTTTAAGCTCTAATACTGCTGTCAGGTAGGGACTGTAGTATTCTAATTCTATAGATAAGAAAAGCAAGGCTCACTTAAGGGACCTGCATAAAGCCACACAATTGCAATTCACACCAGGCCCTTATATCGGAATTGCTGAGTTCTGGCTGTGACCATGATCCTTATTTAGGGGGGGTGAAGCCAAGCAGGTAGCACCTTTTTGTCTCTGGAGGGTGCTTTGCCAGGAAAAAGTCTCTGCAGGGTGGTGCAACTCACTGGATGAGATTTGCAGAAGCAATGTCCAGTTGCCCTTTTTCAAGAGAAGGTCCTCCAATGACCTCCAGTCTCAGAAATGTGTGGGGCAGTTGTGTGTCTTGGAGGGCAGTCCTGGCCTGGATGGGTGCACTGGCCCTTGTTCCCTTGAAACTGCTAGACCATTGGTGATGGCCTCTTTGTTACACAGAATTAGTTATAAGTTGTATGGGCAGCATTGATGTTCTCTCCAGTGAGTCAGGAATGTTAGTACAGCAAGCACATTCATATTGCTGTATATCCTTCACCACCATCCATCTCTGGAACTTCCCCATCATCCCAAATGGATACTCTGTAGTCCTTCTTCTGGCTGATAGATTCTGATAAACATATTAGATATTAATTCCCAAGATTCATCCATGTTGTAACACATATCAGAACTTCTTTCCTTTTTCAGGCTGCATAATATCCCTTTGTAGAGATATACCATATTCTGTTCACCCATCAATGGATGTTTGGACTGTTTCCACATTTTGGTTAATGGAAGTAATGCTGCTATGAACATCATGCATGTATCAGTTCAAGTTTCTGCTTTCAAATCTTTGGGGTGTACACCTATTTGAAAGTGCTCCTTCATATGGGAGTTTTATTTACTTTTTCTTGAGGAACTTGCATACTGTCTTCATCTTCTTTTTGTAGTGAACCATGGCATTATTAAAAAGGCATGCAGCCATACAAATCAAAGGTGACCAGTCTGTCTCTGCATGCGCACATTAATCCCTTCTCCCACACTATTCTTACATGAGCACTGGGCACACGCTTGTCGCATGGTAGAGGAGCAACAGATAAGCTGGGCCCAGCCTCTGTACGTCAAGAGCAGCATCTCTGGCAGGTAGATCCATAACTGATGCTGGGGATAACACTGAACACGTAGTGCAAATCTTGAAAAGAGGGGAAGCATGTGACTGAGGGCTATTGTCTTTGCTTGGGAAGGTTCCTGATTGTACAGCACTGCTCCCCAAGTGTTTTGGCTGCTCCATTGCTCCCACTGTCCTCCAGTGGAACAGAACAGCAGCCCTGCACGCTCCCAGGTCCCTACGGTGGCTCAGTCATCCACGGGGCCTTCGATTCAGATCCACCCCCTGCTTCCCAACTTCCCATTTTTAGCAGGATAATAAATCAGGAGGTGTTTAATTCTCACTCTTCAATTGTTCTCTTAATGAGAAATGAAAACTAATGAAAGCTCAAGGCAGGAGTGGGAAAAAAATGATAGCACCGGGATGGGCCAATAATTTTCCTCATTATCCAGAGTACAGGTGGGAATTGGAGGTGCGGGGCACCCACCGAGTGTGAGGAGCTCACAAGTGGAAGCCTGTGGAAAAGGCTTCCGTGTGGGCAGCTCCTCTCCATATCCGACACTGCTTCTCTCCCTTTCCTGCCAAGGACGAAGACAGTGGACTCACCACCACTGATTGTGGTGGATTTAAATGAAAAAGCAATCACACACAGCCACCCAAGGAGCAAGAAAATGCTGATTCTTCTTTAGCCAAATGCCTATTTTGTGTGGTTGCTGGCCATACTACAAGCACAGATTTCTCTTCACTCCAAGTTTCTTGTACCTTTCACCTTTTCTGTTTCCTTTTGGAAATCTCAGTTTTATGAGATAATCTAATTAGTTTACCAGTCCCCTGTCACTTTCTCCTATTCCCTTTTCTGTTGTTCTTTCATCCTTTGGTTGTCTCCCTCCTTCCCTGTCTCTGTTGTCTTCTCCTCCCATGTACAGGCCTCCCTGCAGCTGCCCCTCGCTGCTGCCACCCCTCAAAGATGGTAGCTACTGGAACCAGAGGGTGCGGACAGGAAGGTAAGCGATCTCCTCATCCGCGCGATGTGGTGAAGCAGGGCAAACACTTGAAGAACTTGCAAAACTTGTACTCTGGCCTCTACAATTACAGTCCAGAGAAATGGGAAAAGCTTGACCTTGGAATGGAGGTACTTAGGGCATATGCCAAGGTGGGACAATGGGGAACCTATCTGTCCCCAGTTAAGGGAAGAAAAGAGTCCTTGTGGGCCTTCAATGTCTGCATTCTGACTCAGTGAGTCTCTTGTGAGTAGAACATATGATGCATTGCTGCAGAGGGATCAGTGGAAGAACAGAAAGGCGAAGCCTTTCAGCACCAGTCAGCTCTCCCTAAATGAACTTCAGGTCTCATTTCCACTGCTGGCCGGGCAGACTATGCCAGTGAGCACCTCACAGTCTGTGCATTTAAATCAACTGGTAAGACAATTTTTATGGTCTTTTAAGTGAGCTTGTAACTCAGTTCTGTGGCTCAGAATAGGCAGTAGGTCTCAAATTCTTCATGGAAAGGGAGAATACTTACAAGGTGCATTAAAAAAGAGCCAATTTTTAAATTAAAAAAATTACAGTAAAAGATGCACTGTCATTAACCCTTCTAAAAATATAGTCCCTTACCATGACACATTTATCCCAACATTTCTGCCACTTTCTGAAGCACTTCTGGAAGTCCTCTTTTATAAGTGTGTTTTCATGGCTGTCTCAATGTCCTGAATTAATTAAAAAATGTTTACAGAAATTTCTGTCAAATTAAAACATTACACTGTGTCCTTATCTACTTTATTTACCAGATCTGGCACCATGTAACTTCTGGCTGTTCTCCAAAGTCAAAGTGACTATGAAATGCAAATACTTTAAATTAATTCAGGACATCAAGGCAGCCATGACAGTGCAACTAAGGACACTTAGGAAAGAGGATTTCCAGAACGCTCCAGAAAGTGTCAAGATGATGCGATAAGTGTGTTCAAAACAAAGAGGAGTATTTTGAGGATGATTAATGGTGATGTATCTTTTAGTGTAATATATATTTAAAATTTAAACACTTACTGTATATATATTTCTATCACAGCTGGTAACTATGTCTTCATAAATTAGACACTTCCTTAATTTGGCCATATTTATTGACCACAGGGTACTTAATATGTAGCAGGCATTGTAGTAGTTGTTGGGGACACATTAGGAAATAGAAAAGATATGATCTCTGTTTCTTTGATTTTGAGACAGGGTCTCACTATGTAGTTCAGGCTTATCTTGGACTCACTATGAAGTGCAGGCTGGTGTTGAATTCTCTGCAATCCTCCTATCTCAGCCTCCTGAGTACTGGGATCACAGGCGTGTGCTAACCATTCCCCTCAGCTATGATTTTGGTTTCTATGAGGATTCCAGTTATTAAACAAGTATGAACTTGCAGTGTTAGGGGTTCAGAGAGGCGCTGAAGAATTGGTGGTGGGTCCTGAAATAAGTGCTGGCATTTCCTTACCTAAAGTCTTGTTAATTAATTCCCACTGAATTACCTGACGCTCTTTACACTGTTCAGAGACAGATCTCTAAAATTTAATACCACAGTGGTTGTGACTGTGTGTAGGAAAAGGCAGACCCAGGTTTTGGGAACTGAAGCTGACATCATCCGAGGAAATTCTCTTTAAGAAAAAGAACTTAAAACACCCAGAACAAGTCCTGACCTTAGATGAAGCTACAGTGGGAGATGGGGTCAGAAGCAGTTATGGTAAACTACCTTATGCTGGGAAATTTTATAAGCAGACCTGTTTGGTGGGCAAGCTGAGGGCCCTCAAGCTTTAAAACTCTGCCTCCTGGCACAAGTTCTGAGTGACCTCCACCACAAAACCAGGTTTTACATGCACCAGCCCTGGGAGCATCTGGCTGGGCAGCCCGTTTTATAGATACAGCCCACAGAAAGAAGGAGACTTGGCTTAAGTCTTGTAGCTAGTGCATGATGTCTCAGCTAGCATTCACTTCAGAGAGCAATTTAATAGTTATAATGTCTATTACTAATCTGTAGTAATAATTGAAAATAGATTATGCCCATAATCTCAGCACTCTAAGAGGCTGAGGCAGGAGGATGGAAAGTTTAAGTCTGTCCTGGGCTGTTTAGAGACACCTTGTCTCAAAAATAAAAAATACAAAAGGGCTGGGGGATATAGCTTTATTTGAAGGCCCTAGGCTCAGACCTTAGCATTGAAAAGAAAAGATTATGAGCATTTATGAATTATTTAGTTCTTATAGGAAAATCTGTGTCAAGGACTGTGAGGTGCATTTTAATTTATTGACCACAAAAACACTCAAGCAGCACAGGAAATGGCCTGCAGCAGTGATCTGGAGACACAAGCTGGGACACCCAAGTCATGATTAACCCAATTCAGAGCGAGAGGTCACTGCTCAGTCTTTCTGGACTGGTGCTCTTCGGAATGGAGGGCAGTGTTGTCATCTTCTCATTTCCCAACGGAGGTTGGAAATCTGAGACTTTATGTGAAATCTCTCACTTTTTAGGTGTTGGCAACTATTTCAGGAATTCTAAGAAATGCTTCACCTGCCAGACAAAACAGAGTTGTGGGATGTGTTTGTATTTGACCTATGCGTGCCCTCTCAGCCACGGGGTGATGCAAAAATCAACATGTTTCAAATAAGTTTAAAAATTCCCCCCCTATTTTGGTTTGCAGATTATAACAGAGTGTGCTAGTTATTTCAAAGCTTGAGATTAAAACAGTTAGCAGAATGTTATGGCTTCTGTCTGTCTGTTCCTCCAAAGCCTCATATGTTCATAGGCAGAGCTTCTGGGAAGTGGCTGCATCATGGATATGTGATATTGGATCATGGGTGTGTGATAGTGGATTAATCCACTGATGGGCTGATAGCTGGGTATGACGTTGGGGGGTGAACCTGGTGGGAAAGAGGCTGGTCACTGTGCATGTGGCCTGGAGGGTCTATCTCCCTCCTCCTCCTTTGATCCCTCATTGCCTATTGCCTGCCCTGCCCTGAGCTCTTTCTCCTTTGCCATGACCCTCTGCCATGCCACTTTGCCTTGGAACCAGCCAGCTATGGACTGAAACCTCTCCAGACCGTGAGGCAAAATAAACCTTTCCGATTTTAAATTGTGGGCGTGAGTATTGTGTCTCAGCAATGAAAAAGTGACTAAAACACAGCACTTTACAATTTGTATTTGGTTTCCTAGTGAAAAGCAATATAATCCGGTGATTACTTTTGTGACTCCTTTCTTTTCCTCTCTCCTTTCTTTCCTCATTTTCTTCCCTTTTTAACAAGATGGTTTATGTTTTTTTTTTTTTTTTGCTTATTTCATGTATATATGAAAATAAGTGCCTTAAATGTAGGAATTTTTCCTAAAGCACTAAGAACCACAAGGTGAGTGTACATTAAATGGCTTCATTTGGCATTGGTTTAGGAAGGAACGTGTCTTATGGTGTGAACAATTTTCTTTTGCTGATCCTTGATGGCTCCATGATTTTCTTGTTCTGCTTGTAAGTGTTTGATCAAAGATGTTCTTTGATCCATTCATTAATGACCATTCATTAATTCTCCTTCACATCTCCTATATATCAGATCCAAGGGTTCCACCTTTCCATTGTAAACATTTTTCCTGGGCTGAACCATAGAACTTTTCTGATTTCCTATGGTTTGCGTGCTCCTGAGTTTCAATATCTATCTGAACCCAGATCTCCTCTTTGAGCCCAGATTCATGGATCCAATTGCTTATAAAGGGATGTCTTCAAAGATATCCCTTCGATACCTCAAATGGGACATGGACAATGCTGCACTCCATCTCCTCTACCCCTAACTAGCGCCCTTTCCCCATTCGCTGTCTGGAAAACACAGTGACCTGCCCAGTCTACTCAGTAGGATCTTGTGCCATCATTCTTTCCTACCCATTTTCTCCCACCACCATCATGCCATAAGCAATGAACCATTGTTGTTTTCAGAAACCTTCAACAGCTCCCATACGTTCTTTGCGGGTTTTGTAGGTGTAGTGAGGGCAGAGATGTGGTGGGATGTGTTCACTCTATTATACCCCCAATCCGAAAAGTGTGTTGTAAAGAGTATGAAAAGTTCATGGAAAATTTAGTGTCACATAGTGACCTCCAGTAACTCAAGTAATATTATTTAACATGAGTTAAAAATTGCGCAGATTTTTCTTACATTTTATAATTTAGAAGGCATTTTCAAGAGGATGATTTGTACAATCCAGCTGAAATATCTATCATGAGGAATTTACATTCCTTTTTCTTTCTAAAAATGATTGCTTTCAATAAACAGAAATATTCAGACTAATATATTGACCTTGAGCTCAAAATAGTAGGCATTTAATAATTGTTCATTGTGACAGTTTCTGATGCTGTTTCTGCTGCTGAAAGTGCTTTCAAAATTTACAAGTGTGATTCTGAATTTCGGTGACAAACTGATAAATGGCTCCCTACAGCATATTTTTAAAAGAATGTAATGGTCTTCCCATCACAGCTTTATCTACCTCCCAGTCTCAAAACTTGATACGACTCTGCAAGTCTCCTGCTGTGTGGAACTTTTTTCTCCTCTTCCTCAGAGGTGGTTTGTCCTCAGACCTCAGAGTCACCGTGTCCTGAGTTACTGTCTCCCTATTACTTTTGAATTCTTTCTCTTCTTTTCTTTTCCCTGCTCCCACCTGCCCCAGATTGAATCCAGGGCCTTTTCGTGGAGCTACATCCCAAGCCTTTTATTATTTTTTCATTTTAGACAGGGTCAAGTTGCTAAGTTCCCCAGCCAGGCTGAGATCAAACTTATGCTGATCCTTTTGCGTTAGCCTGTGTTGGGATTACAGGTGTGTGCTGTTATGCCTGGCTGAATTCCTACTTATTTCTTCAGAGCTTTCTGCCCAAACTCTAACTTCCCTGTGAAAGTCTTCCTCTACTTTTCCAGGCAAGTACGAGCCCTCTCATTTCTAGGGGCCTCAAACTACCTTTATTTGAGTGCCATTTTAACAGAACTCTAATTGCTTGTTTGTTTCTCTTTTCTGTTTGGCTATGATCCCCTTGAAGGTGGATGCTTTGTCTTCATATCTTTCTATTTCTAGCACTTACTGCAATGTTAGAGAAGAAGAGAAAAGAAGACCAGAAGTAAAAGGCACATTCCAGGGTGCTTTGGAGCTGGTAGAAAAGCCAAGTTCACTTAAATCTTCAACACAAATAGCAGATATCTCTCCCCATCATGGCCTTTACCTGAGCCTCTCAGCAAAGGAAATTATTGAAAGGAAACCCCCTTAGGCCATCAGGAACCCTGGCCATAGGCAATTGCATATGAAAAATGTCAGATATTTGCTGCTGAAATTCCTCTATGCAGCTGTGCTGACTGGAGCAGCACAGGACAAAAATTTTTGACAAAACAGGAAGGCAGAGGCCTACAACTTTCCTATTACAGTCACCCTGCTCCTACCTGGGGAGCTGTGTGGGTCAGTCCTAAGCAACAGTCCCACCTGGATCACGGTGTCTCCATCATTTAATGATCTTTTGAATTCCAAAAATCTTGCAAACAAGGATTAAAGATGGGGATAATAAACACATAATAAATAACAAAAGGGTGATTTGTGTCCCTTTCTATAAGACACCTCAGATCAAAATGCTCCTCTTTCTCAAAGTTCCCCTTACCATTAAACTCCATATCTTGGAGATCTATTTAATCATTAGGAGAAATAGCAGCTTTTCATAACTGTAGGCATCAAGTATGTCCATCAGCAGTTTCTTTTTAGATCAAGCACTTCAACAATTGCTACCGAAACCAGTCCCTGTGGCTGTGACCACACTGTGTCTCTAAACGGAAATGTCCTAGTTGTTCTGTGATAAATAACTCCTGTCATCTCTCCAGGCTCTGGGTTGAGACCAAGTCCTGCAGCCAGGCTTGCTGCACAGTCCCCAGGGCCCACGTCAGCCCCGCGCAGGTGACACCTGGGCTTCTCTCCAATGCTCTCCTTGCGGCTTTAAAAATGATTTTAAAATGTTCATTTTTGAAATCACTGCTGAAAGTTTGCAAAAGTAGAATAAAGGATTTGCACATGCCCTTCACCCAGATTTCCTAAAGGGGACCATCTTTAATAATCGTAATTCAATGATCAAAATCAAGACACTGACACTGGAATAATGCTACTGTCTACAAAGCTTATTTAAATTTCACTAACTGTTCCCCTGACGGCCACTTGCCGGCCCAGCATCTCAGCCAACATCACATCCTATATTTAGCTATCAAGTCTCTTTAGTCTCCTTTAATCTGGAACAATGGCTTTGTCTTGCTCTTCTGTGACCTTGATACTTCTGAGTAGTACTGGCCAATGCTTTTGGGTAAAATGTCCCTTGATTTGAGTTTGTTTTATATTTCTTCTTGATTAAACACAGGTTATGCAACTTTTGGCCAGAATACAATAGCAGAAGCTGAGTGAGCTAGTTAAAGTAGAAAACTTACTTTGTTCCAGAATAGAGACCATGGAGAGGGCTAAAAATAGAGTCCTTCGATGTGTGGCTGAGTTTGGCAGAGCCTGGATTGAGATTCTTTTTAATAGTTCATTTATATTTCTCTTCTTTTTTTTTTTTTAGTTCATTTATATTTCTTCTCTTCATCTTTCTTCCTCTTTTTCCCTTTGCCTCTATCCTTTCCAAGGCCACCATGTTTGTTAAGGAAAACAGACCCAGAGCACTAGGGTGAGGTATCGAGTTCTGGCTTTGGCCAGCTCTGGGACGGGTACTGATTCTCCAAGGCAAGAAGGTGGTGACTCTCAAGGCCAAACCTGAAAAGGTTCCACGTGGCATGGGTGGGAGTGTGTCCTTCAGTGTGAGCCAGACACAGGTTGAGGTCTACACTGACAAGCTCATGGACCGTGGGCAAGTTACTTCACCTTTCTCAGCCTCGGTTTCCTCACCTGTAAAATGTTTATGGAATTTTTTTTTTTTGTACCAGGAGTCAAACTCAGGACCTTGTGCTTGCCAGGTGGGTGCTGGGCTGCGGAGCTACATCCCCAGCCTCACCTGTGAAATGAAGCTGCAAATGGGACAGAGTACATCAGGGACTTAGCGTAGTGTCTGACTTCGAGAAAGTGCTTAGTATTAGATAAAAGAAATAAGTGTGATAATACCAATAGCAAACTCAAAGACCTCTCCCGCCACATTCACACACGCTGCTGACAACAGAGCAGGGGAGTGGGAGTCTAACCGAAGTCACTGGCAATATTCCTGGGTGAGGCACATCATTAACCAGCTAGGGGTTGAAAGGACTTGGGCTTGTTGGTTCTGGCATGGAGTAAGGCTTGAGCAGTTGGGATTTCTGTGCCCACCTCTCTTGCTGATGGGGAGCACAGTCTTTCTGTCGGGTTTCTTTAAGGTTAACAACATGGGGACCACTCCCTCACATCTGTTCTTGTTAGAACATCTCCCAAAAGCAGTTTCTTTTCTTCTACTCGGCTCTGTGAGGAAGGAAAAATAAATCTCCTGTGATCAGCTTAAGTTTTTCAGCTGGGGCCAATACACTGGCCAAAGAGATTTAAGAGAGAAAATAAACAGATGTTCATTATGGTGCTTTGCAAGATGTGTACGCAGGGCACCTGGTGATGAGTGACCCAGAGGGTTGGGCAGAACTTGGGCTTTCAGACAATCTTAGGTGGAGAGAGAAGGGACTGGAGTTTTAAGGTAGGGGGAGAAAGTATGGCAAATGGGTGTTGGACACTAAGGTTTGCAGATCTCAGCGGGTGCCTTCTCCATTGATAGAGGTGGCTAAACTGTCCTCTTCCTGGTACAGAGAAGAGGGATATTTTTACAAATGAAAAGTTCCTTAGCAAATGTGAATCTCCTTTTCAAAAGGAAAACTTGCACCCTGTGTTTAGACCTTTTCCTGCAGCTGCTGATTTTTTTTCGGTGGCCTTTAGCTCAAAATAGTCCACATGCCAAAGAGGCAAAGTTGGAAGTGGTGTGACCTGGTGCCTCTCTATGCCGGGGCCTGTTCAACTCTCTGGAGCCGTAGCCTACCCAGAGGGAAAGGCCATTTTCCAGGTAAAAAGGGATGTTCCATTCACAGGTGAAAAGGCTCATTCAGGTAAAGTGTAACAGCGAATGGCCAAGGTGCATTTACAGTAACAGGGAAAAGCCCAGGCTTATTGTATCTTTAAGGACCTTAGGAATTTTTGACTGAGTTTGTGTTCAGAACTTTTAAATAAAACTGCAATTTACAATTTATGATATTTGTCTGTTTTTAAAACTTGTCTTTATTTTTTCTATCCTGTCTTATTATGGTTTGTATCCAAAAGTCCTCCAAAGCCTCATGTGGTCATAAGTGGAGCTTTCTGGAGGTGGCTGGATCTAGGGTGTGTGATGCTGGGAGTGAATCATGCCATGATGCTAGGATTAAGGCTGCCCCACCTTGAGTGTGAGTGTTACCTGCTCTAAGGGTGGGTAGCCTAGATAGGATATAAAGGACGGAGAGGGTTATTACTTTTTTTTTTTTTTTTTTTTTTTGTCATTTTGACACAGGGTCTTACTATACAGTTCAGGCTGGCCTTGAGCTCACTTTGTAGCCCAGGCTGGCCTCAAACTCACAAAGATCTTCCTGCCTCAGCCTCCCGAGTGCTGGCATTATATGCATGCACCACCACGCCTGGTGCTACTTGTTGCTTGTTGTTTGTTGCTGGCTACTTCACTGTTTTGTTACCTTCTGCCTGCCATGAACTGTTCCTCCTCTGTGTTACGCCTCTGCCATGCCAACCTGCCTTGGAGCCAGCCAATTATGGCCTGAAACCTCTACAAACTGTGAGCCAAATAAGCTTTTCCTCCTTTAACTTGGGTGTTGGGTATTTTGTCTCAGCAACTAACTAAAACACATCTCAATACCCCAGCTGTCATGGTCACTGCTCCCTTCCTCACGTATGCACCGTATCTCTTCCTCTGTCTCCTTCCCTCAGTCTGATTCTCTACAGAGCCTACTCCTCAGCCCCTAAGTCCCTCCCCCACTCAGTCTCAGTCTCTCTCCTCCCCTTTCAATATTCAGTTATCAGGAATATCACAGGCTGACCAGAAGCCTCACCCAGTTTTCCATTCTCCAGGTGGTTTAACCCAAGTCCAGAGCAGGGAAACAGCCAGAGGAAGTCTCTTCTAAGTGTATGCGTGTGGGGTGGGGCAAGAGGTGGAGAACCTAAAAGGCTCAAGACCAAGTTTGTTTCGAAGCCAGGGCTGAGGGATGGGCACGGTAGAGACGCAAGGCTGCAGACACATGGTTCAGTCAGAGCAGCTTCACAAGTCTGCGCTCTTCCTCTCTTGCGCTAAGGTGGTCCCTGCTCCCCACCCTCCCTGCAAGCAGGTGCACAGACAGGGGAGCCTCTATTTCCGGTTCAACGGGTACACACTTTCAATTATGCAATGACAGGATTAGTCCCCAGGGGAAGGGGAACACCCTTCAGTGCTTTTGAATTTCTGAAAACAAAACCTCCCCAAACAGGTGTTTGCACAAGATTTTGTTAGACTTGCAAAAACCAATGGAGGAAGGCTGCCAGCGAAGGAGACATTCTATTCCAAGCCAGGATAGTCTCCTTTGCAAACTGAGGATGGCCTGTGTGCCTCCCACACACCCACTGGCCCTGCAGCGACAAAGGTTGAGGACTGGGATATGTTTATTTATTTTAAAAGCAGGTGAATCTTGTTGATTTTTGAAGTAGATTTCAAATATATTATACAAATAACTTAATTTTACATTAGTTTTTCCTCTACCCTGTTTTATTTTGCTTGCATCTTTTATCTATTCAACTTTTAAAATTTCATTGCAATAAGAACACTCAGCATGAGAATTATTCTCGTAACAGATTTTGAGTGCACAATACAATATTGTTATTCACAGGGAGTTTGTTGTACAGCGGATCTCTAAACCTTTCTCATCTTGTATAACCTAAATCTTGTACCCTTGAACAGCAACTCCTCATTTCCATCCCCGGGTCCCTGTAGCTCTCATTCTACCCTTTGCTCCTAGTTTGAGTCTGATTGTGTTAGATGTCTTCTAGAAATGCAGTCATGTGGTTATTTATCCTTCTGTGACTGGCTTATTTCACTCAGCATAAAGGCCTTAAGGATCATGTATATTGTTGCTATGGCAGACCGTGCTTTGTTTTAAAGGGTGAATAGTATTCTGTTGCATGCATTCTGTCACATACAACATTTACATTGTCCTTTCACCTGTTAATGGATAGGTTGGTTACACCTCTTGGCTATTGTAAACAATGCTTCAAGGAACACGAGCGTGCAAATATCTCTGTGAGATCCTTTCTCAGTTCTGGGTAAATGCTCAGAAGTAGTATTCCTGGATCAAGTGAAATTTCAGTTTGTAATGTTTTGAGACATTGCCATAGCATTCCTATAGGGATTAAAACACCTCACCTTCCCACCAACAATGCACAAAAGCTCTAACTTCTCCTCGTCCTCCCCAGTGCTTGTTCTTTTTGATGATGGTCATTCTACAGGTGCGAGGCCGTATCTCCTAATGATTCTTACCCTTTGTTTTAAATGTAGCATGATCTTGCCAGTCAAGTGTATTTTCCCCCGACTAAGGAGACATTCAGATTGGCAAAAGATGACTGTTTATGGCTGTAGTTTTCTTCAAAGGTAAAACTGAACTCCTGAAAGTTATTTAGGTTAAAAACAATGTGCTGGACAGATAAGCGCTACTGTGTGCAGCAGGGGCAGGGTTTGGTGCTAGAAATACCAGCATGACCCCCATGGCTCCTGCGCCCTGTGCAACTGTGAGGCCAGCCTGGAAACAATGCAGCCACAGCAGCCCAGGAGAGTGAGGAGCAGAGGAGTGAGCACAGGGCCTGTGTGCTGGAGCAGCTGGCTTGCAGGGCATTGGGACCAGGGGTGTGACATCAGGCAAGGATAGGGATGGTGGGAGAAAACCACAGGGCTGAGGTCTGATGCCCAGGTCCCACCGAGTGGCCCATGTGGTGAGAAGGAATGGGAAATGACTTAGGGGCCCAGAGCCGGCTCACTAGTATCCCTGATTGTACCCTCTCAGGTGCTGCCTCTCATAGTCATATCTCCCTGGGGTGAGCATGTTGTCAGGAGCAGAGTGAAGCCCCATACATGCTTCTCCTGCATCCCAAACCTCAGCCCCAGCATGGTCCAGAGCTCCCAGCTCCACCAGCTAAGGCTTCTCTGGAGGAGCAGAGGGCAAGGGCAGTGATTAGGGAGGAGAGGAGTGGGGCTCAGCCTGAGGATGGCGGGCAGTGGTCCAGAGCAGAGTGACCCTGCAGGTTCAGCCCCTGGACCCCTCTGCTAATCTCATCATATCTGCCCCCTCCCTCGCCCCCGTCACCCTGTGAACCACACACCTACCATCTCCACCTTCCATCCTTCCTGCCCCAGTCCACAGCCCAGCCTTTTTGTCCCAGAGGGAGCCCCTTATCTTTGCAAGACACCCTGGTGTGTCTGGCTGTCCCAACTCATCACTGTCACCTTCCTGGCTGCCACTGTCCCCAGGGGCCTCGATGTCCAGCTCTTGATGTCTTTCTGCTGCCCTTGAGCTCTGTAAGTCATGTGTGTCCTTTAAATTTCTTTCTACTTTGTTATTTTTAAAAACTTCTACAACTGAAAAAATGATCAAGACTCCTTCCTGCAGCTCGCGGGGCTCAGAGGCGTCCTGTTACTATTCCCATAGTGTGAGAGGCCATGTGTGTGGACCAATCACACACTAGGGTAGTGATGCTTTCCTAATGCCATGTGGCTTCATTAAGGGAATTGGGTTAACAGAGAAATGCTGGGCTTGCAAAGATGAAAAGGAGGCGGTCCCCCATTCCCTATGCCCTTGTCCCACTGAGTCTGGGTGCAGCCTGTCCCCTAGGAGGACAGGGTGGAGGGATGCTCCACTCACGCCAGCTTGTCATCTAGCTAACCCACAGTGAGATCCAGACGCCTTCAACAATGGTGCTCACTGAGCCAGGATCCTCATCTTACAGATGCACAAGGAGGTTAGAGAGAGTAAGCGATTGGCTCAAGACACACAGCAATTCCAGCTCCTAAATTCAAAACCAGCTCTGTTGTATACTCAAAGAATAACAGGAGGGGAAAACCTCTGTTCTCTGTTTTCTGGATCTCTTGTTCCATCTCTGAGAGGAAAGGTGGGCGCCGGCCAAGTGCACAGAGGTCCCTTTCTACCCTGACCCTGGCTGCCTCCCACTGTGGCCCTTTTGGACCTGTTAAAAGCTGTGAGCGCCCAGCAAGCCATCTCATTTACTGCCTGTAAAGAGGACTTGGCAGGAACCTGACTGTCCCTAACCGTCTTTTGGCAGATAATTATTCCCTGAATTAAAGATGACTTCTACATTTTCCATTTTAAAATGTTCTATGTCCCTGGCAGTGGTTCTGTACATAGAGGTGTCTATAAAAATTTTTGAGATCTCATATAAAAAGCCCAGGTGAAAATAGGAGCTGTTTCTTTAATTTTTCTTATACAATTTTTTAAGAAATGTTTTAATATTCCATTCAACTCTTCCTTCCCTTGTCTCCTCTTTCTCTCTCACTGGTTCTGAAAAATCAGTGCAGCTATAAATATGCAGAATGTAGAAAGCTGACTTTTCCTATATCTAATAAAAACCTTGGGGAGTAATTGAAATAACTTGGCGTGGGTAGTCAGGTTCCATGCTGCATAATATCAAAAGAAAATCCATAGCAAGGAGAAGCAACGGGAAAGAGGAAGAGGGGCTGCAGAGTAAAACCAGGACATTAAATAATGAGCAGCTATGAAGATCTAAAAAAAATCCTTTCAGAATTACATTCTTAGAAAAATAGTCAAGAGGCATCTTCAGAGAAGTAACACTAGACAAGGTGTACATCGTATGCACATCTGAGGACTGAAGATTCAAAGAAAAGGAAGGAAATACCCCCTCCCTGCATCTGTTCTTTAGACAAAGTCTGACAGAAGCCACAGGCGTCCATCAAATCTTGACACACGTGTCTTTTCAGGAGGAGGGCTCCTCCCACCTCCTTCTCTTTTCATCTCCACAGCCCAAATTTTAAAGGAGTATTGTTAAGGCAGCAGCACACGCAAGGAGAACTGGCTACTATCAGTTGTCTGGGGGTGTCCTTTGGAGTCTCTTCTTCTGGCTATATATTTAACAAATTATTCCTGCATTCATTATGAGTAGGACGGTAACATTGATGTGTCTGCGTTCTGGGAAAGAGAGAGATGCTGCCATTGAAATCACATGGGGAGAGAACAACTCATGCTTGGATTTCTTGGTGAACAACTTGGATTTCTGGAAGCATCTTGCTTCTCATTATCCTGCCATTACTTGAGGATACCTTTAGCTGTATTACCAATATTACTAGTATTATTACTAGTATTATTATTACTAGTAATATTACTGGTATTGCTAATTCTGGACTCAATGACTTTCCAGGATTTGTAAAAAGTTTTTTTTTGTATAAAAGAAAAGAAACCTTTTGGAAACAGAAAAATAGGAAAAAAAGCAATTACCCATAACCCAGCAAACATAACAATTTTGGAGTATTTTCTAGCAATCTTTTTTACCTAAGAACAGTTGGATTTTTTTTTCTTTTCCACTATGGTTGAAGTTGAACCACTGTTTTAACTTTCTAAATAAAAAATAAAAAGACTATTAGCCATCATTTTCTAGAGCTGCATAATACTCCATGCAAATGAGGTTTCATTCTTTTTTTGTGTGGCTTGCGTCGGAAGAGAGTGATAGTGGTAGTGTTGAAGGCTATTTTTCTACCTCACTAAAGGAAATTATTCAGCAAGGAGCTGCATCTGTGATGATTATTGCTGTTAGTTGGATCATAACTGTCAGTTGTGTGTATGTGCACACAGGTAAGATTGACCACTTTCTACAGCTCATCTTAGCTCAGGGACCATGGGCATATTATCTTTGTTGGTGTCTGAGTGGAGCTAGGAATCAGGGTAGGAATTTCAGCTCTGTAACTGAATCCTGGAACAAGCTTCTTGGCCTGTGCCTCTGTTTCCTCAGCTTCAACAATGTGGAAATCCTTATAATTCCTCTCTTCTGAGAAATATATTTTAACACATTTGATAATTGGGTTGGGTGCTGCCATCAATGTGTACATAATAATTTTCCTTCCTTTCTCCTCCCTCCACATTTTCCAGAGCTATTACAATCAGCAGAATCATAGTACTGAAGAAATATAATAATATTTGTTTGACAGCATTTGTGTCCGACAGCATTTGTGTGGAATTTTTGGCACTTAAGGTAGGCATTCAATCAATGGCAGCTACTATGTATGAGTTAAAAATTTATGTTATTCTTAGAATACTGGAACATTGGTTCTGTGCAGAATATTTATTTTTAGAAAGGCATTATTTGCAGGTAACATATTTAGTTAAAACTCACGCTGCTTGGAAAATTCCTTCACATCCTTCGTTAATTAGAAAGGGCACAGGGATGGCAAATAGGCTTAATGTCATGTGCCAAGGCTAATCGACTGCTGATGATTCTCAGACGTGCTTCAGTGTGAGAATCACTGAGGCAGACTGGGTGTAGCCAGCAGAGCTGCCAGGGCAGATTACTAATATGCTCTCCAGGCCTGGGAAGATGGAATGGTGACACGCACTGTATTTGCTACCTCTACATGACGGTGTCACAAAACATTACCTGGGGATTCATTAGGCATCAGCCAGGCTTCGGTTTATCAAATAGGTGTTTTATCAAAATTCTGGGCCAATAGATTACCTGCAGGTCCAAGGTGGGAGATCAAAACTCACACAAGTAAAATTTAAGACTTCAACCTCAGCAGGGACTTTGCCCCACTGGGGATGGTAGGGCTTTTGTGGTGACCTTGATTTTGGCCCAGCCCTTGAGCTAATGCTCACTAAGGTATGGACTCCTGAGTCCTGAATATCTTGCACCATGGCCTTTCTAGATATTGCTGTTGGGTGACTGAGTGACACTCTAGATCTTCCCCTTGCCTGAGGCTGGTGCTACGGGTATATAGCCTAAGATCAGGGCACTTGTACCCCAAATAGTGTTGCAAGGGAGACTGTTCATTTTATTCTGGTCTTTGTTGTTTCATTTTTTAAAATTAGTACTGACCAAACAGAATCAACCATTACAGGCACTTTGATGAAGGCTTAGGTAGAAAGCTACCTACCATTTCTTGAAATGTTCTGGTAATCTCTGTGGTTACAGCGGTTTCTTTTCCGTAAACGAAGGTAAATAGATTTTTCTTCCATCCTGAAAAAAATACATTTGTATCTATTTAATGTCAAGATATTCAGTGATGAAGCCTAAAAAAATTTTTTTGGCATGATTTTTTGGAAACTGTAGTGAAAATGAATTCAGAAAATCATAACTTCACTGATATGTGCTCCCTGAACTGTGAGTGAGTTACTGGGAATTCTAAGTAGTCCTACAAAATGAGTTACATCGATATGGTCAGAGTATTGTTGAAGAGATCAATATTTTTCTTTCATAGGAAGATCCCTGGAGCTGTCTCTTTCTAATCTTTTTACCAAGGAATGCAGTAAATTTCTTGAGCAATTATTCATCTTTATTAATACTGTTGTTTAGAATCTGATTATTGCCTTCATTCTTTTGATTACACACACTCTTGTCCGTTAGATCCCCTCTACCTTTCCTATGTTGTTGTAGAGTTGTAGGCAGGACTCATGTTTGTTCAGAATGATGACTGGGTGGCCAGCTTCTCTTGCAGCTAGGAGCAGCCTTGTCTCTAAGTTCTGGATGATAAGATCAAATTAGAAATATCCAGTGGCAATTTCTGGTAATATTCATTAGGAAACAACTAGATACTGACTCCTGATCCTTTTTGTCCCTTTTTCCCCCATTCCATTTCCCATAAGAGTCATGCTGCCATCTTGGATGATGGAGAAAAGGTCCATGTTGGGAAAGCAGAGGGGTAAGTTGCAGGAGCCTGGACCTCTGGGCACTGAATGGAGTCAAGCTCTTGTACCAGTCCCAGCTGCACATTTCTGAAGTTTCTTTTTGTGTCAGAGAAATAAACTCACGTATTTTCTTATTTAAACCACGTGTATGTTGACTCTCTTACTTCTAGATAATGGACTAATTAGTGTTACTATTATTAATAGGCACAGAGCTTAGAGACAAATTTGATATGAGTATCAAACCATAATTATACATATTTTAAGCATTTTTGACTTCTCTTGGTCCCATATTGATTTTTCTATTTTCTTTTGCCAAGATTTTAATTTAAATGTAACTGAATGTTGTATTGTCTATACTTTTACAGACTTCCTGAAATTCTTTTTGAAATATTACCAGATGTAAACTAATAATATATGTTCCATTACTTTTCAAGTGTATCTTCTCTTTAGTATAAGTCTGTATCTCAACCTTACACACAATCACCCTTTTTTTGATTATTCTGTAAATCTTATTGCATTCCAGTACTTGGAAACTGCTTCCTGTGCTCAAAAAAGGTAAGTATATATCATGTCTGGGTATTTGGAACTTGTTGAAAGAATCCTTTTTAAAATCTGGGGAAACTAATAACAACATTTCTTAACAGAAGACCAACATGCCTGAGCAATATTTTAAGTATGGGTTTTTTGATATATATAAATATACATTTATATTTCTCAAATCAAAGCTTCTTATGGTCACAGCTTAAAAGTCAAATTGATTAGCCAGTGTCTTGGTTACTTTTCTCTCATTGCTGAGAGAAAATACACAACGCCCAAAATTAGGAAGGAAAGGTTTACTTAGCTTATAGTTTGTGGAGGTTTCAGTCTATAATCAGCTTGCTCCAAGGCAGGGTGGCATGACACAGAAGCAACAGCTCAAGATGACAGAGGACAGCAAAAGCAGCAAGAGCACAAGGGGAGGGGAACGAGCCTCTTCTCCTTCCTTATATTGTAAACAGACTGCCCCCACCCAGGGGGGCGTGTCACACTCACATCATCTCCAGGCCCTCCTCTTGCACAGGCTCAGGATGAATACAAAGTAAGGACACTGGCTCCCTGCTGAGTCACATAGTTAGCCTTCTAAACTTCTCAAGTTGACACAGTAAATAACATCCCAGAGTGGTAAGGGTATGTCCTTTTCACCCCAGGAAGTAGAACTGCTGAGTTACTTAGCCAAGCCTCTAGATTCCTCAAGTTGACACAGTGTATCAAACATAATAGCCAGGCAGGGTGGTGTAAGCTTGGAATTCCAGCTCTATGGGAGACTGAGTCAGGAAGGTCATAAATCTGAGCCTGGCATGGGCAACTAAATGAGACCCTATCTTAAAATTAAAAAAAAAAAAAAAAAAAAGGTAGTGGATGTAGCTCAGTGTGAAGACCCAGAGTTCAATCACCACTACTGCGGAATGAATGAACAAACAAATTAATTTACTCAAGAGATGTTTGTTGAGCTCCTGCTATGTTCCACACTATTCATTTTAGGCATTTATGTTATAGTGAAAAATGGATAAAAGAAAGATTCCCACTTGTGTTATTGATATTCAGTAGGAAAAAAACAGATAAAAACACTAAACATCATAGATAAGAAAATTATATTAGAAAGTGATAAAGTCTATGGAAGAAGAGGTGATTAGGAGGAGGGAAAGGAGATTAAGATTAGAGTAGATGCAGGAAGTCTCAATGAAAAGTTAAATTTGGACAATGACTTCAGGTGGTGAGCCTTATAGAAGGAAATAGTTTATTTATGTATATAAATAGCAATATCATACTTCTTCCCTTCCTCATATCTGTATTCCTGGAGGCAACTAATTTAAATTTAATTGGGTGAATTTCTGTATTTTCTCCTTATCTCTAAATAATAAGCTTTTAAAACCACTTCTTGGTTCTTAGTCTTTGATACTGTTCACTTCCTACTCTGGAAGAGGAGCATTTAGCTATTCACAGCTGATCTATAATTGCTGTTTCTTTATGGCTTTTTTATTTTCCTGGAGTCAGTAGTTGCCTTTTGTTTCTTTGCCTAATTTTACAAGTATTTATTGTTACTTTACTCTCAAATCTTCTACTGTTGTTTGATCTCCTCTCAGTGAACTGTCATGTATCAAATAGTTTATTATTAATGTTATCTTCTTTGTGGATATCTCTCCTGGAGCTTCAGCTTGGACCTGTTATCCTTGCTGTGGTGCAGCAGATCTCCTGGGTGCTCCTGTCTCTATTGTCACTTCCTCCTGAGTTGTTAGATATTCTGTTTCATGGAAGGTTCCATTTTTCCTATATTGTATGGAGAATACTTTTAAGTAACTTTGAGGGGTGAATGGGAGATATCATTATCCTTTTCAACACTTGTATATCTGAAAGCGCTTTTATTCTTTGATGTGATTTTTGGTGAGGTAAAAGGTGGGCCCAGAAACATAGCTTACACTGTAAATATAACTGCCAATGAGGTTCACAGGACTTGGGAAAAACTTGAAGTGGAGAAGGGGCAGAGTCCACATCACACTGGGCTCTCATTATCCTATTGGAAAATTTCTCAGAAAGGGCACAGCTGGGTTCAACATCTCTGGGACAGGAACTATACTGATTGGCATTCTGCATATTATTGAAGAAAAGAGGTTGAAATATGTCTGTGTAATAATAATAGACTTTTTTGGTACTGGGGATTGAACCTGGGCCTTCATACTGAGCTGTACGCCCATTTTCATTTTTTCTTTTGAGATAAGGTCTTACTCAATTTCCAAGGCTGGGGTCAAACTTGCAATCCTCATGCCTCAGCCTCCCAGAGTTTTGGGATTAAAGACAAGTGCTACCACAGTGGACTGTAGTAGATTTTTTATATAGGGAACTGTTTTATTTAGAGGGGGTGCCCCAAACGTGATGAATTAGCTTCTTGCTAAGCTCCCAAAGAGTGAAGGAAATTATCATTCAGGACCATTAGAGTTTTCCTCTTTGACTGGTGTGGCAGCTTGAAGACAGCCACCCTATCCTTGACACCTCTACTTTTGAATGGGCTGGTCTATGACTTTTTTTGACTAATAGGGTATAGTAAAATGACAACTTTGGCTTTTAAAAGCCCTGGCAATTTTTGACTTGTGTAGCCCTGAAACATCATATAAGGCAGTGTGACTACCCTGCTATGGACACTAAAGGAAGCTACCTTGAAGACAAAATTTCCTTCAGTAGTTCAGTAAATGGACAAACTGGTGTGTCCATACAACTGGCTATTTAGTGATAAAAGGAAATGAGCTACAAGCCACAAAAAGACATGGAAGAACTAAGTGCATATCATTAAATGAAGATGCCAACCTGAAGACTACATAGTATGTGATTCCAATTAGAGACCTTCCTTGACTTACAGAGGAGAGACAGTCCAATAAATCCACTTAAGTTTACAGAAAACTTGGGCTGAAAATGGAAACTACAAAGAACTTCCATACATCTCCTCTTCAAATTCCCTATTATCAGCATCTTGTGTTAAATATGGTGTATTTGTTACAATGAAAAGCCATGTTGATACGTTATTAAGGTCCATGGTTTACATTATGATTCATCTTTTCTGTTGCATGTTCTGAGTTTCAACAAAGGCATATATCCACTGTTATAGACTCATACAGGCTAGATTATCATTGCCTTAGAATCTACTGTATTTCCTTATTCTTCTTTCCCTTTCTCCACCCAGACCTCTAGTAACCCTAAAATTGTTTAAAAAATAAAGTGTAATGAAAAAAGAAAAATGGCCCTACATGGAAAGGAAGGAGGACCCACTGAATTTCACCTTCTAGTCAGTTACCCTTCCCAGGTACCATTATTGAAGTGAGGCCATTTTGGATCCTCCAGCCCAGTCTGACCATTGCACGGATACCACTGAGTAACCAAGGTCAATGTCATGTGGAGAGAAAGAATTGGCTATCCAAGTTCTTCCTGAATTCCTTGCCTTCAAAATTGTGATTATTGTTTAATGATTATTGTTTTAAGCCACTAAAGTTCAGAGTACTTTGTTACAATAGATAACCAAACAGTTGGCTGTAGAATTCTAGTTTAAGATGATTTTCCTCAGAAGTTTGAAGTAACATATCCACTAATTCCAGCCCCCAATGTTAAGTCTGAAGCTATTGTGTGTCTTGACATTTTGGAAGCCTGCAGTAATACTGTACCCCAAGTGCTCTAAAATGTTATGGCAGTAGGGTTCATGTGGGTCTGTTTTCATTTATAGTGTTAGACATTTGACAGACCCTCTCAACCTAGAACTTCATGTTATTGTAGTAAGTTCTGAGAGATGTTCTGGAATAATTCACTGATGATATCCCTATTTCATTTTTTCCTGTTGTTTTTCTCCTACAACTATTATTTGGGTGTTGGATTATCAAACCCATCTTCTAATATTTCCTAGTTTTTCTCTCATTTTTATCCCTTCTTTTTTTTTTTTTGAGACATGGTCTTGCTATGCAATTCAGGCTGGCCTTGAACTCACTTTATAGCCCAGACTGGTCTTGAACTTGCAGCAATCCTCCTGCATCATTCTTCTGAGTGCTGAGATTACAGCTGTGTGCCACCACACCAGGCCTCCCTTTGTTGTAGAGGACCACCTGGATGACTCTCCTTTTTTTTTTTTTTTTTTTTTTGGTTTTTCTCTGGTACCGGGAACCGAACTCACGACCTTGCACTTGCCAGGCAGGCGCTTTGCCGCTGAGCTAAATCCCCAGCCCCCGACTCTCCTTGAAAGAAGAGAAATTATCTCCATTTTGGCTAAACCTGGCCCTATTTCCATGTACTGATATGTACAGAGCTGACTAGGACTTTTCCTTATCTCTCCAATTGGCTTTAAGCCATGCAGATGGGTCTAGCCATGGTGCTGATACATAGTCTTTGAAGCAAGGTGACAAGTTAGTGTTGCCTTCCTCATAGCTCCCAAGAACTATGTGTGATACCTTGTACCTGGCAGTAAGAGAACATCTGGGGACACAAGGACCTTAATGTATCATTAATTTAAAGTGAAATGGCTGCTCTGGTCTCAGATACCTCTCCTCTTTTGGCTCCACCTGGATTCAAGTGGAATTCCTCTCTCTCTCCCTCTTTCTCCCTCCTCTCCCTCTCTTTGCCCCCCCGCTTCTCTCTCTTTCCTCTCTCTCTCTTTCTCCAGATTGAGCCCAAAACTGAGTTACAACCCCATCCCTTTTTACATTTTTATTTTGAGACAGGATCTTGTTAAGTTGCTAAATTGCCAGGCTGGGCTCAAATTTGCCATCCTTCTGCCTCAGCCTCTCAGTGCTCTGCCACACCTCGCTAGTTCTCTCTTTTTGTTCTATTGAACCACAAACCCCAGACCAGCAGGCTAGCAGGAGAAATGACTGCTTCAGCTCTGTACTTGGAAGGGCGCTAATGAAGAGGACTTGTAAGCTCCCTCCTTCAGACTTTGCCCAGTGTCTCTGGCACTGCTGTGCTCAACCGTGGAAGCTGGCTAGAAGGTAGCAGATAAAATTTGCAGTTTTATCATCACCATCTCCTGGAGGCCCCAGGTAATACAGGCATTGCCTGTGAGGATGTGCGTGCGGGTCAGAGCTTAACTTCTGCACCAAAATTCAAAATAGATAAATCTCAGGCAGAATGGTTACTTGTTGTTTTCTCAACATTGGCTCAGATAACACAAGAAGCCTACATTCTCTAAGCACCTTCTAAAAGCCCCCATTTCACGAGAAGAAAACAAAGTAAACTCAAGAATGGGCCTCAAGAAAAATGCAGACAAATTAAAAGGGGGTGATTTACAAATGAAAAATGACCACTGCTTGTACTGACTCAGAGCTGAATTTACTTGGAGAGAGGAAAAACACAGTTTCCCCAAAGGGCAGTGTCCTGTCAGAGGTCTTCAGGATAAATCAAGTGTGACACGATTCATAGTGATGGATTCTGTGCTGGTGGATTTTCTTAGGCCATTTCTGACTTTCCAAAGGCACTAATTCGGGTGTACACCCTGGGGCCAGGCTGAGTTACACCCTGGGGAATAAGGTATGCAAAAGACGGGGGCTTGGAAGGCTAGCAGCAGGATGGGCGAGAAATAAACTGTAACATTTGCTGTGAAGCATTAGGGAAGGGGAGTGGATCAGGAGGAAATTGGGTAACTTAGAAGCTAGACAGGCTTTATCCAAGGGCTTTTTCTGCCAGGAAGCTTTGAGGAAAACCTTGGTAGTTTTCTTTCTGATGTAGGTGGAGTCCAGGCAGGCATGAGACCAGGGAGACGGACTAAAGACTTTTTAAAATTTCTTCTAGTTCTTTGATACGAATTACATTCTACAGCCCTGTGTAACCCTAGCTTATTGCATCACAGAACAACCCAGATTCAGGCTCAGAGATGGATAAACATGCAGATTAGGACTTGGGCACCGTGACAGAGCAGCAAGGGGGTTGATACGCGGAGGTGAAGGTGATTATATGGAGGAGACCTTGGGAATTCAGACATGAAAAGATTAGCAGAGCAGCATGATAAATATTGAATATGGAGGAGGAAAAGAGTACAGGGAGATAGACTTGGTGGGCACTGTGTTCAATAATTCATGATCTACTGGACTCAAACAAGGCTGTGTACCTGCTAGGTTAACCTCTCCCTAAAAAGCTTGGAGCAGTTGTAACTCTCTCCATCCTAGCTCTACCAGCCCCAGATTTGATTCTAGGCCAATATACTTGAATGAAGATTAAAATGTAATAAAACTGGGAGATTTAAGGCTACGGATGCTTATAAATCTGAAAAGATCAGCTGAAACAGAAGATTGTTTTATTAACCTAACACCATTTCTCAAAGGATGCTCTAAGAAGACCAGTTCTTCAGATGAATCTTCTTCATAAAACACACATACAGATTCCACATAGCACTGTGGTCAAATAAGTTTAGACAATGTGTCATAACAGCAGCAATAATGTACTAAGACAATGTCCTACCTTTTTTCTCAGGAACAGGGAGCTATACAAAGCTTTTTGGCATATTAAAGACTGGTAAGCCTTACACTAAATAAACTTGCTTCCTTTTATTTAAACTAGCTTTCCCAAAACCCATTTGACTTAATGAACTTTTTCAAAAATCACGTCATTCTGTACAAAAATTCACATGGAAGCTTGATTTATCTATTATTGATCAAATTTTCTTGTTCACAAATCTTCCCATTGTTTTATTCTTTCTACTCGGCTACTGAATTAATCATTTTCCTTCCAATTAATTTGCTTTAATTTGTTCATTGTGTGATTAATATTTTAGTATTGATGGTGTGATTAAATATTTTAATTAATTTGGCTGATTTATCATAGAACATTGATTGTAGGACACACTTAGGAGTCAAGGGTTTAAGTTATGCTTATTTACGCACATCACATCAGGCAGCTGGTGATTTAATTCATGCTGTTTATACTCCTCTCCCCTTGTTCCTACCATTTCCACTAAATTGTAGGCTCCTGCAAATTGGATTTGATTTGGGCAATTTGAGAAAATGTGTATGAAGGAGGTCTGCACCTCATAAAGCACTCGACAGATGTAGAGTGATGTTATGAACGGGTTCAGCAATTCTTTTGTTGAGCACCTGCTATGTGCCACATATTGTGCCAGGCACCAGGGCTACAGAGTGAAATCACCTGATTACTATAACCTGGGTGCTCAGAGTTGAGGTGCAGGGCAGGTGGAGAGGAAAACAGTGGCTAAATAAGTATGATAAATGAGGTGACACTGGTACTGAAAGACACCGTAGGAGCTCAGAGGAGAATTACCCCATTACCAGAGGGTGAGTAGAAGGAGTCTCTAGACTCTAGGTCCTTGAATATGGGTATGGGTGCATGAGAAGAGATGACTGAATAGGACAAAAGTGAGGGTAGATGTCCTTGAAAAGATGCTTCCTAGTAAGCAGAAGGTTGCAAATTAAATGCACAATAAAATATCATCATTAAACTAGAAAAATTAAAAAGGTGGACAATATCCAGTATTGGTCAGGATGTGGGGAAACAAATATTCTCATACATTAATTATGTATGTGTAAATTGATTCAGCCCATTTGGAGGACTTATAAAAGTTAAGAATATATACATTTTAGGGGCTGGGGATTTAGCTCAGCAGTACAGCGCCTGCCTGGCAAGCAGAAGGTTGTGAGTTCAATTTCCGGTACCCGAAAAAAACCAAAACCAAACCCCCCTCCAAGAATATATACATTTTTATTCAGTGATTCTTTCTCTCAAAGAAATCCTTATATTCATGAAGAGTGAGCGAGTACAGAATATTCATTATACTATTATTGGGAATAAAGTAACTCTGGTAATAAATTGAATGTCTGTGACCATTATTCATGATATATCAACTTGATTGGATTAAGGAATGTCTAGCAGATTGGTAGAGCATGCCTCTGAATGTGTCCGGATGGGTCACGGAGTACTGTCTGCTCTGATCTTTTCCTCTCTGGGGCTTTCCCCTGCTCTGCCTGCTGCCTATCATGAACTAAGCAGCTTTGTTCCACTGAGTCCTTCTGCCATAATGTTTCTGCCTCAGAGCCATCTGAGTGTGGAATGAATCTCCTGAACTGTGAGCCCCATTAAACCTCTCCTATTTTATGCTGTAGGTGTTAGGTATTGTGTCCCAGTGATGGGAAAGTTGACTGACCCAATGTCCATTGTAGGAGAAATGATCATACTATAAGCCACCCAGCACTGAACAAGAATAGAAAGTGCCTAAAAAAGTATGGCTGAGGCAAAGCATCATTTTTAGTATGTTATGGACAATATGTCACTTGTGGGAAAATTGCAACAAAGTATTAATTACATTAAGTACAAATATATGCACATAAATACCTAGAAAGTGTCTGGATGGAATCACACTAAACTGATCTCTTTTCTTCTGAGTGAATGGGGGACATTAAGAAAATAGTTTGGCTTTTTACTTTATGTTATTGTTTAGATCTAGGATTTCCCCCAAAAGTTTCAGTGTCCAGCAGTGGGGATTTGGGAAGGCAACTAGATCACAAGGTTGCTATACTTAGTGGTGCATTCATCAATTGATGAGTTTGTGGGTGAATGTGCTGTTAGGAGGTGGAGCATGGTCACTGGAGGTGTGATCTGAAAGGGATCAGCTCCTTCCTTTGTTCTCTATTCCCTAGCTATCACAGGGTGAGAAGCTGTCCTCTGCCAGGTCTTTCCCCTATGCCATTTCTGCCTTGGAGCTAGCTGACCATGGAGTAAACCCACTACAACCATGAGGCTTTAAATTGCTGGTATCAGCTATTTTATCCCAGGGATGGGAAAGTGATTAACATCAGCATTTTTTGTAAAACAGAATTGCAGACTCCAGCAAGCTTCTGTTTATGAGTTAAACTTATCAGTGTTATCATATTAGAAATTCAAATGAAGAAACTTGAACAATCATAATTATCAATTCACATTAAAGAAAAATAATGAATGATTCACATGTTAGCATAAACTTTTCTTCTGAAAAAATATTTTTCCCTCTATTGTTTTGTACTATTGCAAATCTCTATATGTATATAGTTGGGAGAAGTAGCATTTTAATATGCTTTTTAGACAATATGAATGCTTTTTTTGATTCTATACCCAAACTCAGCAAGTGGTAGCTTCTCAAAGGTTGATTCAGATTGCAAACTACAATCTGAAATATCAGTGAACTTTTTGCATCTTGTTATGTTAAAATGCATTGGTTTGACTTACATCTTTAATGAATCTTTTACCCAAGCATGATTTTATATATCACACATTAGTTATGCAAAAGAATATTGACTCACTGAGTTTTGCAGCTATTCTAAATACTGGTACATTTTATGATACAACAATGAAAAATTGCATTTGCTAATATTACTGCATATCTCCTTAGAAAAGTCTTCGAGTGTTAGAAAGCTGTCAAGTTCAGAGTACAACACACATATTTTGCAAAGTTCAGATTTTCCTTTGAAACTCAAATTTTATGATTGGCAGCCATCACTGACACTTATTTTTCTTGAAGCAACAAGCTCATTTTAATCATTCTAAATAAAAAATCTGCCATATATCTAAGGTGGAAGAATCATAATTCATTAAATTGTGTTTTATGAAAAATGAATTGAGTTTTCAACTCACCTGTGCACGGGGTTCTCCTTAAGACAAGCATTGCACTCTGTTAATACTTTGTTATGGGGCAGAAATGCTCAGTGATTATTTTGCATTTCATCAGAGTAAATTATTTAAGAATCATGAACTTGAGTTTAATAAAGTTAATTTTGTTGTACTTCATAGGTAATTTTTTTAGTCTGGAGATTAAATCCAGAGCCTTTCCAGATTTCTTTTTTTATTTTTTATTCTGAGACAGGGCCTATCATGCCCAGGCTGGGCTTGAATCTGAGATGGAAAGGAAAAGTCCAAAGGATATCTTCCCATAAGTTCCAACCTTTCCCCACATTCTCTTAGCCTCATAACAATACTATTACCCTTAACTAACTGACCTGAATGAACTTCTGTATATAGAACAGACCATTCTGGACCAGGAGTCGCTCAGCTCCACAAGAATAATGAAACAGTACAGACACAAAACAGACCAACTGACCACAGACTAAGAAAGATGAATGGATCCCAGAATAGATTGTTTCCAGCTTCCCCATTCTCTGCTACCCTAACTACCCCATATAAATCCCTTACTCTGTAAGAGAGCTGCTGCTCTGGCACTTTGGAGGCAGCAGCTCCTGTCAGGTATAGATCTTAAAGCCTATCCTTGCTGCAAGACTTTCTCTCTCTCCTTCTTATTTCTTACAGAGAACCTCCTGCCTCAGCCTCCCAGAATGTTAGGATTATAGCATAAGCAACATTTATAGGGGAAGAATCACCTCCAATTTGAAGCTAAGAGTCACGAGGGTGAAGCAACCACAATTACTAACATAGTTTGTGCCCGTCCTGTGTTGGCGGTTCTCTCTATTATTGTAGTGGACCCTCAGAATTCACAGGGGTTATGTTCCTAGAGCACTGTGAATTGTGAAAAACCATGAATTTCAGATATGGCCAGAAAAGTGTCCCTAAATACCTATTTTTATAGTTTCAATCCTAAATGTGCTATGTCTCCTGCAGTTATGTAATTTAATTTAATGAGATACTGTGTTGATAAAGCCTTAGAAGGTGCAGAGCGTTTTGGTGCATCTTAGGGATTTTAGGGCTTTGAGAAGAACAAAACTGAGAACTCTCGAGATAGCTATGCATGGTACAGCAACCTGTTATGATTAGGGGATGCTGGTGCATCTGCTGGAGATGGGTTACCGGGCAGCAACCAATCAGCAGCCAGGACAAGTGAATAACACTCTCAGATTGGCTACTTGCGAACCTCCCGCCCAAAAAAGTTGCAGAGTATATTTGTGATTGTCCGTGAAACTGTGAGGGTTTCTGTGAACAATTATTAGTTAGGTTCTAAGGAAAAATCCAGGAAGACTGAGGCCATGAAGTCTAAGCAGTGACTTCACTGGGGTATATGGTACTTTTTTGTTCTATCAGTATAAATGGCTACCGAGCAAAAAGACCAGTACTGTTCAGTATTGTTGTGCATATAGTTTTTAACTTATTGACTTCCTGAAAGGGCCTCAAAGACACTCTGAGAAATGCAGGGGCCCTACTGAGAGAATGGTTGCTAGTGACTCTATTCCAACCCATCAGCCATGCCCAGTGTCAGATGACCACCTCTTTATTTAATTATTCATTTGGCAAAGTATAATCATAACAAGGCTAATTACTTGCAATTATGTCACATATAATTTGTGAATAATGGATTTAATAAGGTTATTAAACCTATTAGTGTTTAGTACTTACATGTCTTTTTTAAAAGATGAAATTTAGGTTAACAAATCTTAGCTGCAAATCCCTGCTCCCCCATTTTCTGGTTTGAATGCCCCGAGTGCCTTGGTTCAGAGGGATATATTGCTTCTCAAAATTGTTCTCTCGTATAGCGTCTGCTGGGTGGGTGAAAATAGATAGCCTTTAACCCTCAGATTCTAGTACACTCTCATGTAATCATAGTCCTGTTAAATGTCCTTGAGCAGCATTATGGTGCCACTTGTAACAAAGGCTATTTCTGTCTATTTCTTTCTAAGCATTTGCTATATCTCTGCCCCAGCCTAGCAAATTTAAGCCAGGGACAGAGAGAGGAACATTTGATTTAGACAATTCCATGGCGAACTCATTCTTATCACTTCAGCTTGGTGGGATAACTTTGTTAACTGCTTTTGGCTTGTATGACTTTTTATGGTTAACTTTAGTTTGCTTCCTCTATTTCTTTTAAGAATGTGCATTACTGCCCTGTTCCATGCCCCTATACACAGCTGTCCATTTAAGGTACTTGTCATTTAGCCCTGCCCTATTGAATCTACTAGCAGGACTGATTTCTGGCTCTACCGTCATAAGAAGGGGTTTAGACAGCCACAAATGAATACAGGTGATTATTTTTGTAAGGATTTGGGCTTGGCTATTTTTCCTCTTGGATTATTTCCCCCAGAGGAAGTAGTCCATATAAAAGATAACACATAGCAATAACAATAATAATGAAAGGCTTTTAAAAATTTAATAGTTGGTCAGGCACACAATATCACACACCAAAGGGCTTACTAAGTACTAACCCTGGTGTTCTGGCTTGTGTCTAGATGTCCCCTCAGAGCCTCATGTGTTCATAAGTGAGACTTTTCAGAGGTGACTGGATCTAGGGTGTGTGAATGTGGATTAAGAGTATGTGAATATGAATTAAAGGTATGACTAAATAAGTCCACTGATTTGTTTATCTTTGTTCTGAGTGTAGATAATGGGAAAGCCCATCTGGGCATGGGTGTCACCAACCAATAGGCTTGTAACCTGGATGGAATTAAAGGGATGGGGAGGCTTGCTGCTGTTGCTTTGCTGCTTGACTACTTCCTGCCTCTTGCCTGCTCTGCCATGGACTTTTCCCCTCTACCATGCCCCTCTGCTATGCCACCCTGCCTTGGAGCCAGCTGAAACCTCTGCAAACTATGAGCTGAAATAAACCTTTCCTTATTTAACTTGTGAGTGTCAGATATTTTGTCCCAGCAATGAGAAAAGTAACTGAGACACTGGCCTCACCAAACAGGTCCTGAGAATATTTCAGACTCTGTGTTAATCATCTTTACATTGCTGTGACCAAATATCTGAGAGGAGGAGGGATTTAGTTTTGGCTCACAGTTTCAGAGGTTTCAGTCCATGGCTGACTGGTTCCACTCCCCTGGGCCTGTGGTGAGGCAGAACATCCTGGTAGATGGGCATGGTAGAGGGAAATTGCTCACCTTTTGGTAGCCAGGAAGCAGAAAGATGGGTGAAGAGTCAGAGAGATTGGGACAGTGGCAAGAGAGAGTCCTGAAGTTCATACCCTTATAATCCACTCCCTTAACTGGATTAAGTCCCACCTCCTGTCTCCATCACTTCCCAGCAAGGCTATCAAATTATAATCTCATCGGTGGCTTAAGCCACTGAAGAAGTTAGAGCCCTTACGATCCAATCATTTTCTGAAAGCCTCATCTGTGAATACATGAGACTTCTGAGGGACATTTGAGATTCAAACCATAATAGTCTCTGACACTTAAGATTAAGCCAAGTCCTGTTTAAAAAGATAGGTAAGCTAAGGGATGGAGGAAGGTATGTTTGGTGAGAAGAAAAAATAATTTCTCTAATGCAGTGAAACTAAATAGCACCATAACATAAGATCATGTCTCCATGTAAGATGGCAACAGGGTGAGTGACACTCCCAACACCATGATGCCATCATCACTGTGCACAGAACCAATCAGAAAAGTGTGATTTTGGACCAATCAGAAACTTTCTATGTTCAATCCTTCACTTGAATCTGGTACTGTTCATAGGACCAATCAGAAGATGCTCTTTTTGACCCTTCATTTCCTCGTGGGCCTTGCCATTCAAAACACACTATTTACACTCCTTTGTTTACATGTGACAGGAAGCCAAACGAGGTTTTTATAGGACAGTTTATGCATGGCATGGTACCAAGTGACTGATAGGATGATTTTCCCAGTGCAATTTTATTTGCCTGAAAGAGATAACCCTGTAATTTTGAATACAAAATGCTCCATTCCTTTATCCTGGGGGTTGTTGTGTGTCTATTCACTGACTCACTTTCGTCCCATAGTGTGTACTTCTTTCCTGCCTCAGTAAATGTACACTTTCACTGCTCTGTCTATGTGTCTAGTCCAATTCTTTGTGTGGAATACTGAGAACCTGGGAAGAGGCCCCACGGGGACCTCCATCCAGGAACACCTATATCTATTAAACTTCAACATTGGAGAAAACTTCAGAAATCACTTGGTCCAATTAAACTTCATCATGTAAATGAGATCAAGGGCTACCAAGTGTCCCACCTGGGGATCTCACACAGTAAGCAGCCTTGTAGTGTAAGTACAGGTATCTACTGTATGGCAAGGGCTCTGGAGTTTTAGATACAGCTTTTGATGAGAAGCCCTTCCCTTCTTGTTGAATTTTAGTATATTTCCATCCTTCTACCAGTGCTATTGGACCTCAGCTATTTTAACTTCAGTGGGTTTTCCTGTCACATGAATTGCTTTTGAAAGCGATCTGAACTTGAAGTACTATTTTTAATCTTTTAAAAATACCTTTTCCTTCTTATATACAGTCATAGGTTGCTTCTCTATTGTTAAGCTTTCAACTCCTGTGGAGATCTTTTTCCCTAGTTTTGTTCTACTCACTTTCTTCTTGACTCTCATTGGAAAAGACAAAACCACTTGTAAGGGACGTCATTGCTGGATTCTCTGAAGTTGAAGAGTGAAGAGATGTTGATAGTGTCTGCTTCACTGAAGGAACTATAGGTTTTTAAAAACCAAGGGGTCACATACGTCTTTTAATACCTGGACCTAATTTTAGTTACAGTTATCTTCATCTTGAGGAGAAGATATTACATTTCATGTGGGTGAAGGTCATAAAGGAAGAAGGGGAGTAAAGGGACCATCTTCTCTTCCAAATGGCATCTTCATGCTCTCATGAGATGTGTCTTCCAAAGACTGTTATTCATACCCAGCCGGTAAGGCTGATCACAGGAAACAGGAAGCACATGCTACATACTATAGAAACGATCCCTGAAAGTTTAGCTTGAGGAAGTGCATTCTACAGATCCAGGTGAGTAGAGAAATCTGTCAGTTCCGTCCCATCTTGGGAAGGATCTGTGCTCAAGGGACATCAGCCCAGCATGCCCGTTGTAAGTTGTACCTATGTCACAGTGCTGCTCTGGATTTTAATGTTCTTTTTATTTTCCTTATCCCACAAGTTGAGACTCTATACATGCTAGTCTCTCTCTGATATTTTTATGTACCTTATAATTTTTGATCTATATTCTCGCATAGAGTCTCTGTAGATAGAATCCACATGATGGGATGTAAGATGGTTTAACAGTAATGACTACCTCGAGTCACATACTGAATGGTGATGCATAGGAAATGCTGCCTATGTTTCTTCCTAACAGGGGGATCTATTGCCATTCAGGTTCCAAATAAAGAATTTTCTTTTATGTCAAGAAGAGTTGATATATGATCTTTGCCATTCCAGCCAGGTGGCCAAGAATACAGACACAGGACACAAAAACTGCTGGCAAGAAAATAGCTTGGAGCACATAAACACAGAGAAAGGTTGTGGACAGGTGAACAATCACCTGTGGTTTGCTCCACAGCTTAGAGGTACAGCAGATAGGGTGTCTTGGTTACTTTTCTCTCATTGCTGGGACAAAATATCTGATGCCCAAAATTAAGGAAGGAAAGGTTTATTTCACTTACAGTTTGTGGACGTTTCAGTCCGTATTTGGCAGACTATAAGGCAGAGTGGCACATGGCAGAGAGCTACAGCTCATGTCGGCAGAACACAGCAGCAAAACAAGCACACACAAGGGAGGAAATGGCCAGAAGCACAAAAGCCAGGAAATGGCCCCAAGCAGCCTCTTGCTCTCCCTTACATATGCAAACTATCCACCCCAGGGGAGGTGCAGCTTTCACATCCATAATCAATCAAACTCTAAAAGCCTGCCCCATGGTTGCATGAGGCTTTGGGGGAACACCCAGACACAAACCATAACATAGGGCAATATCTAGAGTCCACCCTGAACAACTGGATGAGCAGATTGAGTTTTTTTTTGTGAACAACAACATAGAGCTTAATACAAAAAAGGTGCTAAACCAGGGACTGGGGATTTAGCTCAGTGGCACAGCGCCTGCCTGGCAAGCATGAGGTTGTGAGTTTGATTCCTGGTACTGGAAAAAAAAAAAGGTGCTAAACCAACAACATAGAGGATTTTCACCTAAGCCACACGCTGATGGCTATTTCTTTGTATATGAATGCTCCCCTCCAAAAGTTCATGAGTTGGAAATGGGATTCCCCCATTTATATGTTGATGGTATTTGGGGTGGGACCTTTGGGAGGTGGTTAACATTAGACAAAGTCACAAGGGTAGGGGGCCCGTGATGAGATTAATGGCTTTTATAAAAAGAGGATTAGAAATCTTTTCTACTAGGTTGCCTTGTTCTAGTCCCATGATGCCCTCTGTCCTGTGAGGATATAGCCAATGGATCACATGAGTTACCAGCACCTTGATACTGGATCTCTAGGCAGAAAGGAGGGTGGCCTGCTGGGCTCTAGTCAGAGCCATGGAGAGAAAGTACTACAGGGATAGAGAGGAGTTCTCTACCCTGAAGGGGTTGAGGGGTTCTCCACCAACAAGGGCACAAACCCTGGTGTCAGAACAGAGCAGGTACAGGGGCAAAAGGGGAATAGGCTGTGCTTCCTGCCCCCCAATAAAGACTCAAACCACTGAAGAGAGTCTAATGGGGGGTAGGAGTGAGGTTGAGGAAAAGTTTTGGGGAAAAGTAGATTTAAGAGAGACAGAGAAACTCCTGGTGCTTGTGAGTTGCAAGCACCTGATAAGAGACAAGGAAACATATTTCCACCAGATTTGCTGGGCATGGTGAGGCATCTCCTTTTGCATTCTTTGAATGACTCCAGTGAAGATGCAAAGTAGTGAGCAATTAATGATACATATCTGAGTGGCATTTCCTTTATAGCAAAACGTAGCTGAGATCTGTAGGACTGATGTAAATTTAAGCTTCCATTAAAAGGTCAGGAAACCATGTTCCTCTCATTCATAATTGATTCTTTCAGTTATTGTCATAAAAGCCTTGACTGAGAGAAACTTTCAGATAGTTTTATAGATCATAGCT
This sequence comes from Chinchilla lanigera, assembly GCF_000276665.1. Classification (NCBI taxonomy): domain Eukaryota; kingdom Metazoa; phylum Chordata; class Mammalia; order Rodentia; family Chinchillidae; genus Chinchilla; species Chinchilla lanigera. The sequence continues at coordinate 6,874,331 of NW_004955460.1, read as the reverse complement.
ACCTGGGTCCTTAGTCATTTCTCATCCCATGTCTATGAGCTCAAACAAAGGGACACTTGTTAGAGGGAGGGCCACTTCCGCACACAGGACACAAACAGCACATGAAGGTTGGGGATTGTGGCAAGAGGGCCCCTCCCACCAAGTCATTTTCCTTGTTACAACGAACCAGGTTCCATGAGAGTGGGTCCTCCACTTCTTATTAGCTGTGTGCCCTGGGGCACATTTCTTCATCCGTCTACTTGAACACCAGATTCCTCAACTGCAAAGTGCAGAAAACACTACTACTTACCTTGCAAAGAGATTAAGTGAGATAATCTCTATGTAACACTCTGCACAGTGCTTGGCACACAGTTACATATTGCTTCTCACAGAGGTTACTTCATACTAGTAACTACTAACTAGTAACTAGTAACTAGGGTTTGAAAAATGTAGTTAAGCTTGAAAATGTGACAGATTCATGAGTAGGTTGTCATGATTATTGGTTGTACCAATAATCATGTATTTCCCAGTTTCTTCTCTATTCTTTTTCCTTTTTTTTTTTGAGACATGGTCTTGCTATGTAGTTTAGGCTGGTGTTGAACTCACTATGTAGCCTCAAAGTCACAGCAGTTCTTCCTCAGCCTCCCCAGTGCTGGGGTTATAGGTGTCCATCAGCAGGCATGACTCTTCTCTATTCTTTTCATCACTCCAACCTGATAGTTGGAGTTTGGACCCCTTGGATTACACCCCCAAAGGAGGTGGGTGGTGATCACTTCACTGTGGCTGTTGAACACTTCTCCCCTGAACCATCTGGCTCCCTGTGTGTGGTGGACTGACAGCTGGTGGTCAACCTGTTACGACCAGATGGACTGAACCAGTGTGGTGCTATGTGTGGGAGGGTTGTCACCAGCAACATAAGAGGGAGAACTGGAGAAGAAGAAGAGAAGCTGTTGGGAAGCTGTTGGGGGATGTTAGAGGCTGTAAGGAGCTGTTGGTTCTCTTGGAAGAGCTTGTCATGCTGGCTTTCCTGATGAACTCGGTTGTTCTCTTCTTTGAAGGAGCTTGGGACTTCGTTCTTGTTGAGAAAGTCTTTGGCTCACTTTAGGGGAGCTCTGGTCCTCACTTTGAGCAGTGCTCCTGGGCTCCAGAGGGAAAGATGGTGCACTGTCCAGTCTCCTGGAGAAGCTTGTCTCATTGGCTTTCCTGATGGGAATCCTGCTGTTCTCATCATCGGAGGAGCTTGGGACCTCCCTGTCCCTGAGGATGATTATAGTACTTTTTGGGGGAGCTCTGGTTCTTACTTTGAGCTTTGCTTCCTGGCTCCAGTGCAGATCCCTCAGCCTGCTAGCACAGATCCTTCATCCTGTAGACTCAGACTTTCTAGCTTTTACCACTGACCTTTGGGTCTTCACAGCACAGATCATAAAACAGGACTGCATCAGACATTGTCGTGGGCTCTAGGCCTCCAGTTGGGCTAGTGGAGGGCTGGACTCATGCAGGACATGACCATGAGATTCAGGCCTTCAGCTGGATTCTTTGGTCGTTAGTGTGTGGACAGATTTCCTACACTCTCTTTGTATATGATTCTTTGGGTGACTATTATAAAATAATCTTATAAAATATGTGTCCTGTATTGTATTGTACCCCTTGCAAAACCCCAAGCTACGACACTGTGAGACCTCTTCAGCACACTGACCTTGGGTTATCATAGTTGGGTCATCTGTCTCAGCTACTGTACTTATTGTAATTGAATGCAGCGACAGGACAGGGCTTATCCACCTTGGAAACCCTGATAACCTCTGTGCCTGATTCCCCAAGTGATAAGGATTTAATAAGTAAAATGAGTGACTAAAGATAATAATCAAATGAATTATTCATGGCAGGCAGTGTCCTTTGTTAAACAAGACCACTGTGTGTTGTAGTAACTATAGATGCCTGTCCCTTGGGTGTTCTGGCGCTTATAGTTCTGGCTAAGTCAGGCCACTTGCCCACTTGCCCTCCTGGCGATTTCTCTGGCTTATCTCCTGGCACTTTCTGGCTTTCTGGTGCCACTGTGAGGTCAGAGAGGGCTGTGTCTGTCCTACTGTTAGATCTAAAAGCAAAGCTCTGCCCTTTCATCTTTTTGATGTCAGGAAGCAGTTGTCTGCCATATTCCTTAACTTTTCATTAACTTTTAGCTATTGTTCATTAACTTTTAACTATTTAGGGGATGTTGGGAGAGGTGTTCCCTCTGATGCCTTTGACTTTCTACTCATAGGGACACTTGAAAGTCTCACCAGCATCCAGCTATAGGCTCTGAGAAGCAGAACCCAGGCCCCAAGGTAACACCTCCTGGAACACAGCAGATTCACTTGCCCTTCTCTTTACAGATTAGGGCCTTAAAGCCAGGTGATTCTAGGACTCTGAGCCTTGCCAGTTAATCTGAGCCATGACATTTGTAAGTATTCATTTTCTGAGAGTAAAAAATTAAGTGAACCTCCTTGTCCCTGGAATCAGAAAAATGTGAATATTTTTCATTTAGCCAAAAACCCTTCCTCCTCCCTGCAGTGGGAACTTTGCCTTTTCATCAGCACTGATAAAGTAAAAGGTGTCTGACATCATACCACACAGGGCAGGGACTCGATGGCAGTGGCTCATCCTCTTGTGTGTCATCCATGTTCTAGAACAGTTCATAATAGCTCTCACTCCAGCACGTGGGGAGAAGCCCCACTTCCTGTTCATTGTCACACTTACCCACTGGTGGAGTCCAGAAATCCTGTAGCACCGGAGAGCTGGGGCCAGTTGAGCTCATCAGTAAGAGCTGTTGGCAAATCGGAGAAGGAGTTCTAGAGAAAAAAATATAGAGCGTCATGATCAAAGCGGTCACTTGCTTTCTACAGGCAATTAGAGAGTCCATGGTCAAAGCACTGTTCTCTGACTCTCTTCTCTCTCTCTTAGAGGCTTTTGCCCTTTTTATTTTGGAACATTTTCTAACCAAGTCGCTAAGCAGCCTATGCTGGGCTGGAATTTGTGGTTCTTCTGCCTCAGTTTTGCAGAATGCTGGGATTATAGGCTGAGGCATCATGCCGAGCTCTGCCTCTCTTTAAGAGCTTTTGGTGTTTAAAGCACATGGCTCAATTTGACCCTCACTAGAGAATTCACAACATTCGTCACCTCCTGTGAACCCCATTCTGCTCCTGTAAAGCAGGTAGAATATGAGACTGCTCACACATTTGAGAGCACTGCTCCTCCACTCAGGTAAACCTTCCACTCTTAAAACTTTCAGAGATTTTCTCCATTTTTCCACTTGGATCATCAGAAAGTTGATTGCCTGAAAAGTAATTACCCTGAAGTATAATTCCCAAGCCTCCTCGCAAATGCCTTTGTGGAGTTCAGATCTATGCTCTTCATCTATAAGGTGGTGCCCCTGGTCTTCTGGGAGGCTGCAGACATTTCTGAGAATCTAATTATGATTCCTTTTCCCCACAAAGATGCATGTGTACTCAGGACAGCCCAGGACTGCAGGAAGTTCACAGACCTCACTATGGCTTGAATGTGGTTTAACCCCGCTGCAATTTATAGTGGAGTTTAATCTTCACCATGAGGTTTTAAGAGGTCAGAAACTTAATCTACTATGGTCTTTGGAGTTTGGGGGCCTTTGGGAGATGTTAACAATAATGGAATTCATTTGAACCATATTTCTATGGCTGGTGCAAAATCACAGAAGAAAAATATGGTCAACTATGACCTCTTCCTATTTCTTTTGTATGTGGCTTCTGGGGACAAGTCCTTCCTGTGATATAATTTCTAGAGACAGCTTACCTAAGCTGGTGTGTTTGGGGCAGGACTGCCAGACTTCACAGATAAAAGTTTAGGCTGTTCAGTTAAATTTGGATTTCAGGAAAACAAGGAATAAATTTTAGCCTTTGTACATTTCATGTATAGGTATACTAAAAAATTTTATTTGTTGCTGATCTGAAATTCAAATTTAACTGGGTGTCCAGAATTTTACCTGAGAATCCTCCTTTGGTTAAAGACCGTAAAGGCAAGCATTCCATTTTTGCCTTGGCTGAAAGGAAACCTCGGTGAGTGGCTCCAGGAGGCCTCTGCTTTTCTCCACATTAGAAACCCACACTTTCTTTGGATGAACACGAAAACTTTGAGCCCTCTTTAAGGCTGTTTTGGAGTCTGAAGTAAATTAAAGGTAATTCCTTAAGACAAATCACTGCTCCCTTCTCTCTTCTTCCCTCATGGTGATTCTGCTCCTGTCTCCTACATTAAATCTGGTACTGGCGGGAAAGAAAAGCCATGTTATATATCTTTTACTAGGCCCTTGAAAATCTGTCTGAGTTATTCTTTCTGATTAAAACCACTACATGTATGTTATAAAAATTCAAACATCATAGTAATTTATAATGTAGAATTAGAAGCCCTTTGTCACCTTCCCCCATGATGTGACTGCTGTGGGATGGGCACTGTTAACAGTGTCACAATATCCAGTACTGATAAAATCTACTCTAGGTCTTTGTACTTGGAGAAAACCCAACTAGACTTCCTATCAGAGTTTTAGAGAATGAGAACTCAAAATAATTATATTTCACAATTGTAGACTGCTAAAGAGTTGAATTTTGTCCCTCCAAAAAGATATGTTGAAGTCCCAACCCCTAGTACATCGGAGTGTGATCTTCTTGGAGACAAGTCCATTGCATATGTAATTAGTTAAGATGAGGTCATGCTCGACTACGGTGCCTCCGTAACTCAATGACTGGTCTTTACAATAAGAAAAGCAAGAGACACAGAAACAGGGGGAATCCATGTGATAAAGGAGGCAGGGATGTGGGTGATGCCTCAACCAGCCAAGGAGTGCCCAGGATGGCCAGCAGCCTCAGGAGCGAGAAGAGAGACACACACGGAATCAGGTTTTCCTTCAACCTCTGGGGAGGAGTCAACCCTGCTCATGTCTTGATCTTGGATTCACAGCCTCGGGGACTCTGAGATGATATATTTGTGTTGTTTCCAGCCACTACTTGTTTAGGGAACACTAGGAAACTAATACCTGACCTGAATTGAATAATTTGCTTATAGTTCTTATTCAGAAGTCTAAGATATAGAACTTTCATTATGTTGGTTTACTTTTAACATAAGACAAGTGACAAAGAAATTCAAACAGCTGGTATTCTAGGATGCTGAGTGCATTTTCATGGATCTCTGGCTTCCTCTGCTCCTCCCATCTTAATCATCTCCTCCCAAATGCCAAACCCAATAACTTTTTTTGGTACTGGAAATTGAACTCAGGACCTTGTGCTTGCTAGGCAGGTGCTTGTGCCACTGAGCTACATCCCCACCTCTCTCCACCCTGTTCTTATCCCATGTGTGGCTTCCAGTGTGGTGGAGACCAGAGGAGTGGTCAGGAAGGATGGCTTCCTGGGAGACACCTGCATTCAGCATGATTTATCTTTCAAAGGAACAGAAACAAACTCACTGAAAGGAGCCTTCCACTGAATCTCAGAGGACTCTGGAGTTCCAAAGGCTGGTACTTTGTCACCCCTTGGTAGCTGGTACCCATCTCTTTCTGCTCAAAACTCCACCATTACCATGACTCAGCTACTCTCTGTTCTGATTTTTATTTCTCCTGCCACTATGAATAAAACTTTCCTCTGCTTTTTACCTTTTATCCACACCCCTCCCCTCTTTCTGCTTAAAATGTGTGTTTGCTGTAGGATTTGAGGATATTCAATTCTGCTAGGAAGGACAAGAAAAACAAACAGGATGGATAAAACTCACAAGCTGTGTCAAGCAGAGATAGTGAGAAGCAGGAGGGTTGTGAGATGTTAGCAGAATTCATGAGCTATGTTCTGTCAGTCAGTCACCCATACAACCTTTCAGAAAGGAAGTGAAAGATGTACTCCTGATCCACTACGCCCTTACCCTTACTCTGCCATCTGTTCAGTGGTAACTGCGGGTTTGGAGCTAGGTTTCTGCTTCTGCACAGGCCACTCTGCCTTCCAGAGGAAGGTGGTCAAGACCTCTGCAGGCATAAGGAACCATGTCTAATTCCCTCTGTAGGTGGAAGTAATGGGGCAGGGGTGGGAATTCTGAGTGTGCTACCAAAGTGGGGAATGTGCTTTGCCCTGGAAACCAGAAGATCTGTCTTCTCTTTCTGATGCCACACATAGGTGTGATAAAAATATGACAAATATTTAATTTAAAATTTACTACAGTGAAAGACATGTTGCCATGAATCCCCCTAAAAATACTTCCCTCTCTCTGAACATAGTTATCCCATCATTTTGTCACTTTCTGAAGCAGTTCTGGAAGTCCTTCATGAGTGTCTTTAGTTGTGCTGTCCTTGTTGCCTCAGTGTCCTCAATCAATTCAAAATGTTTACCTTCATGGTCATTTTGACTTTAGAGGAGATCCAGAGGATGCACCGGGGAGATCCAGTGAACAAGGTGAATGAGACTACACTATGATGTTTATGAGCCTGCCTTTCTGCTGGATGACACTAGGCAGCAGCATTCACTGTATTTTTGATCACAGTTGGAAAGACACTTATGAAAGAGGGCCTTCAGAACTGCTTCTGAAAGTGTCAAAAACGTGGATAAGCATGTTTGAAGTGAGAAGGAATCATGATGTGTCTTTTACTATAGTACATTTAAAAAAAATTTAAACATTCACTGGCTATTTTGATCACTCCTTTTATAGTTAAACTCCATGATATAGATACAGTGCCATCAGAAGTGGGTCCATGCTCCATGCAGCCCTCATTCTCAGGTGGCTGGTAAAGTTTTTGTCTCCAGTGAGGGAAGAGGAGGAAGGCTAGCTAGTTGGGGAAATGGTGTGCAACCGTGTCTTTGGAATTGGGGTCTCCATGTCCAACTGTTCTCCTAGTTCAATCTCTCTGGCCACTCTCCACCTCTCTGGAAGAAATGAGTTAAAATTAACTACCTAGGAGACCCATTTGCCATTCTCTAGGAAGTCCCAGTCAGCCCTGGGATCTTTCCTATGGGATTTTAAACTGCTGTGGAGAGTGCCTGGTGCTGGGAGAAGGATGAGTTTGTTTCCTCAGCTGTAGCCTTAGAAGGCCTGTGCAGACCAGCTGCATAGGTTTATCAGAGTGATTTGATTAACTTCAAAGTAATACAAAGCTGTGTTTTCCTGACTGAAGTCTTAGACTCTAATTACAGTGTTGCTATGAGATTTTACTCTTTCTAGCTGTACATATCAAGGAAGAGGTAGCTTTAACAGTATCTCATTTTCAGCAACTCTGTTGACTACAGGAATATTATCTGGTTCAGCAGACTGGTGGGAAGATCAAAAGACACAGTGAGAAATAGGTTGACAAGCCAGAGGTCCTGCAGTATGTAAAGCGTTATGGTTAGGACGGACCACCTAGTGCTTTTTTCCAAGAAGACTATCACAGATGTAAGGGGGGGGGGGACATTTATTGTCACGTAATAGAAAAGAGATGAGCACACCAATGGCAGACTTGATATATTTTTTTCTTCCTTTGTAAATATAGTAGATAAAAATGAAAAGTAACAGCCATTAATAGTAAATGCCTTATCGACTTTAGCAACAAGAGAATGTTTAAATCATTTTACATTAAACACTGAAAGCTTTATTCATGCAACATTATACCCAAGATATTTCAGGCATTTAAGGCAGGAAAAATGCAAATTAAGATTTCCATCATCGGGGCTGGGGATTTAGCTCAGCGGCGCCTGGCAAGCGCAAGGTCGTGAGTTCAGTTCCCGGTACCGGAGAAAAACCAAAAAAAAAAACAAAACAAAAAAAAAACCAAAGATTTCCATCATCAACTCCTGCTTATTCCTCTTGAGCATCTATGGTCTCAGGAACTCATTTTAAGTGTGTCTTAAATGTACATACGTGGAGAGACTTAATATTTACCAAGAAAAAAAATGTTTGCAAGTTTAAAGAGTCTGAGCAACTCAGTGAGGCTTAGGTGAACTACTGCATTGCTTCCAATTTCCTCTTTTATTGATGACACAAATGTGTTTTTATGTCATAATTAGAATGTATATGCTATTTTTGTATAATATTATCATTTAACATTGATCTCTCTCTCTCTGTCTCTCTCTCTCTCTGTCCCCCTCTCCCTCTCCTTCTCCTCTGCATTTCCATGCATTGAGAAAACCCACTGGTTCTCATTTTTGGTGAATCTGTACTAAACACAATGATTTGGATTTGGAAATGATCTTAAGCTGCCATTTTGATAAGTAACTGATGTTTGGGTTTCTCGAATCTCTGCTAAGTGAAAGCAAGAGTAACAGCATTAATCACACAGGCATCTGGCTCTGCTTGTCTTCTATTGATAAAGCGAAGATCCTGGTGGTTTTGATTCACTGTTTGGTTGTGCCCTTCCCCCTCCAGCAATGCTGTGGACAATCTGTGCAGTGTATTCATTTTCCTAATATGCTTTACTGGGTTAGACCCAAGTTGATTATTTTCAACACTACAAAGTTATAGGAATTTGCAGGTAACCACTTTAAAAAATATGAAAAGTATCACCATCAGTTAAATAAATCACTTTAATGATTTCCCAGGAATTAAACCCTGAAAAAATACAAGAGGGGGTTGTCATTTATTCAAAGAAGAAAATATCTCTTGGGTGTTTTAATAGTGCACTTAATGTCAAGACCTGGGGAATCTCAAAAAGGCTATCTGTTTAGTGCTGGGGCCATAGACCTCCCAGTATCCCTGGTTTGCGGCTCCTTCATTGCCCTGTAGGTGGCGGAGGTGAGGCTTTCCCCTTGGTTCAAGCCTTTCAGTCCTGCAGTGACCATAGGGCCACCACATCACTGCACTGCTTAGAACCTCCCCCCTATCCACTGAGTTAGTGCCTTTTCTTACACAGACATCAAATTATGAAGCTTTACGGGCTCCCATAACCCTCAGACAAACTTTCCAGCCTGGGTCCCATTTCTTTAGGCTTTGCTACATGACTACATCTTATTAATGAATGTATTCCTATTAGTGATGCTTGAGTGTACTTATTTCCTACCTAGGTAACTTCTGAATTTTAAGCCAGAACGGGAAGGGAAGAAGTGTCGAATGTCTCTTATGCACCAGGCACTGAGATAGGTAGCTTGCACAAATTGTTTGATTTCATAACACAACTCTGAGATGCAAGGGCTCATCTTCCTCTTTCCCTTTTCCTTCTCTGCCTTCTGTAAACAAGCACTTTTGAGCAACTGTCATTTATTATATGCTAGATATTATTACCACTTAAAAAACCATACACACCTTTGCTTTGGACATAAGGTGGTAAAATTCAATGGCCAAGTCCTAACCCAATGAGCAGCAAAGGGAGACCCCGTTTATCATGGGTGCCTCTGGCTGCTGGATCTGGGCCCAGAGAATTTCTGTGTTTTCTGTTGATGGAAAGATCGCACACAGCCATGTGAAAGGACTAGGAAAAGCTTTTGTGGGTGGAGCTCAGAGGGAGTTTAATTGACTTGCCAGTGTCACAGAGCTCGTAAGAAGTGGGGCTGGGACTTGACCCAAATTCTGGTGGAACTAGGAAGAGGGAGGCCAACAGCAGACTCATTGTCCTCAGCCTGTAGTAGCCCATTTATATATATTTAGTCCTCGCTTTTCCTTCAAGCTGTTAAATCTCATTAAATGAAGGAAAATAAAATTGGCTAAGCTGGGTGTGCTAGTTGTTGAAAATGAGACTTCCTGGTTGCCTGTTTAGAGATTGGTCTCTCAGAGACAGCTTTGGATAAAGGGTTCAGAAATCCATGAATAACCTGAAAGTTGCCACCATCTGTTCCTTCTCTGTTTCCTTTCTATGGAGACCGTGTCAAATGGATGAAGCGTACAGAATGAGTATTTTTGGGATAAATTCTAAAAAGACATGAAGTCTTACACAAATACCACTTATACCCCATTCCCACATGCCTAGGGCCAGTTCTGGCATTCAGTATACTGGGAACAACACACACACAGCTGCTCTGCGGTCTGTCTGTCCTTGGAGCTAGCAGGTGGAGCCCAGGGAGGAGAGAGAGGGAATGTACCATCTGGCTTCTGCCTGTGTAATCTCAGGCTTCACTAGATGGGCAGCACCATTCTGGAAAACTAACACTTTGAGGTAGACAACTCGAGAAGGTAATGTAACCTTACAGTCCTCTGCATGAGATGCGTCTCATATTGAGGGAAGATCCTTATGGTCTTGTAATTCACTCTTTCACTTGCACAGACACACACACACACGCACACACATGCACACAGAGAAAGAAACACACCACTGATCAGCCTGCACTGGGCATCCTGCTGACCATCAGCACATCAGAGAGCTCTGGGCTCCTTCTGCAGGGATCTTGCTGTATAGTGAGCCACAGGCAATGAGCACCTCTCTTCTGGTAACCTCAAACACATTCCTCAGCCCCTCTGTGACTCAATTTTATTACCGATAAGAATGAATTAACAATGGCACTTATCTGTTGGTTGAAAAGGTTAGAAAATAGGAACCATGAACAAAGTAAGTTCATAAAGCTGCCTGTTAATAGTGTTAATAGGGAAGTCCAGGGTACTAGGTCTACACAGAAGGTGCATGTTTATTGCATGCGGGTCTTTGAGAGGGGAATTTTGAAACAAGTATTATTTATTTATTTATTTATTTAGGGTCTTTTTCCGGTACCGGGAATCAAACTCACGACCTTGTGCTTGCCAGGCAGGCGCTGTGCTACTGAGCTAAATCCCCAGCCCCAAAACAAGTATTATTTAATACGAGTGGTATTGTCTGAATATTTGTGCCCCTTCAAAATTCAAAATATGCAAAAACTTAATACCTAATGCTGATTGTAGTAAGGTGAGCCACTGGGGAGTGATTTTGTCATCAGAGCTCCATGCATGAATGAGATTTGGGCCCTTACAAGAAATGCTTTGGCAAGTTCCTTTGTACCCTTCCACCATGTAAGGATACAAGTAGGAGATGCCCTCTTTGAAGCAGCAGCAAAACTTTACCAGCTACTGAAACTTTTTGTGCTGGATTTCCCAGCATTTATAACTGTGAATAATAAATTTGTGTTCATAAAGTGCCCTGCCCAAAACTAAGATGGTGAGTAATGAGAGACTAATAAGAAGCAGCCAGGGAAGGCAGGGTAAGGGAAAAGTAGTTTAGACACTGGCAAAGCCACAAGGAAAACCAAAGACTAAACCCTCCATATTATATCCAAAGAAGATCAACAGACACCAAGTGTATCAGTTTCTTACTGCTGTGTAACAACTTGCTCTCCAATTTAGCATCCAAATAGACCAATAACAAAAACTGCACAGCATCTATGGGGATGCCCATTTAAACTTCAGCTTGAGCTGAATAAGCAGTTTGTTTTGGAAAAGGTAAAGCAGTTTATCTTTGACCCAGTGCCGGTCCCCAAACTTCAGAGGGCAATGAAGAAGTAGTTATAGAATTTTAGCAAAATAAGACTAGTAAATATAAAGAAGAATGGCAGGCAACTCTCGATCTTTCATCATTTTGCCTGAACAGAGCTCTTTTTATCTTATTTTATTTTTTATCTTCTTGGCTCCTCTTAGTTTCTTCCTTTTCCCTTTTCTACTATTTATTATTCAAACTCTAGCTCTATGATTTATTTATTTAATGAATGAGTCAAGGGACATATTTATCCAACCGCTTCCTACTAAATGTGCACTGGGCTCTTTCTACTGAATTGTGTGCCTTCCAGCAGTTTTTCCAAGGTGACTGGAGAACAGTATTCAGACTTATAAAAGGAAGAAAGTAGGTAAGTTTTATGTATCCTGCTTTTGCACAAAGACAACCACAAGTCAATTCTTTCATGGGGCCAGTGGAACAAATTCTTTCACAAACAGAAAATAATAAATCCTCAAAGGGCCAGAAACGAACAACCAAAAGTTCATATCATAAAAGTTGACCCTTTTGATCTTTGATTTTGTAAAGCTTTGGTTACTTCTTTCATTTATTGATGGATTGGTGGTACTGGGGATCTCATGTAAGATCTTCACATTGAGTTACATCCCCAGCCCTTTAATTTTTTTTTTTTTAATTTTGAGACAGGATCTGGCTAAGTTGCTAAGTTACACAGGCTGAGCTCCAACTTTCAATCTTCCTGCCTCAGTTTCCCAGAGAGCTAGGATTACAGGCATGTGCCACCCTGCCCGGCTAAGATTTGCTTATTTCTAAGGCAGGCAGGCTGCCTTTTGCCTACTCTAGGGTGTGGGTAGTTTTTCTTGCAGGTGATCTTGGAGTTTGACACAAGATGAAGTTCAAGTTCAAAGTCAAGTCACACGGGTGAGAGTGGACAGAGGGCTCCCTGGGGCCTCATAATAACCAACCCTGCATGAGATGCTCACTCTCCTCTATCTTGGTCACACACTATGATTTCATTTTCTTTCTCTCTGTATCTTTCACCTTAGATCATGAGGCCATCACTCAGAATCTACTGCTCCACCCTCTGGACTTATGTTTTTGTCCCTATTGCATCTGCCACTGGCCAGTTACCCTGCTCCCTCACTCTCCTCCTATCACTTGCAGGAGGGAGTCCCACAGCCTCTTGGAGAGTCCTTTTAAAATACAGATCCTGACTGAGTCATTTGTGGTGGGCACTGGAATCTTCATGTTAATAAGTGTCCTGGGTGGTTGTGTTGACTGGCTGATGCTGATCTACAGGCTGATCTAGATGTAGATCACTGACGCTGATCTACAGGCTGTTGTAGCTACACAGTGTCATTTGCGCAGAGCATCACCACCCTCTCAGCCTCTCCTCTGTCCCTCTCCTACCCATCACTAATCTGCAGTCCCCTGAATCCATCACTGCCCCTGCAGCGCCCTGGGCTTTGTTGCAGCTCCTCCTCTTATACCAGTACCTTTGCTGGGTTTGCTACCCAGGCTCAGGAGTTAGCTAACTCCTGTCTTCCTGTGGGAGTGGCTCCATGCCCTATTAAGGCATAGGTGGCTTCTGGAAGCTCTCTCCTTCCTATTAAGTGTCTTCTGGAGTTCTTACTCTGCCTGGTGCAGGCTTAGCCAATTGTACCTAACCTACCAGCACTGGGCAGGGTTGGCACACTTTTTCTGAAAAGGGCCAGATGATAAATATTTCAAGCTTTGTAGAACATTTGGTCTTTAGTGACAACTCGGATATGCTATTATAATATAGAAGTGGCTACAGGTGATATATAAATGAAGGACAGGACAGTGTTCTAATAAAACTTAATTTGCAAAAACTGGTGGGCAGTACTATTTGGTCCAAGAACCACAGTTTCCTGACCTCTGTTCTAGGGGCTGACAAACTCCGTTTGTATTCAGCCTCCATATTTAACTATATTTGTTACCTTGGATAAGTTTGCCAACTTCTCTAAATCCCAATTTCTTTATCTATAAAACATAATGATAATAAAGTCTTTTGCAGGTTTAGCTGCTATAGCCAAATACTAGAGACTGGGGAATTTATAAACAACAGAAAATTAGTGCTCACTAATAACCTGGGAGGCTCAAGATTAAGGCACCAGAGTTTCAGTGTCTGATAAGGGTTTCCTCTCCCCTTCATAGACAGTGCCTGGTTGCTGAGTCCTAGAACTTTGCTTAGAAGGGTCCTAATCCCCATCCATGAGCTTGGTGTGCTGATGATTTAATCACATCTCAAAGACCCCACCTCTGAACACTATCAGCATGGGATGTTAAATTCCAAAATAGAATTTTTTTTTGGCAGGGGGAGCACCAACATTCAAACTGTAACAAGTATTAAATGAGATAATTTCTAGTACAGTATCTGGTATTTGGTAAACACAAGATAATATTTGCATTGCATCATTATTATATTGTAAGTTTGCTTATTCATCTTCCCAGCTAGACTTAAGCTCTTTGCAGCTAGAGACTGTGTTTCCACCCCCAGAGCTCCAGCGGCCCACCCTTATCCATTGTCTTTGTCTTTAATGGTAAAGTGGTGGGACTTGGGCACACGGCCCTCCAGCTAGAGACTATACTTCTAAATCTCTACTGTAGCCTGACATGACTATGTTAGTACATTAGGGTTAGGGGCACTGGGGCTGTAGTGCGGGAGAGTGGCACATACCCCTCTGTGCCTATTCTGCCCAGGGATGTGAGTGTCCTCCCACGGCCTTTATAGTGGGCGCTAGCAAGACCAGGAGCAGCCACCCTAGATCTAGGGATGGAAGCTGCATGTTGCAGATGCACTAAGTGAGTGTCTGCCTGCTGTTTATTATATGACAAGAAAACACATTTCTATCATAAGTCACAGCACTCTGTGACTATTTTTTGTAGAAGCTGAACTTGATGAATTACTAGTCTTTTAGGAGGAGCTGACTCACCCACTCATTCTCGCTGGCCCTCAAATCTGTTACCACCCCAGTACCCTGACCTCTTTGTTACTCCCTGATCTCCTGTCCTTTCAGCCTTTTATCCATCAGGCTTTGAATTCTTGGTTGATGATGCTGCCCTCAATGTCTGCCCTGGGACTTTTTGGGCCTTGGATTCCATGCATGCACCTCTTGATTTTCCTCTAGGAATTATGGTTTAACTCATCTTTCTAACTAATCCACCAACTATTGCCTTGACTAGGAAATCCCTAGGAAATCACCCAGAAGCCAGTCTTGGCCCCCTAGACATCTGAATTAGTGCTGGGCTGGGGAATCTCAGGCTTTGTGCTCCTTGAGGAGTCACACAGATGAAATTAGATGCTGGAAAAAAAAAGCCTAATGGATGAAGGGCACCTAGCAATCAACTCCATGCACCCCAAATTATTTTTAAATGCCAAAATATCCTCTTCTCATCTCCCAGTGGACTTGAGAGTGTTTCCCTTGTGATGAGCTTGTTCTACTGGACTCATTTTATGGCTACAATGGGGAGAGAGAAGCAAAGTGATGGATATAATTAAGCAGAAGGAAAAAGACTGTGCTCAGTTGGAACAAGGTGAGAGATGGCACAGGTGTGGAATGACTCACACTGACTCCCGAGGCAGAAAGCTCTGTCTATACTGCTGGGACAGCGGGGAAGGAGGCCGAGCAATTATAAATACCTTTCAAAGGTAGGCAGCTTATCATCACCTTGCAGTTTTTCACAACAGCGGGTGTTTGGTTTTTTAATTCTCTGAGACGGCAGTGAGAGCTACTGGAAGAATGGAGCAGGAAGCCGGTACTACTTTTCTAAGTGCTGAGACCCGGATGTCCACCTTGAACAGGGTGAGAGGGCGCTGACGTGATCAGAACTCAGGAGCAGTCATCTTGCCGGCATACTTGAACAGGGAGACTTTCTGTCCCTTGTGGCCTTGTCGTGGCTGGAGAGAAAAATTTGCTATGGCCAACACAACTCCCTCTTTTGAAAAGAGTCAGTGGAAAGTCACCGGGATGGAGACTAACCCTCTTTCATTTAGCGTCTTTCCTCTGCCAGCCTGCAAGATGTCTGAGGAGCGGAAAGACAATTTTGTCCAGTTTTACTAAACAACAGCCTTTCCTTGCCTTAAAAAACAATTTAAAAAAAAATCCTCTAATGCTTAGATGTTCTGGAGTTGACAAGAGTTAACTCAGACAGAATTTCCATATTTTATACGCAGCACCATGAAAATCTGCCTTCATGCTTAGGGGAAGCGTTAAGCGTCCTGAAGAATTCAGAGAGCAGGAAGCCCGGGGTAGGGGTGGGGTTGGGCTTGTGTTGGGGGTAGGGCGGGCGCTTGGATCCTGCCCGAGCTGTTTTCAGGGGAATGAAGATGCCCTGAGCCCGACTAAGGGATGGGAGCAGGGGCTCGGAAGATGAAGCTGCCTTGCCGTCGGGTTCATATGCATTTTCTGCAGCCAGATTCTGGATTCGTTTTGTCCTTGACGCAGCATGAAATCCAATCTGCGCCTCCTCGCTCTGCGAACAACAGCCTGCCAGGGGTCGTGTGAAGATTCCATAATAGGACGGAAGCAGACTTACGAGCAAAATAAACATTTGGCAGTGGTGCTTCAGAATCGCTTCTTTCCCGCCACCTCCTCCCCGACCCATCGCACAATTCTGGTTTAAGTGAAATCTTCGTGGCGTTTAATATTTGGGAAATAATTTTTGAACAGATGGGGGAAGACGCAGGAGGGCAGCTCTCACGGCTGGCCTCAGCCGTGGCTCTGCCTCCCCTTCGCCTACAACAAAGCCACTCAAACAGTGATTGTTTCTCCTCTGAAGGGCGGGGGAGCAAAATAAACAGCACGGGTGCGTTCTCAGATTTACTCTTCGTTTTTTCTTTGAACCCGGTCTTTTTTTTTGAACCGGGTCTAAGTCGAGGTCTCCTAGGAGAGCGGGTGGCTAGATTGGGTCCTGACTCCTGCAGGTCAGGTGTCTCGCAGAGATGCTGAGGTTGGCTAAGGAGAGAGGGATGGGATGGATTGGCTTTCTGTCCCGAGTGCAGTGAGGCTCAGGGCCTTTGTTTCTGAGGAACCACGGGGTGATTCTTCACACTCTCTTTATTGAGCTACAAATATCTTTCCAGATGAACACACTCCTAATCTAATTAGTTGCAAACAGGCCTCGCGGGTGCCACACTGCTTAACTAGAGGATGGAAGAACAGGGGTGAAGGGGGTGCGTAGAAGAACACCCACGATGAGGGATTCATTTTCTGTGGATGCGGCTCCTCTGGGGTGCTGGGCTCCAAGCATTTTCTGCCTTATTGGGGGTCAAAGACAAAGGAATGTTGGCTGGTCTCACAAAGCCCGGAATGGCTTGTCTGAATGCTTGGCTTGTCTTTCCCCAGCATTTACTACTCTTTCTAGATGATAGGCTCCAGTTCTTGGGGCGGCAAAGAAATAGCACCAAACACCAACATTTAGGCTATTTGTTTTCAATGAGACCCTAAGTAAGACCTCATGGCCCACTGTTTACCCTGCAATAGGTGGTCACCTGCTAATGATGTGGAAACCAGCTCTCACACTGAGCGGAGGGTCCCCCCTGCCCTGTTGGTGCTGCAGAATCTGAATTCACAACCTGCATCCCTTGCTGCAGGGCAGGGAGAGCCTACAACGCCTCCTTTGTTTTCTTCTTTTTCTTCCTTTGTGGTACTGTGATTAAATCCAGGACCTTTGCCTGAGTGACACCCCCTACCCTGTTTATATTTTATTTTGAGACAGGGCCTTGCTAAGTCATTAAGTTGCCCAGGCTGGGCTCCAACTTTTGACCCTCCTGCCTCTGCTTCCCAGAGTGCTGGGATTATAGGCCTGCACCACAGCACCTGGCTAAGGTCTCATTTTAAATGCTGTCTGCATTAAATCGAACACCTGTGTGGCCAGTGCTCTGTGAAAAATCCACTGACTTGAATGCTTTTATTTCCTTACTGGCCCTGGTTAAATGTGGGCCCTGACAGTGATCAGGACCTGGTTGAAACAGGGTATACCAGGGAAGTGGTTCAAAGGCTTTAGAAGAGCAAAGGGAGACAGGCGGGGAAGAACGCAGAAGAGGGAGTGGCTTGGGGGCCATGGGAGTTATTCCTAAGTGCTGCTGCTTCCCTATTCTGGCATTTCTCCCAGGGAGGCCTGAGAATTATTGCCTTGGGGCTTTTACACTCAGGAGTTCACTCTTCCACAGCCACCTCAAATCTGAACAGGAGGAAGGAAGGGACCGCTCCACAGAGTGGCTGCTCCCCTGCAGTGAGGGGAGTGTGGCTGTGGCCAGCGTGCCGACGGTGGGCAGATGTGGCTGGACTGTCCCCAGACGGCACTGACCTCTGTCCCTATAGGTGCCAGCGCACTCTGGAAACACGGGATTGGAGTCAGGGCCACTCTATGCCGATGGTTACCCCATTTTGGCTTAACCTAAAACATTCCTTCTTCTTTACCTCTCTCTTGAGGTTGCTAGATGTGGAGAATTTTGAAAGTCATGCAGGAGGACCCCCAGTCACAACTTTTTTTTACTGTAAATCCTTGAAGGTCAGACGCTGTTGGGAGTGCAAATGCTCTATGTCAGAGGTTCTCTGTGACCGAGGCCTGGGGGCCCACAGGAGTTCTTTGAGACCCTGCTCACAAGATCACAGTTCTATCAGGATACTGAGTCTTATTTGTCCTGACTCGGTCATGAAGGCACAGTGGAGTTCTCAAGTTTCTGCACTCATAGATGTTAAGAGAGATGGAAGCAAAATCAGATTAGCACTCCAGCTGTCTTCTAGAAAGCCAGATGTCAAGAAGATTTATGAAAATGGAAAATAAGACTACTCTTTTAGTGTATTTCTTTTGAAAAATACTTGTCATAAAGATATATAATGTATGTTAGCATGTAATGTGTTTCTTGTTATTTCTAAATACATGAATATATTTTTAAAAATTTATGTTTTAATTTCTATTATGGTAGTATAGGTAGGTATAACAGATAGATATTGATATGTCTATGTGTACAGATGAATATATCTCTATATAGTTAATATATTGATAGTTATAATACCTGTTCTAGGCAGCTTTCATATTGCTGGGACAAAATATCCAACATCCAGATCTTAAAGGATGACAGGTTTTAATTTGGTTCATGGTTTTGGGGGATTCAGTCCATGGTTGGCTGGCTGTAAGGAAACAGCATGGTGGAAAGGTGCTTACCTCATGGCAGCTGGGAAGTAGAGAGAGAAGGAGCCTGGGAGGGAGATACACCTTTCTAGGTCACACGCCCAGTGACCATATCTTCCAACTAGACCACACCCCCACTCATTACATTTAGCTATGAGCTCAATAATAGATGAATTCAGTGTAAACACAATGTCCCCATGATCCAGTCACCTTTGAACATATGAGACTTTTGTGGCATTTTAGATCTAAATCATAATAACCCCACATAAGCCAAAGCTCTTTGGGCTCCTCAATTTTTTTGAGAGTACAATTGGCACCTGATACCAAAAATTTTATAAACTAGTCCTCTGTGATGTGCACTACTTTCTACAAAGCAACACTTAGAATGATTGAGACCAAAAGCAGAAGAAAATTTGCATTCACCGAGCCTCCATTAACATGCTTGTATCTGAGGTCTGGCACATTCAAGAAGCAGTACTTGTAGGGTGTGACAAGACAAATTCTATTCTGTTTCCTTAAACTATGCTGTTAAGTCCCCTCCTGCTTCAGAAAGAGAATCCAGGCCAGCCTAGTCATACATGTGCTCATTCTTAGAAAACACACATTCCTCTGGTTATGTTACATTCCATTTTAAGAAATACAAAAATGTCCAGTTCCAGAAGTCCAGTCTTCATAATTTGAAGTGAAACTCTTTGCCCCAAGCTCACCTGAGGAAGAGGCTGCCTGTCTGCACCTGGGGGGAGAATGTGGCTACTTTCTCTGTCCACCTTGCCAGTCTTTCCTTCTATTTCTGACCCCAAGGACCATGGAAGAGGAAAAAGAGGTGTGTTTGGGCATGACTATCTCTGGCCACAACTGAGTCTCTGCAGTGGGGCTGTCCTGGGGTTCTTGCATGAACCTACCATGGTGAGGTTGGTGCCTTCCCTACACTGAATCACTTCTTTATGCTGCCTTGGCCTTATTCAGCTGGAGATGAAGCTCTGTGTGGTCCTTCCAGGGCTATCCTCTCTATACTGACCTTCCTTCCTGGATCAGGACACACTCTTTCTGCCCTGCTGCCTCATGCCACTCCTCACAGGAAAAACATCCTGTTATGAAAATCACCCCAAATTTCTGATGAGGTTGCCATCATTATTTATATCTTATAGATAAGGAAATTAAAGCTCAGAATAAATAAGTAAATGTAAGTGACTAAGCCAGTATTTTGAATCTGGTCTAGTAGGAACAGCTGGGATGGGGGAAAGGAGAAAAGAACCAGGAGAAATATAGATATATATACATACACGATAGCTGGGGTAATTATACCACTGATATCTATTGTTTTATTGAAAGGAACAGTTAATGCTTAATTGTTTGATTGATCTTTCATGCCTCTGGTGATCTGACAACTACTTTGAAGATAATATATAACAACTATAGTATTGTTAATTTCCTATCACCTTGTTTTGAAATTCTGTATCATTTTTGTTTTTTGTTGTTTTGTTTCTACCTTTGTGTTTTTTTCTCTTCTTTTTAGAATAAAAAACCCAATATACTTGATTTAGATAAACTAATATTATGCGTTATGCAGATGAGTTAGGGGCTTGAAATTCCCCTCTAAATGCCACTCCTAATGCGGGTCAGGTTGGCACATGGCACTCACGCTATACAGTAAGGCGGTTGTGCATTCAGATTATCAGTGTGCATCCAGGTTAATGCTGTTGACCTGCCATCATTTTTTCTCTAAGTCCACAGTTTAGACAGGGGACTGTATGCTCACCATAACTGTTGGGGATGTGCTGCAGAAAGACAAGAAGCACTGGAAGTTTCTCAGGACAGCTGATTCTCCTCTAGTCTCCAAGATTGGCCTAGACTCTGTGGGGACAACCTGCAGTTGGGGATCAAGTTCAAGCAACTGCTTTTAGATGCTGCTTTTACAGGTACTGGCTGGAGAACAACTCAGGGTTGGCCCAAGCTAGGGAGGTCCAGTTGGAGGGGAGGGGTGGTTGCCACAGTTTGGATCCTAAATGTACCCTTAGGACCCTTGAGTCCAAGGTTTGGTCCCTAGCTTGGTGCTATGGGAGTGGGACCTGGTAAGAGGCTGTGAGGCCATTGGAAGGGTCCCCTGAAGGGGACTGTGGGCTCTTGGCCCCTTCTTCTTTCTCTCATTTGCTTCCTGGCCATGAAGCAAGTGATTTTGCTTTGCCATGTGCTCCTGCCATGATGTGCCACCTCCCTGCAGGCCCAAACAGCAGGGCCAGTGGATCACATATTGGAACCTTCAACACCGTGAATCATCACAACTCTTTCCTCTTTATCAGTTAACAGTCTCAGGTACTTTGTATAGGGACAGGAAGCTGACACCATGGAGGTCTCTTCCACAACAGTCATCAAGTGAATGGGATGGGAACGGCGTGGGCAAGAGGAATGGCCACGCTTGATCCTAGATGACTTCTGAGTTTGTCTAGTTCTTTGCTTTCCCATTGTACATTTCTAGTTTAGGACACTTTTATCAGAATGATAATCACCTCCAAGCCCCTTTGGCTGAATTTCCCTCTGAACTTATCTGCCTGGTGCACTGAAACCAGAGTGAATATTCTAAGATTTAAATCTGACTGCTGCCATTTCTCACGTGAGTGTTCATAGCTTCTCCTTGCCTCCTGGATGAACCCTGAAGTCCTTGGTGCTGGGCCTCCCATGGCCTCCTATACACCTCCCTGGGCTCTTCTCTAACTTTCCCCTCTGTGCTAGGTGAGTTTCAGTTCAGTGGCGTTTAGCTTCTTGCTTTCCCACCAGTGCACGTGGCCTTCCCTCTGCAAAGGAAGGAGCCCAAGCCACTGACCTATTTTTTTTTCTCTCTCTCTGATGCCATATTGCCTTCCTGTCTGTTTTTTTTTCCCTTCTGAGTTCTCCTGCGTCATTCTGTCCTGTGGTTCACAGAATAACATCTGTGACCAATAAACGAGACAAAGGACAGAAATCACTCTCCTAGCAATGGTGAGCCCACAGGCAGATCACCCCACAGTGAGATGGTCCCCTCCCAGGAACAATGACTCCATGAGAGAAACTAAGGCTGTCCCCAGTGCAAGCAAAAGCAATCATTTTATACCGGAAACTGAATTGCCCCTCCAGGGTTTATGACTGCCCCAGAGGGTTTCAACAGATCTGAAACAGTAATTAATCATGATCTGACCAAGGTTATCTGCTTTGCCATCTATGCAAACCCCAGCTATGCACACCCCAATGCTGTCTTCGTTCCTCTTTCTGTGAAACCCCAATGTTCTGGTCAGCTCTGTGAGACAGATCTTAGGTCACTAGACCTTCCCATTTTCCTGAGTGTGGCTGCAACTGACTAAAGCTCCTTTCCCGCCCTTCACCAAAGCTCATCTCTTTGATTGGCACCTCAGCCTGGGAGTCTGACCCTAATCCATTGGGACTCCCAAAGTTGGGACCTTTGCCTTAAAACTCCTATAACATTAGGCCTTGTTTTCCTAGATTTGCTAGCATCTGGTTGCCTCCAATTCCTTCTTCTGTTTTGAATGTGTTTTTCTTCCTCCAGGAAGCCTTCTCTCATCATGAAAGCACCCACTGCTGCAGAAACTCCATTGCTGGTCTGCATTTCCCACAGTGTCCTGGGCTCTGTGAGGACTGGGTTCTTTCCATCCTTTTCCGTGCTGGGTCAATAGCTAAGCACAGAGCTCTGCACATTGTGGGCTCTGGGTTAGTGTTGATTGATTTAGTGTTTCTTGCTTTAGTGCTGTGCTATGGTTCTGCCAAGGTATGGCTGCAGAACCTTCCCTAGACAGAGCTGAGATGTTGGTTACATTCCCTCCAAGAGCTAAAAGGCAAATAGTGAAAACATGAGACATCTGAGCTCAACATAGCTCATAGCTATCAAAGAGGCAAGGTGTTCATGTCCAGGGTGACTCCTTGCATGAATGGTGTGATTCTACAGATACTACTTTCTAAAAATGGAAAGTGTTTTTTTTTAAAAGTAGCATGATTCATCATAGTCATGAAACAAAGCCATGAATTCGCTTAGTATCCACTTGTGGGTGAATGGTTTAGTACGTTATTCATGTCCACTAACAGGATACTGTGGAGCATCCATACATATAATAAATGTAAAGACTAAGTAGCAATGTGGAGTAGGATTATGCTTAGTACCAATTGACAAAACGGAGACTTTCCAGTTGAAAACTTGTTATTCTTGTGACTAGAGTATACATATGTGCATATGATACCTCGCTATATGTACATATTCACATAGATATATGTGCATCCTTGGTGGAGGTGGAGTACTGGGAATAAGAAAAACATGAGAAAAATCTAACATGATGGGGTGATTTTTACTTCTCAAAATTAGTTCTATTAATGAGTACATATCTTTTTAAGAAATAATAACATTAAGTGACTATTTCAAGACAAATCTGATACTGCAAAATATTAGAATGATAAATGATCCTCTCTGGGTGGTAGAATTAAGGAGTAATTTAATACAATTTCTTAGTAATTTTTATCATTGTGCTCCAGAACATCTATAATTAGATGAAAGCAACAAAGCAACTATTCACTCTCTCTATCTCCCATGTCGGGCAGAGACTTCTTTCTCACTGAGCTTGCCTGTGGTTGTCTGCCTCGCTTTGGAGTTGGGTTGCTGGAGGAAGTGATACAGCAAATGTGCTTGGGTGGGAGTCTGATCTTTTTGCACTCTGCCATCACCATGAGGAGAACAGACTCAGGCCAGGGGTCTGACCTATAGCTTGGGGACAGACCTATAGCTTGGGTGCAAGACCAACAGAGCCAGCCTACAGCTGGCCCAAGATAACCCATGGAAGTACAAGAGAGGAGAAATGAGGGTGTGTGATGTTATGCAGATTTCAGGTGGAAAGTGGATATTACTTTGACAATAACTTGGTGATAGGGCTTTATACTTGATATCAGTAATCCAAGAAAACTCTTTTCTTGTCCCATCTTTTGTTCTTATCAAATGCTACATCACGGAAGTAAGCTCAGATCCCTGCTGCCAGTGACTGCTCTTTTATCCTGGAGAGGAATGTTAACCTGGGGAGACTTTTAGAACCTTGGAACACCCAGGCTGAGAATAGATGACTGAGAAGCATGAGAACAGTATGCTGTCCCGCCATCCATGACATTATTGCCACAGTGATGAGACCTGTGGCTCCTAACTCCCGTTGTGTCTGATGTGGGTCCCTCATCTACCCAGTCTCTCAATCATTTCTCAAAACTGTTCACTGCCCGAAAAGTGGGAGGGAGAATAACCCAAAGCCATGCGTGCTAACCTGCAGCATTTTAACCAGGCTTTGTTGCAAGCACAGATGAAAAGTTCTACAACGCAAATTCTAATTGTTAGGCCTTTAGGGTAGGCTGCTGCTGCGCTCGCAAAGTGAGTTTCTCTTTCTATGTTTGTAAGTGTGTGTTTGTGGTACATAGGATTACATTCATCATGGGGAATTGGTACGTGTACATATATGTCTTAATTCTTTTTGTGTCCCCGTCTCCTAGCCTCTCTTCCCCTCACTCCATCTCTTCGTCCCCTTCCCACTTGCAAAAAAGAAGTATCTTCTTGTTTCCCATTCTATATCTTCTATTTTACTCTTTATTTATGTATTGGGTTTCTCACATAAGAGAAACGATGTGATATTTGTCCTTGTGTATCTGACTTATTTCACCTGATGTTGTGATCTCAAGGTGCGTCTGTTTTCCTACAAATGACTTAAGTTAATCCTTCTTTATGGCAGAATAATACCCCACTGTGTATAAATGTCACATTTTCTTTATCCATTCATCTGTTCCTGGACATAGAGGCCACTTCCAGGATTTAACTATTATGAGCTGTGCTGCTATAAGCATGGGTATGCATGGATCACTGTGTTATGATGGCTTTTACTCTTTCTCTTCCCTAGAAATTTAGCATACTGTGGGGTGAGCCCACTGCCCTGAGGAGAAGCTGGGTGAGAGACTGTCCATTCCAATAGAACCCTAGAGTGGGCCCTGGGCTGTGAGAAAGGCACTCTTTCCTCAACCTACAGAGGCCTTGGGCAGCAATAGGAAGGACAGCCGTGGGGAGATGAGCAGCCTCACTAGGTCCCAACACACACCGTGTGAGTGGGTCCTTGTTGATCCACCGTAGGAGTCCAAAACATTTCACAGTTGTGGGCTCACCAAAGCACACGACCTTGCTTGAGGTGGGTACTGCCATCATTTGCCATGGCTTGTTCAGGTGACCGGCCACTTATCCCTTGTATGATCCTGGGGAGTCTCCTCAACTCCTTATCTGTTTGTAAAGTGAGGCTGTGTTCTAATAACACCCACCTCAGAGGGCTTATACGAAGGTTAAATAAAACAGTGTGTTACTTTTCTTTAGCCAGTTTCCTTAATTTGCTTAAAACAAAACAAAATAAAGCACACTGAACATATCTCCAAATTCTTTCTGTGTGTGTGTGTGTGTGTGTGTGTGTGGTACTAGCTTGGAACCCCGGGTCTTGCACAAGTGCACCACCTCTGAACTACATCCTTTGTCTCCAAATTCCCCCAAAATCTTGAATTATAATATTTGGTTTACATGTAATGGAAAAGCACTGCAGAAAGATTAGAAAAAAATTATCCACGATCCCACCTTCTAAAGATAGCCAGTATTGACATACTGATCTACAATCTTCCAATTATGTTTTGATCCCACACAGGCACACTTAAACATTCACAAAATTGGTTCCTACACATTATTTTTAACCTGCATTTGTTCCTTACTGAATCATAATTAGCATATTTTCTTGCCCTTGAATGTCGTCAATGAATATGTGTACTAAGTCCATTGTACAGATGTAATATATTTTTAGAACTTCTATTTTTGGACTTTCAAAATTTCTTTTCTTTGCTCTGATAGGCAATTCTCTGATGAATATTATTGAGCAAATGATGGACCGTTTTTAAGAGGAAATTTCCAAATGTACTCTTACTGATTGAAATCATAAACAATTTAATGTCTCTTTCATTAAACTGTTAATGTCTCTTTCATTAACAGTTTCATTAAACTGCCAAATTGCCTTTCAGCGAAGTTCCAGCAACTTAACCCCTCATTGGTGGGGAAATAACATGCCTGTTGCACCAAATTATTGCTAAAAGTAGGCCTGTAATCTCTTTTTAACCTTTGTCTATTTGACCAATGATAAATGAATTACACTGTTATTTTGTTTCTTATGGCTGAAAATACAATTCTTATAATTATTAGTCATGTTCTTGATCATTAAAAATTTAAAGACATTTTTCTTATTATCCATACAAATTCATTACTTAGGAGATTTAAATTTTGACTTATATTCTATAAATATTCTAGCTTTTCATTTGTCTTAACTTTATGAATTTTTTTACATTGCATATATTTGAAAATTATATGCAATTCAATTTAGTAATTCTTTTGGCTGCCTCTTATAATACCATGCTTAGAGAAACTGGAATGCTTTTTAAAATAAATTTTTTCCAGGGATGGCCTATATCTGGTATGTCTTCTGAATCTTTGAATGACTAGGAATAAGGTTTTGCAGTCTCATGTAAGGATAATAGCTCGGCAGATCATTTGTTTTTGTTGTTTGTTTGTTTGTTTTTTGAGATAGAGTTTGGCTATGCAGCTAAGGCTGGCCTTGAACTCACTATATACCCCAGGCTGGCTTGAATTCCAGCATTCCTCCCGAGTGCTGAAATTATAGGCGTGCGCCATCATGCCTGGCTGTCAGACCATATTTAACACACACCCCTCCTCCTCGAAATCACAGCACTCTGAGGGCTGAGGCAGGAAGATCACAGGTTCCAGCTCAGCCCGGGCAACTTAGTGACTTATCAAGACCTTGTGTCAAAATAAATAGTAAAAGGGCTGGGGTTGTAACTCAGTGCAAAGGCACTGGGTTCAATCCCAAGTATAGAAAACAAAGCAAACAAAGCAAACAAAGCAAGCAAGCAAGCAAGCAAGCAAGCAAGCAAACAAACCGTATGGAGGGCTTTCCTTTGCTTTTGGAAATTTAGTGTTGAGGGACAAGTCTGATGCTGCATGGATCTTCTCTCCTAGGACGTGCCCTGTTGGTTGGGATTTCATACTTTGGCCTGGTGCTCAGCGGAGCTTTGGATTGACAACAAAGATTCCCCCAATGCACAAAAATTATTTTTCCTTATTTCTTAGTCCCAGCTCCCTGTCTAGCTGATGCCCGCATTTTTCTGGGCTTCCTGTTCAGCCTCCAGGACCCACCCTGCATGCCTCTGGTCTCTGGCTTGAGTTTTGCATTGGCAAAACTTTTGTCCCAAGTGCCCAGTTTCCTGGGGGCCCTGGTTAGTTTGGTCCCCCAGTTCCAGTGCTGTCCAGCTTGCTGATCCATATTTATGTGAGCTTTTCCCTCCTGATGCCTTTGCTGCCTCCTGAAAGCAGCTTTGCCTGATGGACCTTGGATTGCTCGTAGGCTGTCTCCTCTCAATTGTCGTGGGGAACCTGAATTTATCACTGCACAAAGCGTCACTCTCTTTCCACCAGCAAGCTTCCCTAGAGTACCCTTTTCTTTGCTGCCTCTGTGCGTCTGCCAGGTACCCTCACGGGTTTTCACATGGGACTTCAGTCCCCTTACAGTTTGCACTTAGAACCGGCCCTGTATAACAAAGATAAATGTACTATTTGTATCAATTACTTAAAATTTTAACTTCAAAAAATGACATTAAACATCAAAACAAAACAACACAGCATTATAAATAGGCAAGAGATTGCAGAAGAAAGGCAAAACTCCTCAGTGTAGCACCATTAGGGGAACTTCTCCTTGCATGGTGAACAAAGGCGCCTGCACTTTTTAGCTGCACTGGGCCCTGCTGGCCATGTACCTGGCCCAGGCACAGGCTTTGGTACAGCCCCTCTGACAACTGGTGGCCTCAGGTAGTTGGAGCTGCACATGATCCATCTGACGACACTGTCCCTGCTTGGGTGTGTGGCATTTGCAATGTCTGTCCTGGCACGTCCTGCTCCCATTGTTTGCCACATCGTCCCCCTGGGTGTTGCATAGTTTCATACTGGCCCTGATTACGTGGCAGGTGGTGCTCTGGTGATCATCCGGGAATACATCGAGCTGCCACCATAAGTCCACCCTCCTCAGTGTCCAGGCCATCAGTTCAAGGATGCCCCTTGGATACTGAAATCCATGGGTGCTCAAGTCCCTTATGTAAAACGATGCACTGTGGTGTTTCACATGACCTGTGTGATCCTGTCCTACACCTTACAGCATCTCTAGATGACTTATACTACCTAACTCAATGCAAGTGCTTGGTACATGTTTGTTAGACTGCCTTGTTTAGGGAGTAATAACACAGAAAAGTGTCTGCATGTTCAGTATAGATGCAACTGTCACAGGCCTATCTCCTTTTCCCTCTGTGGTGGGTTGGATACTGAGGGCAGTTGTCCTGAATCGATCACCTGAGTTACACACATAAATCCAGTCCCTAGTGCCTGACACCTGGCACTGCCATAACTGCTGGCTTCCTTCCCCCTTCCTGGCCTCCTATGACTCTGTCACTGTTTACAATTCTTTCTTAGTGTAGCTCTCTCTGGTTTTGCACATAAAATACTTTCCTGGAGAGTCCTACAGCTCTTGGGAAGGGATGCAGTCTGCTCTGTCCCCTGCTACTCTCTGTGAGGCAGTGGGGGCAATCAGGAGCCAAATAGCCTTCCCTGCCCAGCTCCTTCTTGTCTGCCCAGACAGAAACCAAGCCAGAGGGGCCCTGAAGTGCTCCTCCTGAGTGCTCTCCATGAGTGCTCCACTTTCTGCATTGCCCCCTACATACTGATTGCGTGCTTGCTTGCTTGCTTGCAGTCTTGGGGATGAACCCAGGACCTTCACACTGAGCTACATCTCCAGCCCCTTTTCATCTTGAGACAGGATCTTGCTAAGTTGCAACTTGTGATATTCCTTCCTCAGCCTCCCAGAGTGGGGGCACTACTGGCTTTGCCACTTTCTTCTTGACGCCCACCCCGCCTGCCATCCTCAGGGTTCTTGGCAGCTTTGGGGCTGAGACTGGGGAGGTAAGGGCATGAAACCCTCAGCCTCCCTTTGCCTAGGACTGAAATGGCTATGGATTTGCCTTTCATGGCAGATTATGCTGAGGAGGGAAATTGGCACCTGTTTGGAGCTGGCACCACACTGAGAGAAAGCAAAGGGAAACGCAAACAAAGGGCAGCACATCCGGAATGATTACTGCCCAAATTACTTACCAGAGACATCTGCGAAGCTGTGAGCCATTCAGGAGGGATGTGAAAATGAGCCCCAGCTGAGTCTCCCAGCAAAATGATTCCCCTGGGCTGTGAACCTAGGCAGTGCAATTTATTCCCATTATTTATGCATTCAAGTGGTTGGAGCTCCGCCCTGGGTGGTGGGGACACCAGAGAGGCCAGGGCATGTTGCATGTGTAGCACACGGGGACGGTGATGCAGGGCCATGTCTCCTGGGCTGGGGTGTGAGGGGCACAGCATTTGGGACCTGGATGAATCCTGAGGCTGTGGTACTGCGAGCTAAGCTGGACAAATGCAGGTGGGTCTCCCAGCTCAGCCTAAGACGAGCCACCGTGCCACATCTTGAGGGAGTGGTGGAATAAATGAACCCGAACTTTATCTGGACTTAGAAATATGCTCTAAATTTTGGTTCTGGAAATGACTTTCTTGGAAAACACATCAACTTCTGCTTCAATTCACTTTAGGAGCTAATGACCTTATGGAGCAGTTTTGATTTTTCAAAGATGTTATGGTCTTTTAAATCACGCAATCCATACACACAGAAGAGCTGGCTGGATAATTCTGGCTGATTAATGGAGAGACTGAGGTAGAAAGGCCACCGTGCAGCCTGTGAGTCTGGAGGTGAGAGACGATTAGTCTGATTCTGAGGGAACTCCACATCGATTGTTCACTGGGAGGTGCTCTCCCACATCCTTCCAACCCTGGAGAACAAATCCATGCTGCCCAGAGGTGGAGAGAGAGCCTCCTTTCTCTACCCCACCCCAGCCCCTGATGGAGGCCAGCTGCTGGTCCAGCGGGGATGGCCACATAGTGGGGACTGAGAAGGCTGGGACATCTAGAAAGGAACAGAAGGGTGAGATGTGGGGACTCCAAGAGGCTGCACACCAGGAGACCAAAATGTCCAAGGTTTCACCTAGATATGCATTATTTATTATACTTTTCTTTTTTTATTCAGTTTTGGGGCTTGAACCCAGGGCTTCAAATAGGCTAGGCAAGCGCTCTATGGCTGAGCAACAACCCGGGCCCCATATTTATTCATTAGTTTATTTGTCCCTTCTTTTATTCTCCCAACTAATATTTCTCAACTGCACACACATGGAATGGGCCTTTACATTTTCTGTCCTCCTTTCTGCCCCTCTGAGAGCTTTTAGACAAACAGACTTGAAGCTGATCAAAGGAAGGGCTGCATTTTCTTTTTCCTTCAAAAAGCAAACCAAGTAGAGGCCTCGGTAGGCAATCAGAATAGCTGTCGGATAGTACCCTGGTGTGAAGAAGGAGGGATAAAGGAAGGGAGGAAGTGTTTCTGTGAGTGGGGAAAATCATTGCCTAACAGGGCAGCAATGTTACACTGGGTCTGTTTTAAGCCTCCTTGGGGTGAGTTTATAGGGACACAGGGATGCTGAGGTTTCTCTAGACCGTATGGGTGGCTAAGATGTCTGAGGCACAGGGGCATTCAGGGTACAGAGCTGTTGCTCAGCAGTCACCTTTGGGAAGCTCTGCAGGCCAGAGCTTGTTGTTTCCCTTGAGTCCCTCAAACCTACATCTCTAGACCAGTGGACAAGGGGACCCCTTTCATCAAACTCAGGTGCCTGATCTTACACGATAGTGACAAGAACATGCAAATGTAACAGATTTCCAGTCTCACCTCTCCTTGTTTTTTAATTTGAAAAGTCCCAGATTTCAGTTATCTTTATCCATCTTGCAGCCCTTTCTAACATTATCATTAGTGTTTCCAAGAAAAAAGAGCCCATTAAGCAAATGAAGTTTGGCGTTTGCTAGATTCTGTCTCCTTTTCTGTACCTTTCTTATATCATTCTCTGTCCTGAACACAAATGTAAATTAGTCACCTTAATGGGAAGCTCAAGGACTTCCTCTTGGAAGGTCTGTTCATTTCCATTTGACCCAGTCAGAGAGGACCGTTCTGTTGTAACAAGCACAGACGTCCGTAGTTCTTACCTTCGCAGAACTTCTTCTCGTAGGGAATTCCATCTTCAGGATCAACGCCCTTTAAAAGACGAATGATGAGATTAGTTGTCTATGTTTTTAAAGTTAGAAGACACATACACTAAATCCTTTCTGGCTGGCTTTAAAAGTGCAAAGATAAATCAATAGATAAAACCCTCAAAAGTTTCTAGACTCCCTAATCCAACACAGATCTATACTGTCTGTGTGCAGGAGCTGGGTTTAAGAGGGACCAAGGGCAGGAATAGGGAGAGACCTTGCCTCCTCTTCACAAGGGTGGAAGGCAACTCCAGAGAGAGGCCTTAGCAGCAGTCCCTGCCTCAGATCACCGAGGGCCTGTTGAGGGCCTGGGACACAGGTGAAGGGGGTTCTGCAGTCTCTGAGCTGAACATCAGGCCTCTAGGCTCTGATGACTCATGTTTTTAGAGAAACAAATCTCAACTAGGGGTGATTTTTCCCATCACTCTTCCACCCCACAACCAACCCAGGGACACTGGTCATGTCTAGAGGCATTTTTGGTTGTCCCTACAGAGTAGGAATGCCTCTGGCATCTAGTGGGCAGAGGTGAAAGAGGACGCTGAACATGCTACCGTTTACAAGATAACCCCAACAACGAAGAAGGATCCGATCCCAGTGGCAATAGTGCCAAGGTTAAGAGACCTAGAAGGGAAGTTGGGCCTATAAGTGAGACTGAGTTACATGACTGAAGCCTTTTAAAGTTAGAGCTGGCCTGTAGTGGAACGGCTGTCCCTTAGAAGGGACAAATGTCCCAAGACAAGAGTGCTTGATGGTCAGAGACTGACCGGAAGCACTGCAATCACTCTCCTGAGCTCTGTGGGTACAATTTGGGCAACACTGACCTTAATGGTGGTAACGTCCCTTCCTTGTTCCTGATTTTGGACTTTTGGGGGCCACTTCTCCTCTGGGGAAGGCATAGACATGGCAGTGGGGTGTGTTTCTCCCATTACTGATGGGACACTTTGGTTTTGCCCTCCTCTGGTTGGTTGGGCTTCCTCGGGTGTTTGGAAGGCCTGTTCCTTACATGGGAGGCACATGAGATCATGGGACAAAGGTGACAGCCCTGCACATGGATCAGCACCCCTTGTCATCCAATGGAACAGTAAACTTGGGGTAATCAGAACAAAAGCTGCCTTGGGGATCTTGGGGCCTTAAAGCTCTAGGGGAGGGGTTTTCTCCTCCATGAAGGGTAGTGTGTCTGAGTACAGTCTTCTGTCACCCTTCTCATGTACCAGAAGCTACCAGACTCCAATAAACACAGTAGGTAACTGCTGGTATAAACCTGGATTATAAGGGTCCTGGAGAGAAGGTGACTTTTTTTTTGTACCAGGAATCAAACTCAGGACCTTTTTCTTGCCAGGCAGGTGCTATGCTGTTGAGCTATATCCTCGGCCAAGAGGCTGATATTTATAGGAACTTTCTGCCCTTAATCCAAGCAGATAAAGTAGGTGAATGTTTATCTTGAGGTTAGAGAATATTAAACTTCAAGCCCTTTTGGTTACATAGATCCTGCCTTTATGAGTGCTGAGAGTGGCTGGGAGCTATAGCATGTTCTAGGTGGAGAGGGAGAGACCAGGCTGCAATTGAGATCTGTTTCCATGTAAGCACTTCTGGTTAGTCTCATAAAAGATCTCAAAAAAAGGGACCTAAATGTATGAGACTTTAGTATGATGTTAGGAATTTATTTAGTGTTCTAAGTAATTATTTACTTTCATTCATGACCTTGTATTTTATTTGTAAGTTGATTCTTTCTCTCTCTCTCTCTCTCTCTCTCTCTCTCTGTGGGATGGGGATTGAACCTCTGCACTGACCTTACATCTCAGCCCTTTTTTATTTTGTACTTTGGGGCAGGGTCTCACTAAGTCATTATGTTGCCCAGGCTGGGCTTAAACTTGAGATCCTGCCGCCTGGCTTGTGTTCATGCAAAGCATGTAAACCTACGACCCTGCAAAGCATGGTTCTTCCAGGGGAGCACCTGGCTGGCTTTCTGGCTTCCTTCCCTTTTTCTGGAAGCTGTGAATCTGCTACTGCTGGGGTCTGGGACATCAACGTCAGACGCTGTGAGGTGTGGGTGGTGGAGTGAGCACCGGAAAGCCCACGCTGCTGACGAGGCTTATGGACCAGAGAAGAACGGCTATGTGGCCACAGTGGCCGTGCTGTGGCCTGTGCTGACAGTGCGGTGAGTGGCTGTGAGCTTTTCTTACACTACATCACTTTGTTTCACACTGTTGGGACAGAATGAAGGGATTGGACCTGGGTGACCACCAGCAAGGCTGAAGGGGCTGTGCCAGAGCCTCAGCTCGTGTTCCATCATCCATGTTCTTCGCACGTGGTGAGGATTCCGTACCCTCTTCCAAGCAGCAGCAAGAGTGACTGCAGGATGTCTGTCACCCCTTTCCTTACACGGGACCAGTGCACAAGCAATGGGCCTTCGGGGAGAGCAGAAAGTAAGACAAGGGGTGTCAACCTCCAAGTTAGTTGCTTACCCAGATGCCATTGCAGTTGGAGTCCCGATGGACATCCCAGTTGTCTGGCCTGAGAAGGAAACATCAGCATTGGTCTCTGGCATGAACTCAACTCAGTGAATGTTGAGAGATGGATGGATGAGAGCTACACAGCTTGCCATTGAGAGGCAGCAGCTTTCTTTCAGCCAGTGCACCTCACACCTCTGTGTGCGCTGCACACGGAAGCTTCTGCTGAGCCCTTTGCCTTTAGCTCAGTGTGGAGTATTTGCGAGGAAGCTTGGACCCAACCCAGTCTTTCCCTGATGGGCTCTTCTCAGGGACTGCGTAGGTGGGGCGGGGTGCTTGGTGAACACATCTGCTGTCTGTTTTATTTGGAAAGTTGGGGGGATTGTTCAAACTGTGCCTCTAAAATGCCACACATCTGGTGGATTTCATGTTTCAGCACTGCCATCAGAGCATGAGTGAAGGGCGGCACCTTCATTTTTTGATGTAAATAACTGAGCATCAACCCAGGACTAAAGTGTGACACACTTTCTGCTCCTGGACGCCCTTGGGAAGAGGCCTATTTCTATTTCTTTTACAACTAAGCCAATGCAAAGTGATTGGTAAATATTAGGTGCTTAATAAGCATCTCTTGGCAATGAATGAAAGAATGAATTCTGTACTTTTTCACTGAGCTATTGAGGCACAGAGTTTCCTTCTCTAAGTGGGAATTGCCCACACCTACAGAGTGAAGCCTCCTGCCTCCTTTGCAGGAGGTCGTTCTCAAAGCCTGACACAATTACCTTCTGCCTGGGTACACGTTCTTGTCGCTGTCGTTACAGTCTCTTCCTCGCCAGTGGTAGCCCCGCAGCGTCTGAAATTGAAGTGCATACACGGTGTGTGAATTAGCCTTGGGTGATTAGGGTGTTGACCTTTCATGTCTTTAATTCAAATACAGCCAAGGAACACTGGTGACCACCAGCAAAGTGAGGATTATTATAAGATGTGCTGTGTGAGGTGAAATGTGATATCACATCAGGACCAATAGCAAGTGGGGAGTGTGGGCCTGTGTGTGTGTGTTTGTGTGTGACAGTGAGTGTGGGCCTGTGTGTGGGTGCGTTGGGGTGCATGTGTGCACGTGCGTGTACACACGTGTGCATGTATGTGAGTATAGTGCGCATGTCTTATACAGGTATGCACATTGCAGTTGGTATATGTGTAAATGTTCATGTATGTCTATCTTTATGTGCACATGTGTTCATGCATGTGTATTTACATACACCTCCAGACATAGCAGGTCCATTCAATTTCCTAAAATTCTTCTGTTAACCACCCATCTCCTCAGGGTCTAAAGCAATTCACTTAATTTTGGCCAAATGGTTAATTGCTTTATGGGGCAATTAAAAAATAATCTAGCTCAACTGATAATTATGCAGATTTATATGTTTGATCTGACTGATTTAAAAGAGTAAAGTATCAAATTACAATTACATCAAACAATGTTTTCATTTCCTCCATTCCTAAATCAATCTGGGATCCCACAGTTTTGGAAGTTTGTCACACACTACCTGCTTGTTTGCGCTCCTAGAAAAGACCCAGACACCCTATCAGTTCCAAACCAAACACACACATATGCATACTTTAAAAAATAAAGTAAAGTAGTGTTAAGAATTTCCAAAATAAGTCACAAAAACTTTCAACATGCTAGCAGTACCTATGGAGAATTCCAGCTAGAATGGAAACACAAAAAGTCAGCAAAATCTGGGCTTAAAATTTGGTGTACGTATTGTTATGAAGCTAGAAAGTCACTGAATATTGTGAAATGATGTATTTTTCACCAATCTAGTAATGCATCCAAATGGAACTGTCTCGTCTTATTCAAGGAAGAAAATTTGTAGGGAGTGACATAACGTCCTGTGAACATCTAGGAGTTTGGAACCATACTTACTGGGAAAACACTGTATTTGTCTGAGTCGACATCTTTGAAGGGCATAGAAGTTTGTATAGATCTAGAAGAGAGAAAAGAAAACACGTTGGTGGGCTCAGGAAAAAAGAAATGATGTTTGTAAAAGCAAACAGACACATGTTCAGAGATGGCTGCTTCGAATTTGTGCGACAGAGACCTCATCTAAAAATAAATCTGAGGGTCTGCGTGGTGTGCGAGTGCCAGCTGCACTTGGCCGGTCTCTGCTCTCCACTTCGCGGAAGTGTTTTCTCTTTGCCATTTAACGTGGCCCACGTGGGGGTGCTGGTGAAATAACTGAGGTTGTAGAGGGTGTGGAACGTTGTGAGGGTCGCCAGGAAATAGGAGACTGTTTGGAGTGCAGTCAATGAACTTGGCATTACAAATTGAATGCATGTCCTTTTACATATTCTATTCACTATCTCCAGCCACTCATTCTGGGAATCTGGAGGTATTTAGTTGTCATTAGCTGGCAACTTCGATACCCAAGTATGAGCCTGGGTATCAAGGCATCTTTATGCAATAACCAACCCAATCATCGCACTCCATGAGAAAGTATTTCCCCCGTGCCACCACTCCCAGACTGTTTCCAGCTTCTAAACGGCAAATGGTTTCCCAGATAGGACAATTTCCTACAGGGCAAGGCTGTTCCTGGAACCTGAAATTTGGAGGCAGAATTTTGGCCTTGTCTAGGATTTACTACATGTTGTTTTGAATCCAGGGCCTCTTGCAGTGCTGAGAATCTCAAAGCAAATGAACGCACCAGAGTGGGTGAGGCTTTTATAACCTTCTCTCTCATCTGAAGAGTAGGGCTAGGACTTCAGGAGGCCAGGGAGGGTCAGACGCCGGTTTTAAAGGTGATGTTTATTGCCAGCTCCCTGGCCTTGGGCAAATAACTTTCCCTCCCTTGGAAGATGACAAAAATGAAGTCTGCCTTAGTAGACTGCGCTTACAACAGCTCCTGGGGAATAGACAGCACTGAAAAAATTTTAGTTATCATTATTACTGAGCCAGAGGTTGTTCTGAAGAATAAATGAGGCTGTATTTAAGTGAGTTTTGTAAATCACAAAGCGGTGAACAAACTGTGATCTGGTGCAAACTATACTCAGGGCACAATGATTTTGAATAAAGGAGAAAAACACACTGTTTTTGCTTTTCTTTTTCATAAAAGAATAATTTCCCTTTTAAACTGGGCCAAGAAAATCCCTGGCTGCAGATGCTCTTGAATTTAATTTTTCAAAATTGGTTCAATTGAAGAGTTGTCACTTTGGGACCGCTGGGTCCTGCTGGCCCATGTCTAACACAGAAAATGCAATGATGTGTTCACCGAGGAGGGGCGGGGCTCCTGATCCAAGGGAAGCGAGGCATGATGAAATGAGTGGCCGCCAGCATCTTTCCTGTCTGAGTTCCCTCTCTTCTCTTGGCTCCCTGAGGCTTTGCATCTCCCCCATTCACAAAAGAGGAAATGCTACTGTTTCTGGGATCCAGGCCAGCAGTGAGCACAGCTGGCCAGAGGGTTTTTGCTGGCGGATGAGCCAGGAAAAGTTTGTAACTCTTGGATCCCTAAGAGGCTGTGAATGTGGGTCAGAATCACAGCTGCTTGCTCCTCTCTCGGGATGTTTTCACAGCAGCTGGGAGAGGTTCAGTGGGCTTAGCTCCCGCGAAGCTCGAGATGAAGGATGGTAGGACATAGGAAAAGGCACTGGTATGGGTTGACTCAGCAAAAGTGAACAGAACAGTTGAAGCTCTAACCCCCAGCACCTGTGAATGTGACCTTATTTAGAATTAAGGTCTTTGCAGATGTGAGCAAGTGAAGATGAGGCCCTTAGGGTGGTCCTCATCCAATAGAACTGGGGACCTTATCAAAGGAAAAGAGGCACCTTGGAAAGTGGCCGTAGGGAAAAAGGAGGCAGAGATTGGCATAATGCGGTTTAAAACCAAGAAGCACAATGGTGGCCACCATCAGAAGCTAGGAGGACAACAGGAAGGAGTCCACTTGGTCTTAGAGGGAGCCTGGCTCTGCTGGCCACCTTGATTTTAGCATTTTTTTGTTTGTTTGTTTCTTTTCCTGTACAGGGAATTGAACTCATGACCTCGTGCTTGCCAAGCAGTTACTGTGTCACTGAGCTAAACCCTCAGCCCCTTGATTTTAGACTTTTGGCTTCCAGAACTGAGATAGCATAAATTTCTGTTGTTCTAATCCATCCAGTTTACAGCATTTTGTTATGGCAACCACTGGAAGCTATTTCAGCCTCTCAGATGTGCAGATGACCCTCACTCTACACATTCTGAGGTCTGATCTCTGCCTCCCATGAGGGCCAGGCTGGAGCCGAAGGGGTAAAGGAACAGGAGCTCCCACAGGAGAGGGAGAGTAAGAGAATCGGGCTGGGGTGGATGGTTTGGTCTAAATGACAACAGTAGGGGATTGGGGACCCTGGTTTCTTTCTCTGTTCCTTTCATATTTGGCCTTGGGGTGAACAGGCCCCCTGTGCTATGCACTCCTGTCCTGATGTACTGTGCCTTTGTCAGCTTAAAGCAACAGAGCCAACTGGTCATGGACTGAAAGCTGCAAGCCCGTGAGCCCCAACAAACCTTTCTTCTTCCTTAACTTGATTATTTCAGGTAGTTGTTACAGTCCTGGAAAGCTGACTGACACATGGGGAATGGAGAACTTATGCTATTTTGCCTCTTTGTTCAGTGTTCTCTCAAATCACCATCTCTTCACATTTTGATCAGTGGTTCTGTGACATCTAGCTTAACCCTAGATGCAAAGTGGAGCTAGAGATAGGATTTAAACTGAGATAGGGGGTGTGGGGATTCTGGATAGTGTCCTTCTCTCCGGAATCCTGTTCTATGCGTCTGATTCAGAGTTGCCAGGTAACAGTCCGCTGGGCTTTGTGAAGAAAATCATCCTGTTCCAACCTCCTGATTGTTTTGCACCAAAGATGCTCAGAGTCCCAGTCATAAGCTGTGGACAACTGGGTCTATGTCTTTCATGGCAAGGGGGCACTGTCCCCAGTGCCATAAAGGGAGTGACAGGACTGCAGAGAAAGGTCACTGGCACACTGCAGGATGCAGAGCATGCTCGGAGGCTCACAGGTTCTTCTCTGTCCTGTGCATTTCCAACATGGTTTTGCTGGAGCTAACTCACCGTCTGCTTGGAGCAGAAACAGCATCAGCTTCTTGGATGTGAAAATCATTTTAAGCATAGGAAAACAGAGACAAGCAAAGGTGTCACCATACGCTTGTAAGGTAGGAAGAGTATACGTACGTACAATTTAATTTTCTGACAGATCTCGGCCAAAAATGGGAGTGAGCAAATATCAGAACCACTTTGAAGATATTTCTGGAAAGAGAGAGAGAGAGAGAGAAAAGACAATAAAAAGACAGCTATTTAGTTTGAGAAATGGTTTCCTATCAGAGTCCTTCTGTAGCCTGGAGCTCTGGGTTTTCCTTCCAGGATTGCTCTACTTTACTTATCTCAATTTACCTCCCATTTCTTCCCTGAAGTCTACACTGACTCAGCCTCCCATGCTGTGGTTCCTGCTGGTTCCTCAGCCTGAAGGTGTCCCCTTCCCAGCATCCACCCACCGGACCCACCTTCCCAGCTCCCTCCCACTGGACTTCTTCCCAGAATGGTCTGTCCTCGCCTCGGTGGCTTCCTCTCTGACCACAGCATTCCTCTACTCAAGTGCTTGGAAAAAGGGGTTGAAAATGAAAAATAATACATTCAAATAAAATAATCTTGTGCTCTGATGGAGCAAAATGACAGGGTCAGGAACTTGGGAAAAAGGAAAACCTCTTTCCAGGAGAGCAGAGAGGTATGCAGAAGAGAAGGGCCTAGACATTAGTTTTTCTTTTGCTTTTGTTTTCTTTGGAGTGGGTGGGCATTGGGTATTGAACACACATGGTCTTTGCACTGAGCTGCATCTCTAGCCCTTTAGATTTTTTTTTATTGTTATGAGACAAGGTCTTGATAAATTGCCCAGACTGGGATGAAACTTGTGATCCTCCTGCCTCAGCCTCCCAAAATGATGGGATTCCAGGCGTGAACCACCATGCTCAGTTTAGACACCACTGTTCTAGAAGAGTCCAGATGTATGCTAAATCAAAACCTTTGGATTTTCACCAAGCAGTGTTCTTAGAAAGACAGCGGTGTCCATGATGCTCTCTTCAGATAAAAGAAAGAGAAGACAACAGGGTAGAAAAAGTTGAAAACCAGCAATATCGGCAAAGGTCCCACCATTTCAGAGAGTCCAAGAATGGCTATGAGACAGTTCTAGGTGCTGCGTGTATTTTGACCCTGGTGAAGAACTGGCAACCTTTTCAGAATACAAGTGAGGTTTGTGAGAGTCTTTGAGAGAGATGCTGGCACAGGTTTCTAGGAGCAGAGGAGAAATTTTGACTACAGCCACAATCTCTACGCAAGGCATGGGAACAGAGGAGCAATCCTTGTCCCTGTCCACCAAGTTCAGGGTCTAGGTGGACATCTCATCTTGTGGCTCCCTCTACAGGATCCATTGTGTTGGAGGCATTAGCAGGGCTCCCCAGGAACCTGGCAGAGGATGCAGATGTCCCAGATCTTAAGCAAGGAGGCAGATGAGAAGGGAGACACAGATGCCCTGAGGTTCGCAGCTCACAGTACAGCTCACAGCCTCTCTAGAGATGCAGTCCTCTGTCCCCCAGATCCACTGGCTCAGAACCCCTGGGGTAGTCCTGGCAGTCTGTCCTTTCAGGGTCTTTCCAATGCCCGCTGAGGTCTGAGACCTACTGCTCTATGTGTGACAGCAGACTAGGAGCACTGGTGCCCCGGGAGCCTTTATAGATGCAGAGTTTCAGGTCTCTGCCATCTGCTGCGATGCCACTTGTCTGTCAAGGTCCCCAGGTGCCACTAATGCAGCAAAGCCTGATACCGCTCAACTCTGAGAAGGGAGAAAGTGCTACAGGACCCAGGGGCATTTCAGCCTGGCTGGAGCATTGTCAGCTACAGAACAGTGGACCAGGGAAGAAAGGAGACTTTATGACAGCCTCCATCCCCTGGGGGCATCTACCTGTCACCCTGAGGATGCTGGAGAAGCCTTGAAGGTGTCAGGTGAGGAATCACATTCATGTCTCAAAGGATATCTCCCCGCTCCTGGGAGGGAGGCTCATGACAGATAAGGGATGCTGGATTCTGATCCCAGGGTTTGTAGCCACAGCACTAGTATTACAGGGGCTGAATATCCAGTTGTCAGTGTGTGGTCTGTCCTTGCGCTGTGCTATGTCCCCTCCCACTAGATGCCAGCAGCACAAATCTGTCTCCAGTGATCTCACGGGCTCACCCTCCTCTCTGTGGCCTCTTATTGTCGGGAACGTCATTATGTGGCACCTGACGGTGTTTGTTTTTCGTGTTCCTGAATTTCATGTGAATGGAATCATACAGTTGGCATTCTTTATGTTGTATCTCTTTCATTTCCATGTTGTTGCAAACACCTGAAGTTCATTCTTTTTCTCATAGCTGTTTAGTATTCCATTGTGTGAAACACAGCTTGAGAATATTGTCAATTTGGACTATTATGAAGAAAATTGTTAGGAAAAACCCCTGAAAAATGAAATCTGTCTCCAAACTTTGTCAGATGCCCTCACTCCAGGGTGGGGGTGAGGAACGAAATGGCTACAGGTTGGAACCTCTGCTGTCACGTGGGGTGGGTGGGTGGCACTGAAAAGAAGGGATATTCAGAAAATCGAGGAAAGCCTTGGTGTCTGATGGAGATCAGGTCTCTAGTCACACAGTAAGACAAACACTCACTGAGATTATGCAAAACATAGGTGGCAGTTTGGAGTATAGACACATTCTGAGACCCAGAGTCCAAAGTCAGGTCACATTTGGATGTCTGAGCTACTTCTTTTAATATTCACTTTAGTCCGAAGGTCTCAGTCTAATCCTAATGACAATGTGGATTTTAACACTGATGATCACCAATACACACAAATTTATACGAAGTCTTATAATTACTATACAAGAGGCACAATAGGATAAAATTGTATAATTGCACAGCTGTTCACTGTCAAAATCCATCCTGAGGCTGCAGCTGTCTCTGATACTCATTGTGCAGAAATCAGGGCTAGGGATTAGGTGATGGATGATGTAGCTTGTCCACAGATGCCCCAGAAAGCCTGCTGTTTAGACAGAGGTTTTGATTATCTGGTCTTTTCATCACAGACAATGGGAGGTACAATTCTCCCCACCCCCAGGCCTTCTCCCACCTTGAGACAATTTGCTTGAGAAGAAAACAAAGATGGACCCAGTACAGCATTGCAAACGTCCTTGATTGCACGTATTTCAGTCCCTGCCTTTCAATTTGAACTTTGCTAGACAGGGACAGAGACAACAGTCTGTTGTTAATTCAGGAATAGATTTAAAATATTGGATGTGGCTGCATCTAGTCCCATGTAAAGGGAGAGTCTCAAATCTGGGATGTCCCTGGAGACAGGAGTCAAGCAGCATCTTCAGTTTGCAATCTATTCAACCAGAATCCGCTTGCCTCCTGAGCTGCGCCCCCGTACCATGGTGTTAAATGAATGCAGAACAACGAACACATCAGGAATAGAGAAAACTGTGGTGAGTGGCACAAAGAGAAGGTCAAAGAGAGAGAGTAAGCACCTTTCTGCACGCAGCTAAACTGAAATTGAATTTCTGCATGGTGAAGTGCTTTTAAGCCCTTTCGCTGTATTGTACTGCCTGGTTTTAATTGGTCTGCGCTGGGGTTTGGACATCAGCAATTTTTAAAGTCTTCCCAGATAACTCCACTAAGCAGGTAGAGTTGTGACCAGGGCCCTGGTGTTCAGCTGCACAGGTCTTCCTGACTCACTCTTTTATCTGTGTAGCCTGGGATATAAACAGTGCCCTTGAGTTCAGCACTAGGAAGCTTGGCTGGGGAGTGATAGGCATTGAAGAAAGGGTACTGAATTGGAAATAGCTCGCTCTGGACTTCAGTGATGGTTTTCTGACTTACCAGGTATGTGGAGTGAGCAAATTATTAAGCTTCGGTCCTCTCATCTGTGCAGCAAAAATTCTCTGTATACTTTGTAGTGGTGAAAATTAAATAAGGTTGATTCTGTAACTCAGGTACCCTGTAACCTGCAGACTTGGTGCTCCCTGAATCCATGCAAAGCTCCCAGGAGATCCAGAAAATTTCTGGAGCATTTTCTCCCCTTCTGAAAAACATGACTCTTCCCTGGCCTGGATGTTCACAGCCTGACACGCTATGCTGGAAGTTACTACGTGTTGCTTTCCTGCTTACGTCCTTAGTCCCACCATGGGGGATTAACTGCAGTTGATATTCTCTGAGAAGTTCTCCACAGATGCTTGTTTGCATTTTCTGATTAATTTTTTCCTGGATAGTTCTAACCCTGAGAGTAAATAAATTGGGCAGTTTTTAAAAAATTGTTGAATTGTTCAGTAGAATTTCTTTTGGCTTCTCCCTAGTAATTATTAGAATCCTGCCTCTCGAATTATGCTTACAATTCTGGTGACAGAAATTTTAAAAATGCAAAATCCTAATTAGCTTTTGAGTTAATGCCAAGGAAGTTTGTGCTACTTAAATAAACAATGGCCTGAAAATAAGTTCCAAGAGCCACACTGAAAAAGATAAAGGACACATTCTGTTTTTCTCCATTTCTGCTTGGAGTTGTGAAGGCAGCAGTGACGGGTTTCCAGTGGCATTTCAATTTCTTATCCAACAATATAAGCAGATTAGCTGAACTGGCTACTGCCAGCTTGTAATTATTCACTGAATTAAATAATGATCTGTGAAGCAGACATTGTGATTGATTAATCAATTATGTAGAAATGCCTGCATGTTGCTATTTAACACGGATCAACCTTGTGCATCAAAACCCCTATCACTCCCGCATAGGATCTCAGATAAAAGTATTGTACTGGGCATGCTTACACTAAAAGAAAAAACTCATTGGTTCTCTACAGTTTAAATTTAACTGGACATCCTGTGTTTTTATTTGCTTAATCCAGTAAGCCGTGACTAAGTGATTTTCCTTCCTTTTATTTTCATGTGACCAAGTCAATAACACCTTCAATGTCTTGCAGCAGAGTGAGCGAGGAGGGAGGCCTGCAGGGAGGCTGAGGATGAGGTCGGTGCCCTCTCACTGGGGATGAATGTGCCCTTCCTGCCAGGGTCTCCAGTGCCGAGGATGACACTGGGCTTTAGAGGTCTGCTTTTCTGCTTCCTTTTTAGCTGGGGCTGACTTTTTTCCACCAAGTTACTCTGTGATGACTTATTTGACTAAAAATGTCATTGCAAGGAGGACATATTAGGAGAGATGAATAGTGATGACATTAAGTTTATCCAGTACTTGGTAAGCCTGAGGCCCGAAGCAGGTGCTCTGCATGCAGGAACTCTATTAACATTCCCCCAGCTCCCAATCAGGCTTAGCAATGTGAGCACCAAGTCCGAGGTCACATTTGTAGGAAGTGGAGGGGCAGGAGGGCACAGCTCCTCCAGAATGCTCTCGGGGAGAGGAATGTTCTCACCAGCGGTTACTTCACCCTTCAGAGTCTATTAGGCAGTGCCAAGAGACATTTCTGATAATCACGGCTGGGGAGGGATGGATGGCATTGTGGTGTTGAATACACAGGACAGAGATGCTGCTGGACACCACAAAGCACACCGCAGCCCCTACAGCGGGATTATCCAGCCCTAAATGTCAGTAGCGCCAAGGTGGAAACCCTCCTGAAGGGAGGAAGGCAGGAGGATGTTGTGGAAAGGAGCTCATGTTCCTACTTTAGTCACTATGAAATTAGGGCAAACAGCGGTGGGCTTGTATTCCAAGCAGACCCCGACCTTTGGAGTGTAGGGGGAGGGAAGGGCAGGGCAGGTGTGCCCAAAGAAAGGCGGGCATCCCACCTGATAGTCAC
This sequence comes from Chinchilla lanigera, assembly GCF_000276665.1. Taxonomy (NCBI): domain Eukaryota; kingdom Metazoa; phylum Chordata; class Mammalia; order Rodentia; family Chinchillidae; genus Chinchilla; species Chinchilla lanigera. The sequence continues at coordinate 6,830,282 of NW_004955460.1, read as the reverse complement.
TTACCATGGTTGTGGACTTCTTGACAATGTGTCTGGCCTTCTCTTGCGTCAATTTCCATACCTCCTGTAAAATAACGTTAGACAATATCATAACTTGTGCCACATCTTTCCCATGTGTTTTCCAAAGTGAAAAGTTTTCAGTTTTTAAGTTTGAAATAAATTCCACAAATTTGTGACAAAGCAATTCACAAGAAGGTTATTTTATGTTAATACATGGATCAAGAACCACAATGTTTAGATTTTAAAATTTATTGCAGTACAAGACACACTGCTGTGAATCTCCCTCAAAGTGTACTCCCTGTCACTTCAAACACACATATCCCACCATTCTGGTCACTTTCTGGAGCAGTTCTGGAAGTACTGTACTCTTTCGTGAGTGTCTTTCATTGTGCAGTTGTGACTGCCTCTATGTCTTGAATGGATTCAAAACATCTGCAGCAATTTATGCCAAATAAAAACATGGCAGTGTGTCCTTATCTATCTTATTCCCTCAGTATAGCACTGTGTGGCTTTTGGCTTCTCCTTAAAATCAAAAGGACTGTGAGTGGTCAACATTTTCAGTGGTTTCAGGACACTGAGGCAGCCAGGACAGCACAACTAAAGACACTCAAGAAAGAGGACTATTAGAACTGTTTCAGAAAGTGGCCATCATGGTGGGATAAGTGTTTCAACCGAGGGGCAGTATTTCAGGGGATTAATGGCAATGTGTCTTTTACTGTAATAAAAATTTTAACTTCCAATTTAAACATTTATTATGTAATTTGGTCATATTATATATTTTGTATCTTTATTAAAGACTGTCCAAGATGCTGTGGGAAGTACTTTGTAAGCCTTATCTTACTGCATCTTCACAACCATGCCCAGAGATAGGACCATCTCATAGATGAGACAACTGAGCTGTAGAAAAGCTAGGAAACTGGCGCAAGGTCCCGCACCTAGAGTCTGACTGAGATGTGAATGCTGTCTGGGTCCTGAAGTGCTGGGGAAAGAGTGCACTTTCAGAAGAAGGGCCCAGGGATATAGCTCAGCGGTACAAGCTCCTGCCTGGCAAGTGCAAGTTTGTGAGTTTGATTCCCGGTACCAAAAAAAAAACCAAACCAAACCAAACAAACAGAAGAAATGAGAATGATGGGTGGGGAGATGGCCCAGGACAACAACTAAGTCCACATGGGGCTTTGCATGGAGATTCCTGGACCCCAGCCCTGAGTTCCTGGGTAGAACCTGTGAGAGTCAAGTAAAAGGAATCTGCATTCTAACCAGGAGACTCATGAACTTAGAGAATTACTGGGAGAGCATGAAGAGTTGGGCTCTGTGGTCAGATAGTGGAGAACAAGGCCAGGCATAGCCCTTCCCATGTCGAGTGTTCTGGGCAAAGCTCAATTGCTTCCCTCTGATGCACAGGTAAGGGTAGCACCAGTCAGCATTACCTGCCAGGAGCTCAATCACCAACATTTAAGCCTAGCAAGAACATTGGATTTGCTCACGTAAGCACGTTTCTAGAGAGAATAGTCCCAGGGTGGTGGATCCAGCATTCACTGGGGACAAGGGGTAGGTGTGGCGGTGCATGCCTGTAATCCCAGCGCTCTGGGACCTGAGGCAGGAGGATGGCAAGTTCAAGTCCAGCTTGGACAACTTAGTGACTTAGTGAACCTCTGTCTCAAAGTAAAAAGTAAAAAAGGGCTGGGGATATAGCTCAGTGTGAAGGCCCTGGGTTCATTTCCCAATACTGAAATATCAATCAGTCAGTCAAAAACCCCATCAGCAGAAGGCTGTCAACAGCCTACCCTACAGTCTGTACCCTGGCACTAAAAAGCCACAGTCACTGCCACGGAAGCTCTCACTCCATCTCTCATTCACTATCTCCTATTCTGGCTCAGTATCCTCTGCCTCTTCCAGACATTCTCAGAGCATATGAAAGCATCCAAGTTGCCTTCCCACTACACATACTTGCAAGTCTAGAGCTGGCTCATTATGAACAATAAAGATTGTTATGCAAATCCCCAAGGACCTGTGTTTGTGTTTGTATAGTTGGGAGAAAAGTAGCACTAGGATTGGAAGTGGGGTGCGGGGAGAGCTTGCCTGCAACACTGCTTCCCAGAGCTTTGATTCCTGCTCTCTGCATATGCTAGTCCTGCCAACCCCTCCTCGCCTGCTCCCTGTGCAGGCCGAAGCGATGCCCTGCTAAGTCTATCCATGGATTGATCAGAGAGCTCTGTCTCCACCCTTGATTCCATTTACCCCAAGACAGCAGGGAAGCCAGGATCTGGGGTGGCTGTGCAGTTCTCTCTCCGGGTCACTGAGAATGTAGTCCGTGTAAGTGAACAATACAGTGGATGTAGGAAGCAACTTCGGACTGGTGGGTGAGTATGAGAAGGCCCCTTGGGAGATGCTGGTCTTTGTTGCTAATATATGTTTGGGACCTGGGTTCCCCCTTAATCCTGGCCCATTCCTCACCAGGACCTCCTGTCTCCACTTTGTGGCTATGTGGTGCTCTGCAAACACCAGCCACATGGGTGAGTGTGTGCCTGCAATGACTGCCAGAGAGATCTGGAAGAGTGCATCTTTCAGGAGGAGCTTCCTGAAAGACGGCTGCAGTGCCAGCAGGCTCAACCGTCTCCCTGGTGGCAGACCCAATCACACGCCTCCTCTCAAGATCAAAGGGCAGCAAACTGTGTCCCTTAAGTCAAAGGCAACAGGCTGGCTGATAGCCACAAGTGCATGAGAGTGACCTGAGGAAAGGACACCTTCTTAGTTGGGGCTGGAGGCCAGGTACAGGAGAAGCCTCTCAGAACACAGAAACTCTGCTCTGCTGTTGGGACAGCTCTGTCTCAAGCTCTCAGGTGTCCCTACTTTCCACGGCCCTTGGCCACCACTCAGCCTCTCCCTCTTCCTATGGTGCCCAGCCTCCTTGGGATGACTCAACAGAGGGGTCGGCGTGAGGGCGCCACCCAGTGGGAACCTCCAGGCTGCGCTACGAACTTCCGCGGAGTCCACCCCATCAGCTGGGAAAAAAAAGGACAATCCTCACTTTTAAACCACGGACGTCTTTAACAGGAAGACTCCTTAGGGACTGGATTTCACTCAAAAACTACCCTTGTTGAACTACTTTTGGCTTTTCTTTGAAATTATGGCAAAGCCTTGACGTTTTCCATTGTATAAAGTCTGTGCATCTGGCATTGCCTGGGTAAGAGACACCAGGTCTGAACGCTGACTTTGCTGTTTGGCTACCCTCACTCTCAGGCTCACTTTGTGCGATGGATTTTTTTTAATTGAACCTAAAGCCTGAATACTGAGCTACATACCCAGCCTCCCTCTCTCCCCTTTCTCGTCTTCCCCTTTCTTTCTTTCTTTCTTTCTTTTTCTTTCTTTCTTTCTTTCTTTCTTTCTTTCTTTCTTTCTTTCTTTCTTTCTTTTTTTTTTTCTTTCTTTCTTTCTTTCTTTCTTTCTTTCTTTCTTTCTCTCTCTCTCTCTCTCTCTTTCTTTCTTTCTTTCTTCTTTCTTTCTTCTTTCTTTCTTTCTTTCTTTCTTTCTTTCTTTCTTTCTTTCTTTCTTTCCTTCTTTCTTTCCTTCTTTCCAGGATCTGACTAAGTTGCTAAGCTGCACTCCTGCCTCAGCCTCCCAGAATGTTAGGGTTACTGGCATGTACCACCACACCCAGCTCACATATGGAATTTCGATGGCAGTATTTATGGCTTTCCTTATGAGCTCCTGCTTTTCTGTCTTGGAAAGATTCCCTTGCATTGAAACTCTCCCTTTAAACATTTACAGGGCCCAATGCAGTCTCTGATGTACAGTAGCTGATCAATAGATAAGCTTTTGAGCTGAGGCGAGGCGTGTGATTGGGTCTGACACCAGGGAGATGGTTGAGCCTGCTGGCACTGCAACCCTCTTTCAGGAGACAAACAGAAGGAAAACATTTATGATATTATATTAAGCAAGAAACATAGGCTTCCAGATTTTACACACATAAAGCAAAACCTGTGAAGAAATACACCATTTTAGTGTTTGGGTGGATAACATTTTCCTTGTTCTTTTCTGTGTTTTCCGAATTTTCAAGCATGAGCACCAAGGCAGAAATAAAAGCTTTTAAAAAGGGCTGAATCATGAGGCCTCATTTCTTATTGAAGAGGAGACTGGTGCACTCCCAGCGTGGAAGTGCCCATGAGGGCCTGGGAGTGGTGGTGAAGGGCACTGGCATCCCTGCCTTTTGGAAGATTCTGCTCTGGTCAGAGGCTGACCTTGAATGCAGACAGTGAACTGAAGAGAAAGGAGCAGAGAGAGGACTCGGCCACAGCTTCCTTGTAGAGGCCCCTGGATCCCTTTGAAAAAACCACTGTGATTTTAGCTCAGCTCAGCGCTCTGGGACTCAGTGATCGTTGGAGGATGGAGACAACTATGAAAACATGATGGGGACCTTGACACGCTGTTGGTGCCAGGTTATTTCCGAAGCCTCCTAGGAGGCTGTGGTTAGGTTCATGGGGCGTTGGAGACAGTGAGGGAGGCAGCAGGAAGCAGGCATTGGGTGGAAGGGAAACATAGGGGCCTTCCCCAGGACAGAGTCAGAGATCCAAGAGTAGGCTCTGAGTCCTGAACCACAGAAGGGCCAAACCCACCCATTTACCCAGCGCCCCTGCACATTCCAGTTATAACATCCAGCAGGACAATCTGCATTTCTTTGGGAAACTGGAGAAGGGAAAGATCTCACACTGGACTACTGCTGCAAGATGCAGCTAGGGTCACAGGTGAGTGGAGCCTAGAGGGGTGGTGAGGCCTCCACCACATTCATGGGGAGGGGTTGAGGAGCCCCTGGCTGGAATCCCCAGCACTGCCAATGAGGCAGGAGGGAGAGAGGAGAAATCCCTGGAAGGAGGGAGCCTGAAAGGTAGCAGGGGGAAAAAAGAAGCTGGCTGTCTAAAAATTGCAAGCATGCTGGGTTCTGACAGCTGGACCACAGCTGGGAAAGACAAGAAGGTACCTGTGCTGTTGTTACTAGAAGGCCCAGATCGTGTTCCATGGTAACAAAGAATGAAATCGTGGACAGAGGAGGTCAGGTGCAAGTGAATTTATTTAAAAGATAGAAGGCAAGAAAGTATAGCTCCCACTAGCTGGGAGGGGTCCTAAGTAGGATACCTGAGCAGGCTCTTTGTCTGGGAGTTAGTTTATAGGTGTTCTGGAAGGGAGCTCAGACTGTTGTGTAAGCAATATCATCTCTAGCCTGTAGCAGACTACATACTTTTAGGTTGCAATCTATGAAGTGTTTATGCAGGCTCCACGCACCCTTGAGCTAGTGGCTCATCCATCACACTTGGGTCATGCTTTGGGAGGTTCCTGACAGCTGAAGAACACCTGGTGGCTGTTTTTGTAAGATTCCTGGAGAGCTGTGGCTTAGCAGCTCATTTCGGGCTTCTTGACTCTATTTTGGGGGCTGCTATCCTTACTGCCTAATTGTATCCTAAGTCCTGGTTCACTAATTCCTGTTATACTAGAGGCCTGGGGACGCATGCAGTATAGGTATCCTAAAAAAACCCAAGGTAACTCCAACTCAATTATAATTAATTCTAACCTCATTTACATTGTGGTTTTTGCTTCCCTCTATGGACTTTTGGAGCCATGACAGTTCCTCGAAGGTCCATATAGGGACACCCTGCCCCCAAAGGAGCAGGCTGGCCCCTGATGGGAGTGAGTTGTGAACTGCAGCACCAGTTCAAAGGGCTGCTCCCTCCCTGTACGAACAGCAAAGAGCCTCTGACACCTGGCTACTTCAGGTGTGAGCTCTTCTCAGTGGCCCTTCCCACCGTGAGGAGCCATCCAGGATAATACGTCTACATTTTCACTTTCACTTTTGTGTGTCCTGTGGAATCCTTTGTTCGGATACCAAGAACCAGGTAAATCACCACCCCTGACAACGCTAAGGCTGGAGACACCCTTGGAGGGGTGGGGTGCAGGTTGGGATGCTACGGCAGCGTGGAGCAGCCCTTGGACGCAGAGCCTCTGTGGGATTCACCTGCCCCTCACAGAGCTATCCCTGGCATTTCCTGGGTGGTGGTGGTGACAAATGTCCCTATAGCCATATTTTTATCTAAGTTTGAGAAAATGGCAGTCAAGAGAGGAGAGTAGGGAAGCTACAGAAGCCACCCTGGGCCCCAGACCTGGGCATCATGGCCAGAGCACAGACAGGGCCGCTGGAGGAGCTGTAGGTGTTCAAGGTGGGAAGCAAATAGCCCTTTGATTCCAGGGTAGAGTGCTGGGTGCAGGTGCTGGGCAGCACCTGTTCAAATGGAGGCTATGTGCATCCCAGCTGGGGCTTGGGGAAGCTTCTCAGATCCCTGTAGGTTAAGCCCCACTTTCCCTCAAATGTCCCATCACCCAGAAGGGGACCTCTTTTCTGCTGTGCAGTGCGTGCCCAGGGGCTGGTAACTCACGCAGGGTCGCACAGCCGGTGGGAAGCTGGTCAGGAGTTAAGGCTAAAGCTTTCGGGTTTCAAAGCCCATGCACTTTTTCTCTTCTACACTGCCCTCACTGGTAACAAAAATGGAATTTCTCTCTCTCTGTCTCTCTTTTTTTCAACACCAGAGATTGAAGCCAGGACCTTCATTCGCAGCTACATCCCTAGCCCTTTTTAAAAAAATGTTTTATTTTAAGTCAAAGGCTCCCTGTGTTGCCAAGTTGTCCAGACTGGGTTTAACTTGAAATCCTCCTGCCTAAGCTTTGCGGGATGCTGGGATTACAGGCATGTACCACCATGTCTGCCTTTGTTACCCATTTATGAAGCTGAGGGCAGATCTTGGATTCAGAGGACCTAGCCAGGAACTACCATCCTGGGAGATGCCCCTTTTGGGTAATTTCCCAGTGGTAAGACTGATTATCTCATACTCTTGATGGCTGTGAGTGCTCAGGAAGATCACTTTGGGTCTCCCTTACCACCTTTGACAGTATGGAGTACAGAACAAGGAGGCCACAGAATCTGCTGACCTGAAACCCCAAGACCACTGAAATGAAGACTAAATGGAGACTGCACTTTTCAGACATTTCCTCCTTCCTTTATTCAGCCAACAATACTACTTGCAAGGCAGTATGGCAGCAACCAAGGTGGGGAGTGTGAGGTTGGGGAGTTGTGAGGATAGCCCTTACCATCCTCACCGACATGAGCTTAGCATCTGCTAGGAGACATGCGCACTTGGGAATATATTCCAGCAAAGGAAGTCCAGGAAACCAGAAAGGAAGGATCCATGAGAGTAAGAAGAATGCTGGGAAGATGTCAGGAGGTAGCAACCCTTGTGCTGAGCTTTGAAAGGTGGAAGTGGACGGGAAGGGAACATTGTAGGCAAAGGGGACTTCATAAGTAAGGGGCTGCAGGTGCCACATTCGGGACACAGTACATTGGATAAATCAGACATTCTGGCTGCATGAAGAGAAACTGGGACAAGTGGGCAATAGGTAGAGAGTGGGAGTTCTTGGGTGTCATGGTAACAGCGTGGTCTTTAGTCCCAAGGTAGATGTTGACTACTGAGAGCTTTTGAGCAGGACTGTGTCAGGTTTAGTGACAAATACGAGTGAAGAAAATTAAAATAGAAGAAAAGATCAAAGCACCATTTCCTCCCACAGTTACTAATGCAGAATGCACTATTATCAACATAAAACGGAAAATCTAGATAAAAGCTTGCTCACTTTTCTCCTCTGGGAGAAAATGAATGTAAAAATTCAAAGACATTTGGAGAGTTATTTGGTTTGCTTGTCTTAATGACAAACACGTTGCAAATAAAAATAAAAATAATTGTTATTTTTCCTTGGTGACCTTTAAATGTTGGCACTTTGATGTTTGTGCTTGCTTACAAAGTACAAGACAATTCTTCAATACTCTAAAAAATGAAAATGACAACGGAGAGCACAGTTCTAATGAGCACCTGGAGAGAAAGTTTTGTAATGCACTGTGAGCTGGGTAGAACATTCTTGTGATTGCAAGTCGGAATGGCTTTTCTGACTTACTCAGCTAAAGCAGTCATTTGAGACACAAGCCGATTCTCCACCACCAACAAGGGGCTTGGTTCTGGAAGCTTCCATTTGATACCAGAATTTTTTATGGTCAAATCTTTTCAAAATCTCATTTCTTTCTTCCTTTGGTTATCATGTTTTCTTATTTCAGCTTCAAATCCCTTCAGAGTCTATGTATTTACCACTCTCAGGAACGGTTGCTGAGGAAGCCACCCCCTAACTCACAGGTATAAGACCTAGCCTGGGGTTTACAATCCAAAGAACCATAGATGTGTGAGTTGGATTTCTTTGTTTTTTTTTTTTTTTTAAATTGGATTTCTTCACTCAAGAGCTAGGCAAGTGCTCCAGGGCAATATCACCTGGGATTCCAGCAGCCTAGGACAGGAGACAGAAAAACACATTGCTGACCATCAGGGCGCACAGAAGCATGTAGCCATGCTAACTTGCTAAAACACTTTTGCCTACAGTGGTTACAGTGCCCAAATCACAGGCACCAAAAGTCTTCAGACAAGAGGAGAGGCTTGGTAACCATAGACTGACATTATGGGTAGGATTATGTTCCACCAGAATTCTTATGCTGGAGTCCTAATCCCTTAATATTCCATATTATGACTTTATTTGGAAGCAAGGTCATTGCAGATGTAATAGGTTAGGTTGCAATAAGGTCATACTGAAGTGGAATGAGGCCCTAATTCTATATGACTGGTGTTCTGAAGAGAAATGGACATATATGGAAGGAAGATGAGGTAAAGATAAGGGTAGAATGGCATCTAAAAGGAGCACTGAAGATTTCCAGCAGGCCACCAGACCAGTAGTCTAATCCAACAGTTCAAATGTGGACAAAATTTCCACCTTTTGTGGAAATTCTTAAAATACTGCATTGATCACTAGGTCATGGTCTTCACTGTTGCATTAAAAATGAATTTGAACCTCAGACTGTGTGTGGATTTGAGTCCTGGCTTCATGTTTATTGGTCGTGAGGTCTTTTTTTTGTGGTACTGGGAATTGAACTCATGACCTTGCACTGCTAGTCCGGTGCTTAAGCCACTGAGCTATAGCCCCAGCCCATTTGTGAGGTCTTGAGAAGTTATATTAAACACTCAGAGCCTCGGTTTTCTCATCTGCAAAATGGGGGGGGGAATAGCATTCCTGTGAGGACTGAACAATGTAGTACTCAGAGTAGCACTTCACATATTGTAAGCACGGCACCAGTAAGTGCAACATCTAGTGTTGACAATTACTGATGTTTTCGTTTTGGCTTGTCGTGTTACCAGCACACAACTAGAACACTGTAATAGTTACAGCACCAACCTATACACATGTGTGCTGTCTTTCAATGATCCTGAAAATTACTCTGAGGCAAAGTATCATTTTCACATTTTGCAGATGAGAAAACCAAGGGTCAGAGAGATTGCATCCTTTAACCAGGGCCTGTCTGCAAGCAGAGCCAAGGTTGTTACTCAGATTTCTAGACCTCATCATCTTTCCCACCAGCACCACACTGGTTTCTAAGGATGAGGGGAGCCTGATATTTTACCCCAAGCAAGCAAATATGACTTAGGAGGTTTCACCAAGGCCTTGGAGATTGGCAAGTGTCCCTCTCAGGGAAAAGGTCAGAGCATCAGGGAACAGGACTCGTCTGAATGTCAGGACACCACGCATGTGGGTGGAAATTCACGTGACCCGGCACAAGTGTTCTAGCAAGCTTATATCGGTAATGCAAAGAGGCTTGTCCTTTCTATTCATCATTTCTTCCTGCAATCATTCATTCCACTCTTTCATTTCAAATACTAACTATCTATTGTATGTTGTGCTATGGACTGTTGTTAGGGACACAAAGTAAAAGAGATGCGAAGGATTTTACAACCTGAAGAGAGGCGGGTGGCTGTGACCTGTAGTTAGAATGCAGTGTGGGAAGTGTTAAGCAGCAGTTGCTACTGTCCCTCTTCCATAGATGAGGTGAGTTGGGGCTTCTTTGAATAAATACCTTGCCCCAAAGCCACAGAGCTAATGAGTGACAGTGTAGACTCAACTCAGTCTTATTCAGCACATGCTCCAGGTTTTAACCCTGCTGTGGGCATGCTTAAAAAATAAGACTGTTTTGTTAGTTTAAGGCAAAAAAGTTTGGAAAAAATTTGAGAATGAAATCCTCCTCTGAGCGAGCCGCAGCACTCTTGAAAACACTGAGAGCGTTGAGCCACTTTGTGGGAATAAATATTATTTAGATTGAACAAACCCAAAGTTTTCAGACAATATTCAATAAGCCACATAGACTATGCGGGGGAAGTTCTAAAGAACACAGCGTTGAAGCATTCTCGATGTCATGTCCCTTGACATTTGAAGAGTATTGATGGATTGTCTGGACAAGACACACTCACTAATTGGTCCTTTGCAGGGTCTGTGATGTTAAAGAATTGAGTTGTGGTACACTTGTTTTTATGTTTCTATTTGTTTTTTTTTGAATCAGGATCTCACTATGTAGTTCAGGCTGACCTTGAACTCACTATGTAGCCCTGGCTGGCCTCAAACTCATTGCAATCTTCCTACCGCAGCCTCCCAAGTGCTGAGATTACACGTGTGCGCCACCACACCTGGCTTTTATGTTTCTGTAGTGAACAATTTTTTTAGTGGTCTAGTTCTCTGCTATCAATTACAGCAGCAATAGATTTGAAAAGTACAGAATGAGCCTTTTGTTCATGTCACACTTTTGACAGCAGTGACAGATTCCCGCAAAGGAGAAAGCCCCTGGGAAGCACAGTGATGATTGGAAATGGCCATTCGTCATTATTAATAAACATGCATGAGCGAGGGGGCAGCAGGGGTGGGGGATGATCACTTATTTACTCTGCATCTTTTCTAGAAGTTTTATGAGGACAGGTGGCTCCTAACACACAAATGAAATGGTACAAGTTGACTTAAAAAGGATGCAAGATTTGAAAGCTGCTCTTTCCAAAGACTTTCTTGCTGCTGGAGTGCATAGATAATTAAAACATAGTGAAATGGGCTGAATGTATGTCCCCATGTGATGGCTAAGCTTAACTGTCAACCTGATTGATTTGGGATCCACTCAGAGGATTTGGGACCACACTTCTGTGAGTGTCTGAGGGAGTCGTGTAGGTGTGAGCTTAGGGTCTATGTCCGGTCCCTGGCCCCTTCCTCCCTGGCACTGTTCCCCTGTTCTGCTTCCCTGCTGCCATGAACTAAGCAGCTTTGTTCTGCCACACCCTTCCACCATGATATTTCTGCCTTAGAGCCAGCTGACCGTGGACTGACTCCCCCCAAATCTGAGAGCCAAATTAAACTTCTACTCCTTGAAGTTGATTGTGTCAGGTGTTTGGTCCCAGAAATGGGAAAACTGATTAATACAACCTTCCCTCTATTCATACACTAACGATATAATCTTTTTTTTGTTTTTTTTTTCCAGTATCGGGAATCGAACTCACAACCTTGCACTTGCCAGGCAGGCGCTGTGCCGCTGAGCTGAATCCCCAGCCCCAAGCCGTAATCTTGATATGATAGCAGTTGAAAGTTTGAGAGGTAACTAGGTAATGAAGGTGGAATTATCATGACGGTGGTTTGTGCTCTTAGCAGAAGAGCCATCTTGCACAAGAAGACAGAGGGAGAAGTTGGCTGTCTGCAACCCAAAGGGGGGCCTACAACTTGACACCTTAATCGTGGACTTCTAGCTTCCACACTGGGAGAAATAACATTTGTTATTTATAAGACACCCCAGCTATGATATTTTGTTATATTAATCCAAGCTGACTAAGCCTGGTGGATGAGAAAGAGACCACACAAAGGTACAGAGAAGAGCTTTGAGGTGATTTCTATGAAGTAGAAGGACAAAGGTAAGAAGTCCCACTGGTTATCAGTTTTTATTGAATATTGGCATGTCTGGCCTTTTGGGTGGAATTTGCTGGTCTATTTTGGTATCTGTGTTCCACTGTGTGTTACAGTGGCTGTTTTCCAGTATGTAGGATTTAGCTCTATCAAAGTCCAATTTGGTTTTCAGGCTCTGACATTTTCCAGCTCTGATGGCCATTCATGGCCTTAAAATCAATAGAAAAAAATGAAGCCAAATTCAAGTCATTTTCTTCTTCAAGAATGAAAAAAGTAAAGGAGAAAAGCCACTTTTGAAATGCTTTCCCTTTTATTGCCAAGCGACTCTATACATATTTTATCATCAGATGCATTTTCTTCTTTCCTTTTAGGCTAAAATGGCATTGTGTAGCTATTATTATTGCCGATACATTGAATGACAACAATCATTGTTATTCTCTTGCTTCAGGTGATATCTTTTTTTTTAAAAAAACCTTATTTTCTTAGCACTATACCACTCTAATCTTTTTTCCAGCATTATTTATTGTTTTCTGATATTACTGTTCTCATCACTACCACCATCATATACCACCTTGCCAGAGTTTCTTCAGTGCTTTAAGGTTTGTGGCAAACCAAGCTTGTGTATATTTTACCTCTAAGCTTGATACCAATTCTACAAAGTAGGAAGTGACAATCTTAACCCCACTTTATGGTGGAGACACCAAGACTCAGTGCCGTTAAGTGAACTGCCTGAGGCTTCACATCTTCTACCTCTGCTCCATTTCACTGGCTCTTCTGGGCCCACAAACAAGCTTGCCAGTACCAGACTCTGTGGTCCAGAATTTTATTTACATATACAGTGTTATCTCGTTCTTTATTTCCTGTTTTTTTTTTTTTTTTCTCCGGTACCGGGAACCGAACTCACGACCTTGCGCTTGCCAGGCAGGCGCTTTTGCCGCTGAGCTAAATCCCCAGCCCCTCGTTCTTTAAATGTATAGTTTTGGGGAAATAACTGGGTTAATCAGATGGTAGTACAATTTCGAGGAATAACTGGGTAGATCAGTCATTTTGTAGCATATATTTTAATTTTTTAAGCATGTTTCTGTTTGCCTTCAGGTTGGCAGATATGAATTGCTTAATGTTACATAACAAAGCAATTTCTTTGGGCTGGTTTTCTACTGTTGCTATAATAATTGGCCACAAATTTTGTAGCTTAAGACAACACAAACTTACTCTTTTTGAAGTTCTGGATGTCAAAAATCCAAGGCTACAGTTGAGGTGTCAGCTGGTTCTTACTGCAGGGTTCCCAGGGAGAATCCCCTTCCTCGCCTCTTCTAGCTTTTAGCTATTGTGCACATTTCTTGGCTGGTGGCCTCATCACTCCGACCTCTACTTTTATGGTCAGATTCTCTTTTCTCACTCTGTTCCTAATGCTTGCCTCTTACAGGACTCTTGTGATTATATCAGCCTCACACAGATAATCCAAGATGTTCTTCCATCTAAAGATCCTTAACTAAGGCTCATCCAAGAATTTCTTTTTGCCACATAAGGTGACCTGTTCACAGGTTCTGGGGATTAGGACGTGAACTTCTCTGCGGGTGGGGAAAGGCATTATTCTTTCTACTATGCCATTGTTAATCAAGGGCTATGGAGCCATGAGTCACGTAGTGAACTGCCAGAGGGCTCTGGAGGAAATTGCAAATAGCATTAGGTTTGAAGAAAAAGTAAACAAGCAGACAATTTGTGTTCCTGTGGAAGCTGCACCTTAATGGGAGACAGAGACATTAAACAATAAGTTTATGATGATTTACTACAACTGTAATAAGTGCTAGAAAGATGGAGCAGGAAGCATGGAAAGCAATCCTGAAGGCTTGGCCTAACTCAAGGGATCCTGGAAAACTTCTTAGAGGAAAGACATGGAAGCTGAGTGCTGATGTGGGAGAATGAAGAGGAGGACAGAGTGTGATGCAGGGAGGCCAGTGATTAAACCTCTGAAGTCCAGATGATCTTCCAGAACTACTGAAATTCCTTTTGAGCTAAGGGGGACAAAAGTATTTTCTCAAGACAGAGATACTTGTGATGTTCTGAACTTCTCGAAAGCAAGCAAGATATGTTTTAAAAAATACCTTGAACATCATTTAAGCACCTTCTTTGGAATTATTTGATTTCCTCTACTTATAAGAAGTCAAGGGTAGCTTCACACTGGCATTATTATTGCCACCTTTTGATGGTGTCTACACTAGTTAATGCTCCTCAAATAAGTCTTGAAGCAAGTCTAAGTAGATAAATTCTCCAAGATACAAATGTGGACTTTAACAAAAATACAGCTTGGATTCTCTGGCAAGTTAATTTCAAATGCTTGGACAAAAGATTGGACAATAGACCCTTAGTCTGAACACAAAGTTCTAATGTTCTCCCCAGATCTGTTAGGGTTTAAAACTTTCAAAATTTCAGGGAACAGTTTAATTTAGTGGTCTCTGGTATCTCGAGGTTTTCTGTTTCTGGGATAATTTATCGTCTGATGACCATTAGAGAGTCCCGTGGAAGCATAACACATAAGGGGTAGATGGACTCTAGTTTTAATTTTCTTTTTCTTAATCAGGAGAAAAGATGAGCATTAACTTCCCCCTTAAATTTTGGACTCTTTGATATTCCTTTTCTGTAAACCAATTGTTTGTGATAGTTGCACTTTTTTCCTCTTGAGAGGTCTTCAAAACAAAAAATTTTTGTGTGTGGCATATTGCAAAAAGTTTTCTTGTTTACCATTTGTTTGTCTTTTGGCTTTATGTATGGAACATGTTTTTAATAGTTAGGTGTATTAATATTTCCTTTTGTGACTTTTGGATCACAAGTTATAAATCAACTTGCTGGGGTTTGTCTTTATTTATGGCTCTATTCTTTCTCATTCAACCTTTAGCTCATTTGGGATTTATTGTGCTATAAGGAATAAATATCACTTTAACCTCCCCACCATATCTGGTTTTTAGTTCTGTGTATTTATTGATGAATCCAGTGCTTTATCACTGATTTGAAATGCTATTTTAACTAAAAAAACCAAGAATCTCACGTGCATTTGGGTTTATTTCTAGATACCATATTCTATTCCATTTTAAGCTGATTTCTTGCAAAAAGGCAATTCCTAAGCTGATTTTCTGCAAAAAGGCTCTATTCCTCTGTCATTTATTTCATTGTTCATAATTTCCTCAGATATTTAAAGAACGTTAAAAACATTGTCAATTAAACAACTCCACGACCAATAATTTGCTTAAATTTTTCTCATCTGTGAAATTAGGGTAAAGGAACAATCTTGCAGTTGTGTGGGAGGGTTTTAGATGACATGGATGTACCAAATACTTTGCCCAATTTCACGGCAGTCGTCATTGTCTTTTATTTCTCAGCCCCTAATGTGTACCTATCATACAATAATAGCTTGGTAAGTGTATATTACAAGAATAAGAGAATGACTGTCTATGCCTTAAAAGCCTGTCAATTTCACCCAACGTCCTTTTGATTAGTACAATTTTCTGGTCTCAGTGATCAAAGATATATTTATCTTCCAGGCACAGCCATGAGTTTAACTATGCAGAATAATTTTGGAAAACTTTATTAGTTCTTCCTGAATATTAAGTTGGCAAATAATGTTTCAAACCTGTAGGTTACTCTTTCTTGGATGTGTGTTCCCTTAAGAAATAACACTTGGTGTTCGGATGGTTTATCAAGTCATTCTTGAAACCAGCCATCACTCAAGAAAGAAATTTCCTCCACCCAAAGCTCTGATTACCACATAAAAGGTTTCTTTCTTATTTAATAACTTGTATTCTGCAAATCTCAGGTGTCTGAGGAAGCACTACACACACACTATTCACAGTTGAGGTGGATGAAAGGGTTAGAACAAGCACAGTCAAATGGGACAGAGAAGCTTAATTATTCTGTCTAGGTTCTGAGCTATTATTTGGCTGAAATTGTGCATTGCAGAAGCCACAGAGGCTCCAACATAACAGATGACAATGACAGAGAAAGTAATTTCCTTTCTTTGATAGAGAGATTTTGTTAAACTGAGAGCATTTAATTCATTTTTATTTTCTGTGCACCTGTCACAAAACAAGATTTAAGTCATAATGTCAGCACTGAGAGGAAAAATGTGGACTATAGAGATTTGAGTCTTGGAAAACAGATATGGGTTAAAGAAATTTACCTAAGTACATACACGCATGCACACATGCAAATTCACACACACACATATGCATGCATGAACATATGTGTACAACATGTACATGTGCATTGAACAAAATGGAGCTCAGGACAAGGAGATGAGTTTTCTTGATTAAGGACAAGGAAGGGCTGGGTGTGGTAGTGCATACCTGTAATCCCAGCACTTAGGAGGCTGAGGCAGGAGGATTGCTGCAAGTTCAAGGCTAGTCTGTGCTACATAGTGAGTTCAGAACTAGCCTGAATTACATAGGAAGATCCTGGCTCAAAAAAAAAAAAAAAAAAAAAGGAGAGCAAGGAAGAATTGCTGGTTATCAGAGAGTATTTGGTTTTAAATAGGGGAGACCTGGGCTCCAGTCTAAACTCCAACCCTAGATTCCAATCCTCTTCCTAATTCCATACTACTTTTTATTTTTGATTTATTTCTTCAATCACCATTTATGAAACACTACTTGACTTAAGAACTCTGGTTGGCTCTGAAATATGCTCTGTAAAAGTTCCCATTCAAGTTCAAGTCTCCAAGTGTACCCTATGCTGTTGGAATGGGGAAATAACTAGGGGAACATTTTCTGGGGGTGACTGCAGCCTTCATCAGGAGAGAGGCCTGAAGGACAGAGTGATGCCCATGGTCAGCCTTCCAGAAAAGCCAAAGGGGGAAAACCCAAGTCTAAATAAACTCACCAAGACATTGCCAGGCTTAGAATGAATCTGTAGAAAAGATAAGGAAGAAGTGCTGAGGGCCCAGAGGGCAGCAAGTGTGGGGAAGTAATGAAGAGATAAGGTAAATCATGAAGGCATTACTGTGTTTATTTTATAGGTAGCACAGGGCTCAAATGCTGGCCCCTTTATTCAATACACATTTGGAGGGCATCCTTAGTGTGCCAGGGGTGGCTACAGACAGCTGGACAGGCACAGCCCCAGCCTCTTCTTGATCATTTCACATTTAGGAGGACACTGATGTTCTTCCAGGAAAGAGTAGAATCCTAATAACAGAGTTAAAGTTAATGAATTCATCAGGAAAGGGGTAGACAACAAGGGATGGTTGGGGAAAGGATGATGTGAAAGGACTGGTGGAGCTATGACTCTGAGGCTTGGGAGGCACCAAACGACAAAAAGAGGCCAGGAGCAGAAAGAGAAATACAATCAGGCTTGAGTCAGGTTCCAGTAAAAGAGTCTGCATTTTTTAGTGCTCATGAAAAGCTTCCTAGAAGCTCAGAGACTCAAATCCTGCCCCAGTAATATCAGATCAGACATTCTGCGATGGGGCCCATGATTATTTTTGAAAACTACTTCCCAATCTAACACGGGCTCAGTATTTTGAACTCCACTGTATTCCTGAAGACCAGATGAATCCTCACAAAGGAAAAGGCAAAGCAGACCTATGGTCATCACGCTGCTCTTCACAGCTCATCCCTTATTCAGCAGGTCTTGTGAGGGACCTACTATGCATCTGTCCCAGGACTGTGATGGTGAGCAAGAAGACATAGTTCTTGCTTGCAAATGTGAGAGAGACAGAGAGGAGTTCTTAGACAGGCTGATCAAGAGAAGCATTTCTGCAGAGATCACAGGAAGGGAGGCCCCACCGTGCAAGAATAGGAAACATTCTAGCCACAGAGTCTGGGCCAGGCACTGAGGCTGGTAAGGCATGGTGGGCTGGGTCAATGCATGGCCTCATTTGGGAGGCCCTTGCCATCTTCACTCCAGCCTCCTGTGTTGGGGTTCTTCTTCCTCCCAACATCCTCTGTTACAGCACTGTGCTGGATTGACAACTGGTAATCAACTCATAATACCCAGCTGAACCAAACCAATGCAGTGCTGGGTGTGGGAGGCCCACCTGAGGATCATTGCCAACATTATAAAAAGGAGGACTGGAGAAGAAGAGAAGCTGTTAGGAAGCTGCTGGTTCACTTGAGCTGTTGGTTCTGCTGAGGAGCTTGTCATGCTGGCTTTCCTGAGGAACTCTACTGTTCTCATCATCAGAGGAACTTGGGACCTTGTTGTCACTGAGAATGGCTACAGTTCACTTTTGGGGAGCTTTGGCCCTTACTTTGAGCATTGCTTCTTGGCTCCAGAGGGGAAGATGGTGCACTGTTCAGGCTCCTGGAGAAGTTTGTCACACTGATTTTCCTGATATGGACTCAGCTGTTCTCATCATCAGAGGAGCTCAGGACCTCACTGTTGCTGAGGATGGCTGTGGTACTTCTAGGGGGAGCTCTGGTCGTTACTTTGAGTGTTGCTTCCTGGCTCCAGTGCAGATCCCTCAGTCTGCTGGCACAGATCCTTCATCCCACTGGCACAGACTTTCTAGCTTCCACCACTGACCTTGGGTTTTCTGAGCACAAATCCATGAAATAGACTTGCATGGACATTACCATGGGATCCAGACCATCAGCTGGATACTTTTGGTTTTTAGTGTGTGCACAGATTTCCTGCACTCTCTTTGTATATGGCTCTTTAGGGTGACTATGATAAAATAATCCTATAAATTATATGTCCTGTATTGTATTGTTTCCCCTTACAAACCCTGGCTGCAACAAGCACGGTCTCTTCCTCATCATTTGTTTACATGCCCACCTCCCCACTAGAATTGCTATTTGCATGGCTCTTGTCTGCCACACTTGCTAGACTACTGGCCTGCATAATTCATTGTACATAAATATTTGCTGGCTGGAGAAAGGAAAACAATTATTCTGTGGATACTCTGGGACTTTAGGGAAGTCTTTAGTTCTCCAGATATTTTCAGACTTCTTATATAACAGGGGAATCTTTCTCTCTTGCAGACTTGTGATGGTTAAA
Organism: Chinchilla lanigera; assembly: GCF_000276665.1. Lineage (NCBI taxonomy): Eukaryota > Metazoa > Chordata > Mammalia > Rodentia > Chinchillidae > Chinchilla > Chinchilla lanigera. The sequence continues at coordinate 6,811,466 of NW_004955460.1, read as the reverse complement.
AGAGAGAGCTTCCTTAGGGTACCAGGTTGTGGGGGTGGTACATGGTAAGCACTCAAGAAGTGTTCCTCGAGGCACGACTGAGTGGGTGGATGGTTATATGGTTTAATTAGTACTGAGAATGCTGGGATATTTGTGCAACATTTTTAGAAATTAAGATTCTCAGGATGTTTCAGTAAAACTAAAACCAAAGCTGCCGTTATTTCTTTCTGGTTCTGAGAAAAGTCTACTCTGTGCATGCCCTATAATTTATGATAAACACAGGCAGTGCGGACGTGATGATCAGAGGTCTGGAGTCCAAGGTCCTGGCTGGAGTTCAGGTTCTACTCACCAGTTATGAACCTTGGCTAAGACCTTATGCTTCAGTTCTAAAATGTGTTTGATAATTAACACCTATAAAGTAGAATTTGGTGCTGTGATAATGGATAAAATTTGGAGATTTCAGTATAAACTTACATCTGTACACATGATGAATAGACATAAACAACTGTTAGTTATATGTCTATATGTAGGATGTATGCACATATACTTTACTTAGCTCTCCACCAAGAAGGCTAGAAGCAAGGACATCCCAGTGTCCAGATCTTGGCTTCTAAACGTCATTATCCAAGACAAAGAACCAGGGCTCTTTAGGAGAAACGGCTGATTGAGTTGGGGCAGAAAAATATCAATAATAACAACACAATGAGGTGAGTCTGTGTCATCTATTAATACCAAAAAGTAAGGAAGTGTTTTAAAAAGAGGGACATTAGAGGGACAGAGGAGCCAACCCAAAGAGCTCCCAGTGGTAGCAAAACTGGAAGAGCTTGAGCAACAGAACAAATAATGTAGATTTAGATGGTAGCTCAAAATATATGGTGCAGATGCATGAATCCACATGGTGAAGATACACAGTTTCTTTATGGAAGAACACAGATGTTCTCTGCTCTGGGAGGTGGGGCTTGGTCTGCCTTGGATGCCTTGGGATGGGCTGGATTTAGAGACTCACTTTTGGAGAACAGAGTGATGGAAAAGGGGTAAATAGTGACTTCACATGGGAAGCTGGCAAACACCACTGCTTTAACCAAGTGGTGAGGCTGACCTCCTGGAGACGTCCTGTGGTGTTGTGTAACCCTAATAGGATATGGTGAGAAGAATACTTCCATCTAGGATGTTCTTTCCAAAGCCCATAACCTTGCCTACTCCAGATAAAAACAGTCAAACAATCCAAACTTGAGGACTATTTTAGAAACGTACTTAAATCAGTATTTCTCTCTATTATGAAGACCACAAGAAACAAAGAAAGACTAAGAACTTTTCACAGACCAGAGGCCACCATGGAGACATGGTATTGAAATGCCATGTGTGTCTTGGAGTAGATCCTGGGAGAGGAAGAGGGTATTAGTGTTAAAATCTTGAGCCTGGAGTTTAATTACTGGGCATGTGTACAAACTAGTAATATTGGTTTCCTTAGTTTTGACTGAGTAATGCTCAGATGTTAGCATAAGGGGAAATCTAAGCTCAGGGGATGGAGGTGTATGCTCTGCTGTATCCTGGCAGATTTTTGTAAATTTGCAATTACTGCTAAAAGAAAAAAAACTTTATTAAGAAAAACAGAGTTTGAGGAAGACTAGATAACGTATCTGAAAGGATGTTATGAGCTCACAGGGCTAAGTTGTACATGGAGAACAGAGAGTAATGGTAATGTTTTTTGAAAGAAATTCAGTGATTGGTGAATCTTAGAAAATGTTCAATTTCCTGTCCTCTGATTTTTTTAAGCCTTGCTACCTGACATCTTGTATTAAAAGAGATGCCAGATAGTTTATTTGATGTCTGATGTTTAAAAAATAAAAGCAAATTCCTAAGGTCAGCTTGTTTATTTTCCAGTCAAACAAGAATTTGTTCCACATTACTTTCTCATAATGTAAGTACAAACTTGTTCTTTCCCAAACTAATTGATGTCAGCTTTCTGGAGGTTTGGATTCCAGGGAATCACAGATTTCTGTGCATATAAGCGCTCCCACACACTCGGCACAGACAGCTCCCCGTTCCTGCAGAAATTGGGCTCACCCTGGGAAAAATCACTTCAAAGTCTGGTTGTTTTCCTAGGACAGGAGTCCTCCCTCCCAGCAATGTAAGTGGGCTGGAGGCTGCAGGGAAATGAGGAAAACTTATCTCCACACACAGCATACTTTCTCTAAAGTTCTGAAAATCATTTTCTTCTAATTTGGATCAGAAGGCTGTGAAGTCAATCCCAAGTGTGCTGTTGAGATACTGGTAAATAAAGCATGCCCCTCTGACAAGCCATAGGTAAGAAGCTTGTTCCAAGCTACTTGCTCTGCCTAGGGACCTGAGGGCTGGGCGGGGTGGGGGTAGGGGACTAGGAAAGGAGTAGCAGAAAGCCCAGAGGCTCCAGTATCTCCTAGCTCACCTGGGGTTCCTACCTTGTAACGCTTGGGTTATAAAAAGAGGGGTATGAAGAGCCGCAGGGTACACACAGCTGTACTTGGTTTCCAAGTTTTGAGCTGTGCTGTCGGAGGCATGCTTTTGTACATCTATGTACACACGCAGTCCCCTGTTTTGTGTGCAAATGACAGGGGGAGTGGGAAAAGTAATCAAGGTATAATTAATCCCCCAAAGTAGATAATGTAAAACCATCTGGGTGATATTCACAGTGACGGTCTGCAAATATTTCTCCTTCCCACCCCTCATCTCCCTCTCCTCTCACATTCTTAGCTGCTAATAAGAAAATCTATACAATTTTAAGATCTTAGCCTTCCTGCACCTCACTTTCCTCATCTATAAAATGTGGACAACACTTCCTACTGAGTAAGAGTAAATGAATTAATGAATACAAGCCATTCAGAACAGTATCAGCACACTGTGAGTACTAGGAAAGTTATTTTGTGACCATAGTTGGGAGAGTTAGGAATTATTTTATGGAGTTCGCGACAGCTGGGATGAGTTTGTAAATGCATTTACTACACTGAATCCACCAGACATCATCGCTCAGCCCAGCCTGCTGTAATATGCTCAGAGCACTTACACCAACCAGCCTGCAGTGCGGTAGAACCATCTAACACACAGGCTGTTTCATAACACAGTTGAATATCTCATGTACACACACAGATGGGTGTTTGTAGATGTGAGGGGATGTGAAAACACAATATCTCCAAAACACTGTAGAGTATCGCTTGTTTCTCCTGGTGATTACGTAGCTGACTGGGAGCTCATTGCAACTTCCCAGGATCTCAGAGAAGAAGAGACCACACATGGACAGTTATGGAAAAGATCAAAACTCAAAATGTAATTTCTGCTGGGTGCATGTCACTATTGCACCACTGTGCCGTCAAAAACCTGCAAGTCAACCTGCTGTTAGTGAGGGACCTTCTGCACTAGCTGATTCCACTTCTATGAAGTTTGACAATAGAGTTCTTTTGGTAAATGAGCTAATCTATGGTATGATTTCAGACCTGTGGCCACTTTGTGGGTGTTGACATGGAAGGGCCATAGGGAAGTGTTCTGGTGGGTTGGAAATCATCTACATCTATAACTTTAGCAGGTAGATAATTCATATGTGCAGTATAAGAGGGATTTGTATGCAAGGGAAATAAGAACTTTGCACCATTTAAGAATATATGAGAGATGATCAAACAATATAGTGAATGTATAATAAAAATAAAAAATATTACAGTAAAACACACATCACCATTTACCCCCTTCAAAACACTCCCTTGACTTCAAACTCACTTACCACATCCACTTTCTGAAGCAGGTATGGAAGACTTCTTTCCTGAATATGTTTATGAGGTGTAAAAAAAGAAATACGGTGATAAAATAAATATGGTGGATGCTGTTGCTTGTTGCCATCCAATGGAAAGGTAGCCTTGGTAAAGCATTACAGTGCATCCTCATCCATCTTATTCCAGGGACCTAGTCCTGTGTGACTTTTTTTTTTTTTTCTGTGTGACTTTTGATTCTACCTCAAAGTTAAAATGACCACGAAGGTAAATGTTCTTAATTGCTTCATAATATCAAGGTAGACACTCATGAAAGAGGACTTCCAGAACTGCTTCAGAAAGTGACAAGAACGATAGGATGTGTTCAAAGCAAGGGAGAATATTTTGAGAGGGATTAATGGCGAAGTGTCTTTCACTGTAATACATTTTTTCTTAATTTAAACATTCACTGTAGTTTGATCATACTATATATGCTCAAAATGTAATGATAAAAGAGGAAAACAAATGTATATGCAACTTTGTATATACATTATTATCACTCAATGAAACTGTAAATATATTGTAATCTATTTTAAAAATTAAAAGAACAAATAACATTTAAACATTGGTGGGGATTTATGTAATCACTGTAAAGTGCTAGTTCAGGGGAATTACAGAAATCCTAACCCAGATGTAAAGAGAACACCAACGCTCCTGAGCATAGTGATAGATCCTAGTCCTGTTACTTCACTGCGTGGACTTTCAGCAAGTTACAGAAACCCTTCTGGCCTCAGTTTCCTCAACTGTTCTCTAAAGGGGTCAAATGATAACTACACATTAGAATTCTTCAGGGGACAAAAAGATGAAGCTTGAGTCTCCTGGCACGTGGTAAGGACTCAAGACAAATTATTTCTGCTGTTAAAGGAAACCTCGAGGCAGAGAGGACTGAGGATGCCCACGTCACACTGGCTTGTCCATTCTTTGGGTCACCCCTAGGGATAGAGGGTCCTGGGAGTTGGAGGGAGAGGCCTTGGGCAGCACCCAGAAGCAGGGAAGGGAGATGTGTAGGGCTCAGGTGCAGGCTCTCTGGGCTATGACAGAAGGCAGAAAGTGAGCCTTTCCCAGTGAGACCCTTTAGGACCCTCCCTGATTAAAAAGTTTAAGGGTTGAGATGTTCCTGTGTTGGGAGCTGAATAGGCAGTTGTACTGGGAAGAAAAAAAATGAAAGTTATGTATAAACTCTAGAAAGTATAACACAATGGAATGTCATTTTTAAAAAAAATATTATTTTTTTAAAGACAGGGTCTCACTATGTAGCCGAGGCTGGCCTTGAACTTGCTATGTAGTCCAGGCTGGCTTTGGACTCACAGCGATCCTCCTGTCTCAACCTCCCGAGTGCTGGGATTACAGGCGTAATCCACCATGCCCTGCAGGAATGCCATTTTAAAAGGGATGGTTTAAAGTTGGACATTTTCTGACTATGTCTAGCTGTGTTTACTACATCTGTAGAACATGATATTATTTGTGAAAATCACAAAAATCCGAACCACTTGCTTTCCTACACAGAGACATGTTTCTTTCTTCCAATATTATTCAACAGTAATTATTATGATAAAATGTTCACATGCCATTTTTTATGGTTTATATCTAACTGGCCCTCCAAAGCCTCTGTGCTCCTAGGTGAGGCTTTGGGGAGGTGATTGGATCGCAGGGGTGCAATATTCATCAATGGATTAGTCCATGGATGGGTTTAGAACCAACTATGATGTTGGGAGGTGAAGCCTGATTGGAGGATGTGGGTTGCTGGGGGCGTGGCCTGTAAGTGTCTGTTTTCTTCCTACCTTGACCCTTTTCTGCTTCCTGTACCATGCCATGAACTGTTTCTCCTCTGCAAGGCCCCTCTGCCAGGACACCCTGCCTTGGAGCCAGCCAACTATGGGCTGAAACCACTATAAACTGTGAGCCAAAATAAACCTCTACCATTTTACGTTGTGGGTGTCAGGCTTTGTAGCTCAGCAGAGAAAGTGACAAAGGCATATTTAAACACATGGATTTTTTTTCTTTCTTCTAGAAAGCAGTGGAGCCCTAGCTCCTCAGGTGGTCTAGGTGAAATTGAATTCACATTTAGTCAGTGACCTCAGAAGCATGAGATACATGCACCTCAGCATTTGTCTGCTTTCCTCCTGCTACAGGAAACACACTTATGATATTTAATAGTTAGTCACCAAATTGTGTGTATTGGTTAGGCCCCAGATTCTGCAACTGACTTCATTTCAACATGAATAGAAAGAAAACTATTATGGTAGAAAGCTATTGTGTTTTGTACAGAAAATTCACAATTCTCCAAAAGGAGATACAGGGGAGATTGTTTTCTTATAGGAAGCTGCTGAAAATTAGTAGAGGCCTGGTTGGATTTAATATTATATTCTGATCCAGAGTTAAGAGAGGGAGTTGTGTCAACAATTACAGCCTTGTTTCCAACCACAATCCAATTAAAAGTAACCCGAAGTGATATAATGCATACCGGGTATTCTGAACCCTGAATAATAATGACATTGATAATAATCTCATGAGCTATCATTTTTATTAACACTTCTTATGCAGCAGGCATTGTGCTAAGCGTTTTGTATAAATTAGGTTCCTTATGTCCCATGCATGACAAAGCTATCAGGCATTTTACAGCTAAGGACAATAAAGCTCAGACTAGGATGACCAACTGCTCAGGTTGTTTTCCCAGATATGGGACTTTTTAGTTTTTTCCCTCCCTCTCCCTCTCCCTCTCCCTCCCCCCATCTCCCTCTCCTTCCCCCAGACAACCTTGGATGAGTTGGTCACCCTATGGGAAGAACTTGCTTTTTAAGTGGTGAAGTGTTTACACATCTTCATTCTTGATTGATCAGCTCTCTCTCCTACTAGCCCAGCTCAAGATCACTGTCCATAACAACTGGACAGCAAAGACATTCTTTGGAGCATGAGAGGAGGGATCTATGTTTTTTTTTTTTTTTTTATGGTACCAGAAATTGAACTCATGACCTCACACTTGCCAGGCAGGTTCTTATGCTGTTGAGCTATGTCCCTGGCAGAGAGGAGGGATCTAGGTTGAAACTAGATAAAGTTATTTCATATGGAGTAATCAAAAATGTCACTTTGCCTCTCCTGTCTCAAACTACTGAGCAAGTCAAGCTGTGCCGCCATGTACAACATTTCCAAAGGGCTTGCATGTTACTGTAAATGCATTGGGAGTGGGACCCACTCACCTTGGGAAGGGGGTAGAGATGGCATTGTGGTTGGCCAGTGTCCTGCTTACAGAACTCCAGAGTGTGACATACCATATCAGCATTCATGTCTGCGTCAAGCCTGGTGGGAAATGGGGCAAAGCAAAGGCTGTTAAGATCTCACAGGCATGAGAAAATAGAAGCTGTTTCAAAGGAAAGTAAATCCCCAGAATGGATTCTAATACCCTTAACTCATCACAGCCGGGCCTTTGAGCCCCATCCAGAGTAGCAGCTGGATCACAACGATTTCCTGCCATGCTGCTGTCTCCTGTAGTTAAAATGAGGTCCAGAAGGAGCAGAGGGGGCATGCACAGCTCTGAGCAGAGTTCACCTCCCACATGAGCACTGGATTCTTTTCAGAAGCCACAAATACAATTGGAAAAGGAAAACCGGGCAGGGGTATATTCAATAGGAACAATATTTTCATGTTTTCTGGGGTTTATTGCAAAAAATCATCTGTGATATATCATAGATACCTAAAATTATTTTCTTAGGTGTGATCAAAAACATTTCTTCCACTTTGAAGTAAACATATTTCTTATACTTAAGGAAGATAATATAATATATTCAACTTGTTCCTTTCTCTGGGGATGGTGTAGGGATCACACTCTTCAAATATTTTGTTTTCTGTCCCGATTTGAAAGACCTAAAGCCAAACTTTTTTCTTTGTCAGCCCCTAGAAACTCTTCTGATGGAGTAAAACACACATAAAGTATTGTTTCTAGTAAAGAGCAAGTTAAGTATTGTTAGTAAATTTTCCAAACACATTATTGAGTCAGAGTAAAACCAAATCAAACCAACACAATGAAAACAAAAAAATCTGACAACACAGACTGGTAGTCTTTGTGTTATGTGGATGGACAGTGTGGAATCTCAAGAATACTTTTTGAGGTTTCTTTGGTTCACAGATCACCCAGCTGTTCCCCATTGCCTATAGGGGTGGGAATTACTTCAAAAGTATGATAGGAGGCCAAGTCTTCTAATCAGTGGGGCAAGCTGTGAATTACAGCTAAAGATTGTTACCAAACAAACGTCTACCATGGGTCAGTAAATCAGGAGAAAGTGGTTGTTTCTACACACCTGTTCTCAACTTAATGGTTCATTTATTTAACTGATGAATGCTGTCTTTATGGGGGTCTGGTATTCAGGGGGCTCAGGGGAGTGATAAATAGGGCTTTGTGTAACCTTTGTTTTTAATGTAGAGCTGCTATCCCATCTGTGACAGTCCTGGACCATAGAATCAGCTCATCACATAGTATCCAAGATCTGCTCTCCTTCAGCCCCACATAATGCACAGTTTCAAGTGAGTGAGCTTGAACATGGGAGAGGACATGGGGACCACTCAGTCGGGGAGAGATTGAGGCTGGGACGGAGGAGGGGAAGTGCACACAGGGTGTCCCGGTGCAGTCCTCTAAGATAGCACTTCATCATCAAAAGACTTAAAGTGTGAAGTACTCCTCCTCCTGCCAAAAAAACCCCAAACAAACCAGCCTTGCAAATCTACACAAGCTCATGACCATATTCACGTGCAAGATGAATACGAAGCAACAAAGTAGCACATGTACTCTGGCTCCCACCCCCAGCTACACATAATTTGGCCGAGGCTACACGTAATTTGTGATCTCTCCAGGACATCTCCAAAGTTACCAGAATCATTGTCATCTAGATTTGGAGATCCTTGCAACACCCAATGGGTCAGTGTCTTCTTGGGTTGACATGGGAGGCAGAAGACTGCTAACTCCCAGAAGCTGAAATGTCTTGAAGATGGGGTGTTTTGCCACCTTGATCAGAGATGGGCCTTATGGGGAAAACAAGGAAGCTCAATGAGATAAAAGTTAATTATTCAGCCGAACTGTCACCATGCCTTGCAACCTGCCTTGCTAACCTAAAACAAACATCTGTGCTCACCAGAACTCTATGCCTTTGTTGGTCCTCAATAAATCCGGGAGTTTGAGTCAGTTTAGAGCTGCATTTAAGTGGGGTCCCCTGACCCTCCTCAAAGAAATTCTGTCTCTTGTGTTGTTATTTGTCTATCAGGGTTTGCTGGCCCAAACCCAGCACCTACCACTATTTTCTTTTTCTCAGAGCAGAAAATATGACAAAAATGGTGACTTTTTAACAGATATATTGAAAGATTACTTGGTTCACAGAAAAAAAACCACACCAGAAAAAACTATAGAGATTTTCCTTGGCTCTCACAGGCATAGCTTCCCTCATTATCCACATCCTCCACCAGGATATGTGTCAAAACTGGGATCCTACATTTAGACAGCATCATCGGCATCCAAAGTCCATAGTTTACAGTAAAGTTCACTCTTGGTATTATACATTCTTTAGGTTTGGACAAATGTGTAATGGTATGCATTCATCATTACATTCCCAAGTGGAGCATTTTCACTGTCTTTAAAAGTCCTCTGTGATATGCCTGATTATCTTTCCTTTCCTCCTAACTGCTGGCAATGACTGATCTTTTCACTCTCTCTCTATGATTTTGCCTTTTCCAGAATATCATATAGTTGAAATTATATAGTTTGTAAAATTTTAACTTTAGCATCTTTTACTTAGTAATATGCATTCAAGCTTCTTCTTTTGTCTTTTCATGACTTGAAAGCTAGTTGATGTTTATTGTTAGAATAACATTCCCTTGTATGGTTTCACCACAGTGTGACCACTCATTGTGATGTATCAACCTGACTGGACTAAGAGATTAGTAAAGGACATATAGGAGATTATGAAAGCTGTGTCTGCGGGTGTTTCAGAGGTGGTTGGCATGTATGCTAGCAAACCGAAGAGGAAAACCCACCTCAACTGTGGGTGGCACCATCCAATAAGCTTGCAGCCTAGATGGAACAAAAATTAAAGAAATAGAAAGTTCATATATGTTTTGAAGATCTCTATTCTTTTTGAGCTGCTGCATTTATTTTTACTGTCACCTGTGGTCATTAAACTCCAGCTTCTTCAGCCTTTCAACACCGACCCATATGAAGTTTCTCCAGGGAGCTTCCAGGCCTTCAGTTTCAGACTGGCGCTGCAATCTTGATCCTTCTTGTTCTGCAGCTTTCAGCCCCTTGGACTGAGCAGTACAGGATCTGCCAGCTCTCTAGTACACAGGTGGTCATTGTGGACTCTCCTTTTGATCCTGTAAGCCTATCTGTAATACCCTATTTATATATATATAATTTTTTTCCTACTGATTCTGAGTACTCTAACCAATACACACAGATTTAAAAATCCTACTTCCTGGGCTGGGGATATAGCTCAGTGGCACAGCACCTGCCTGCCAAAAGCAAAGTCCTAAATTAGATTCCTGGTACCAAAAAAAAAAAAAAAAATCCTACTGATTGCTTCCAGTTTTTGATGATTGTGAATAATGTTATAAACATCTGTGTATCCATGTGCAAGTATTTGTGCAGACATAATAGTTTTCAGCTCAGTTTGGTAGATATTTAGGAGCATAATTGCTGGATTGTATGGAAAAGCTATATACCTAAAAGAAACAATTTTTTAGATTTTTAAATTTAGTCATTCTGTCATGAGTAACAATTGTTTTAACTTGCAGTCCTCTAATAGCATACAATATTGAGCATCTATATATGTAATCATTTGTCATCTATATATATTTTTTGGTGAAATATGTGTTAAAGTCTTTGTATAATTTTTTAAAAATGTATTGTTGAGTTTTAAGAGCCATGTTAATCAGTTTTCTGTCACTGTAACAAAACACCTGAGATAATTAACTTAAAAGGAAGAAAGTTTTATTTTGTCTCATGGTTTCAGAGGTTTTGACCCATGGTGGCTTAATCCTGCTGCTTTGGGCCTGTGCAGTAGTATGTGTCAGAGGAAGCCTGTTTCCTCATGGTAACAGGAAGGCAAAGAGAAAGACAGAAAGTGTTCATGATCCCAATATTCCCTTCAAGATCCTTCCCCCCATCGACCTCACTCCCGTCCACTAGGTCCCACCTCCTAATGTTTCCACCACCTACTAAAAAATGCCACAGGGTGAGGACCAGGCCTTCAACATATGGGCCTTTTGGGGACATTCAAGATCTAAACCATAGTAGGAATTCTTTGTATATTTTTTTAACAGTACTTCATCAGATATGTCCTTTGCAAATAATGTCTTCACATCTATGACTTGTCCTTTTATTTTCTTGATGCTGTCTTTTGTAGAATAAAAATTTTAATTGTAATGATAGCTAGTTTATGAATTCATTCATTCATGGATAACATCTTTGGTGTCCTATCTAAGAAGTTATCCTCAAAACCAAGGCCATCTAAATTTTCTCATATGTTATCTTCTGGGAATTTTATAGGTTTATATTAGGATTATATTCCATTTAAATTCATTTTTGTGAAGTCAGTTTCCAGATTCCTTTTTTGTGAATGTGAGTATCCATTTGTTTTAGCACCATTTGTGGAAATGATTATCTGTCCTCTAGCATATTCCTTTGGCCTTTGTACTATCCATGAACACTGATTCTGTGATTTATTTCAACAGTTTTACTCATATAGCCCTTGGACATATTTTATACCTAAGTATTTCATTTCATTGGGCATGCTAATATAAATAATATTGTGTGTTCGACTTCAAATGTCATTTGCTAATTGGGATCATAGAGATAAGCAATTGATTTTTGTATGTTAACCTTGAACCCTGCAACTTTGCTATGATTGCTTATTAGTTTGAGGAAATTTTGTTGAATTTTTTGATTTTTCTACATAAACATCAAACTATTGACAAATAAATGTAGCTTTATTTCTGCCTTTCCAATATTTGTATTTTCATTTCTTGTCTTATTACATTGGCTACAACATTCAGAATGATATTAAAAAGTAGCGGAAGGGTCGTTCTTCACTGAGGCTTGATCTTTTTTTTTATTTTAAAGATAAAAGGAGGGAAACATTAACAGACATACAACATTTTACAACATATCACAAGCACAATACAGACAATACAGAGTTACAAAGTGGTAGGGAATTAACAATGGTGGTTGTATTACATATTGATATCTTCAAAGTGGCTTCTCATGAAAACAGATATAGACATGCAATACTGGTCAACCAAAGACTCACTGACAGTTTCTTTCAGCATAGAAATAGAAGACAGAAGAACAACCATGTTAACTATCCTGTATATACATGCATACAAAATTTCTCCTTCTTTCCCTTCTCTTTTCCCACATCCCAGAAGCCCTTTACTCTTCAGTGGTTTCCTATCATTTCACAGTGTCTATCATACCTCCAAGTTTAAATTAACTCTTTCAAGTTTTACACTAGTGACACAATGCGGTGCTTGCACATGTATGTTTGATTTATTTCACTTATGAGTATGGTCTCTAGTTGTGACCATTTAAATATAAAGGCCTCGAGTTTATCTTTCTTTATAGCTGAGTAATATTCCATTATATAAAAGTACCACAATTTTCTTATTGAGGCTTGGTCTTAGTGGGAAAGCTTCTAGTTCTTAGCATTAAATATAATGTTGACTGTAGGTATTTTGTAGATATCTTTATCAAGTTCAAGATGTTCTACTTAATTTCTAGTTAACTTAGAGTTTTATCATAGATAGGTGTTGAGTTTTGTCATTTTTTTTCTGTATCTGTGAGTATGATTATGTGACTTTTTTCTTCTTGAACCTTTTGATATGTCCAATTATATTATTTGATTTTTGAATGTTAAATCAACCCTGCATATCTGGGACAAATCCCACTTGGTTGTGGTATACAATTTTTTATACATTATTGGATTCCATTTTCTAATGGTTTGTTGGAGGTTTTCTTCTCTATGGTAATAAAAAATATTCATCTATTCGTCTCTTTCATCTTTGTTCTTCCTGTCATGAAATTGAACCTACAGCCTTCACACTGAACTAGCCTTTCAATTTTTTTTTTAAATTTTGAGACAGTGTCGTGCTAAGTAATTAAATTTCCTAGGCTGGGCTTGAATTTGCAGTTCTCTTGATTCAGGCTCCCAGAGTGCTGGGATTACAGGGTGCACCACTATGCTTGACTTATCTGTAGTTTTCTTAAAATTCCTTTGCCTTGTTCTAGTATTAAGGTGATGCTGGCTTCATAAAATGATTTAGGAAATGTTCCATTAACCTCTATCTTTTCAAGTAATTATAGAGAATTGATATAATTTCTTCTTTGAATGTTTGGTAGAATTCTCCAGTGAATACATCTGGGCCTGGTGCTTTCTGTTTCAGGTATAATATTCATTTCATTCTCTTAATAAATGTAGTCCCTTTTTATTTTCTATTTCTTCTTGTGTAAGTTTTGGTGTTTTATGTTTGAAGAAATTGAACAATTTTATGTAGGATATAAAATTTGGGGGCGATAAGAGTTATTCATAGTATTCCTTATTTTTTAAAACATCTATGAGATATGAAAGCAGTATTTTGTGTTTTCTCTCTCTATCTTTCCCTCTCTCTCTACCTTTCCCTCTCTCTCTCAGAATAGGGGATTCCAGCGCAATTCACTAAGCTGCATTTCTATCCCTTTAAAAAACTGTCTGCAGGGTTGCACTAAGTTGCTAAGTTTTCCCGGCTGGGATCAAATTTGCTGTTCTCCTACCTCAGCTTCCCAGAGTTCTGGGATTACAGGTATCCCTCTCTTTTTACAACAAGACAGGTATCCCTCTCTTGTTGTTCTCTCTTTTTATCTTTTTACTTGTCCTTCACTTTTAAATGGTGCTTTAAGACCACTGACATTAAAAATGATTACTGATATAGGTGAATTAATAGCTTCCATATCTGTTACCATTTCCTAGTTTTTGCTCTTGTTTTTTGTTTTTATCTTCAATTATTTTTCTATCATTTGTGTTTTGATCATATTACATTTTATTTTTCATTTTTCTTCTCAGTATATTAATTGTATTTTTTTCCTCCTTTAGTGGTTGTTCCAGAGTTTGTAAGACATGTTTACAACTAACCCAAACCTACTAAAAATAATACTATTCTATTTCATGGGTTGCATTACTACAAAATCTTAATTCATATACATAATTCAATATATGCTTGCTATTATTGTTTTTGACAAACTTTTCTGTTAGGTCATTTAGGAAGGGGAAAAGGAAAGATTTTATTCTGCTATCCATTATTCTTCTTTGGTATTCTTCTTTATTTTTTAAAAATTTTTTAAAAAGAGAGTAAGCAAATAACAAAATAACCACATAGACAAAACAAAACAACCCAGAAACAATAAAAATGATACAGGGTTTCAAAACAAAATGATAGGAATTAACAGTGGTTGTTATATTACATATTGTTATCTTCAATGAAGTTGCTCAGATTACCAAATGTAAGAATGCAAGATTATCAAATCATTAAAGAGAATAAAAAATAATTTTAAAAAGTCAGAAACAATATAGCGCTTCACTAAACAAGAGGGTAGGAATTCACCAGTGGTTGTTATATTGCGTATTTTTGTCTTCAAATTAGTTGGTCAGATTACCAGACATAAGCAGGCAAAATGGGTCAGAAAAATTTAAGCATTAACTGTTCCTTTCAATAAACTAATAGACATCAGCAGTGCAATTATTCCAGTCAATATACATACATATACATACTCCCTTCCTTCCTTCTTTCTTTTTCTCCTTTCCCTCATTCCAGTTGTTCCTTCCCTTTGAGCAATTTCTATCCCTTTCACAATATCTATTTTACCTTTTGGGTTTTATTTCACTCTTTTTTTCTGTGTAGATCCAAGTTTCTGATTTCAATGTTATTTTTCCTTCTAAATGTATATTTTCCTTTAACATTTTAAACCAGGAAAGTCTATTGGCAACAGATTCTCTCTCTCTCTCTCTTTTTATCTTTTTACTTGTCCTTCACTTTTTTTTTTTTTTTTTTCCGGTACCAGGAATAGAACTCACAATCTTGCGCTTGCCAGGCAGGCACTGTGCTGCTGAGCTAAATCCCCAGCCCCTGTCCTTCACTTTTGAATGATAATTTTTTAGAATACAGAATTCTAGGCTAATAGAGTTTTATCTCTTAATATTTTAACGATTTCACTCCATTTTTTTCTTGCTTGTGTTGTTTCTGGGGAAAAATCAGGGGTACAGTAGTTCTTATTTTTGTTCTGCTATAGATAAGACCTCTCCAGACTTTTGAGATTTTTTTCTTTATCTTTGATTTCACGCGTTTGGAAAAAGATATGCCCAGGTGTACCCTTCTGCCTTTGTTTTCTTTTGCTTTGGTATTTATACTCCTTGTTGTTCTCTGTGCTTTTTGGATTAGTCTGACTTGGATTTGGGAAATTCTCAGTCATTACTTCAGGTATTCTGTTTCTTTCTCTTCTTCTTGTATTCTATTATTTGCACATTTTGTTGTTGTCCAAGAGTCCTTAGCTATTGAATTTTTTTTTTTTTTTTTTTTATATATCATCAGGCTCAGAGATTCTTTCCTTAACCATTTCTGGTTCTTTTTGTCATCAAAAGCATCTAGTTCTTTTACCCTCAAAAGCATTCCTTGTTTTTAATATTCTTCATTTGCTGTCTAGCATGTTAAAATTACTCCATATTTGGATTTCTATCTCCCTCGTGTGCTCTTGCATGCTGGGTACCTGATCCATTAGAACTCTTAGTATATTAGTCATAGTTGTTTTAATTCCTTTTCTGATGATTACAACATCCTCTCTATGCTCAGTTCTGATGCTTGTTCTGTCTCTTCAAACTATGTTTTTCCCTTTTAGTGTGCCTTGTAATTTTCCATGATAGCCAGACACAATGTACTAAATAAAAAGAACTGCTATAAACAGGACTCTAGTAATCTGACAGTATAGTGCAGGGATAAGGAGCATAGTGATCAGGTCTCAGTCTTTCATTGAGTCTGTGCCTCTGATCTGTGAAATTTACAACTGTATTTTAGTTTTTTTCCACACATTTTACATGGACCAAGATGGCTAAAGCTGTCTGGAATTGGGTGTTTCTTTTTTTCTAGGTTAGGTATCCTTTGATAAAACCCACAAAAATTAGGCTCTGGTTACTAGGTTTCCCTGATGATAGACTTGTGAAGAAAAACAGCTTGCTTTGGAGTATTTAAAATGCCTCTTCCCCACAGAAGCAAATGGCATCTTGTTCTCTCTAGTAATTTTTTTGTGAGAATCTGTCAAACTCCTGAAAGTAAAATTCACCTAAGTGTAGGTACGCCCCTGTGGCATTTACTCCAGAGTTTTAAACTCTTATTATTGATCATGTCTCGCTTACAGAAAGTGCTCAAGTACAGTTCAGGTTCCTCTACTCAAGCTCTAGCGTCCATGGTAATTTCTATTCTGGGAAGTTGTAACTCTCTGTATCCACTGATCTCTTGTCAATCCTGGAGACAGTGGCTTTCCTAGTGACCTTACTTACTTCTCTGAAGGATCGTTAGAAGCATTGCTATTTCTCAGTTTGTCCAACTTTTACTCATCATTAGGACAAAGTGGTGATGTCTAAACTCCATATCCATGGAACCCATCCCACATGAATTTATTTCCTTTTACTGCCCTTATGTAGCTGTATAGGAGCAAGGCATGCAGGGAGAAAGGCATCAACGTTTGGCAGAGATGAGTGGAAGGGTTAAGTAGGATCATGGTAGAATGATGTCAACAATGATGAGTTCTATCATCATAAATCTAAAGAAAAGAACAAAGGTTTCCAAACAGGGTGAGTAACAAAACCCATGGCAAGGATGAGACACAGAAGATTTTTTTCTGGAAAATATTCAAATTTTGACTTGAAATATCACTCTCAAAGGAGGTTTTATGTATCAGTTGTAGTTAATGAGCTATGCCAGCACAGTCGAAAGATCTTCCACTTATAAGTTAATATTGTACTTTCTGAATATTAAACCAGAAACACTAAATCTATTGGAAGAGAAAGTAGGTAAAAACCTCGAAGACATAGGGGTAGGCAGAGAGTTCATGAATAAAAACCAAATTGCACGTGAAACACTTGAAAGAATCAACAACTGGGATCTCATCCTACTGAAAAGTTTCTGCACATCTAAAGAAATCACCAGCAGAGTCAAAAGAAAACCAACAAACTTGGAAAAAATTTTAGCTGATTGTCCCTCAGACAAAGGGCTTCTATCTAGAACATATAAAGAACTAAAAAATTTCAGCCCCTCCAAATTCAAAGACCCAATCCAAAAATGGGCAGCTGAGATGAACACACATTTCTCAGACAAGGAGATACAAACGGCAAATAAATATATGAGAAAATGTTCAACATCAACATCATTAGTCATTCGAGAAATGCAAATTAAAACAACACTAAGATTCCACCTTACCCCAGTAAGAATGGCTAGCATTAAGAAATCAACCAATAACAAATGCTGGCGAGGCTGTGGAGAAATAGGAACCCTTCTCCACTGCTGGTGGGAATGCAGACTGGTGAAACCACTGTGGAAATCAGTTTGGAGATTCCTCCGAAAACTAGGTTTAGAGGTCCCATTCAACCCAGCTATCCCCCTGCTGGGTATTTTCCCAGAAGATCTAAAAACATCATATCACAGTGATATATGTGCACCTATGTTCATAGCAGCACAATTTGTAATTGCTAAAATGTGGAAGCAACCCAAATGTCCATCCACTGAGGATTGGATAAGAAAATTATGGTACTTTTATATAATGGAATATTACTCAGCTGTAAAGAAAGATAAACTCGAGGCCTTTATATTTAAATGGTCACAACCAGAGACCATACTCATAAGTGAAATAAATCAAACATACATGTGCAAGCACCGCATTGTGTCACTAGTGTAAAACTTGAAAGAGTTAATTTAAACTCGGAGGTATGATAGACACTGTGAAATGATAGGAAACCACCGAAGAGTAAAGGGCTTCTGGGATGTGGGAAAAGAGAAGGGAAAGAAGGAGAAATTTTGTATGTATGTATATACAGGATAGATAACATGGTTGTTCTTCTATCTGCTGTTTCTATGCTGAAAGAAACTGTCAATGAGTCTTTGGTTGACCAGTATTGCATGTCTATATCTGTTTTCATGAGAAGCCACTTTGAAGATATCAATATGTAATACAACCACCATTGTTAATTCCCTACCACTTTGTTTGTAACTCTGTATTGTCTGTATTGTGCTTGTGATATGTTGTAAAATGTTGTATGTCTGTTAATGTTTCCCTCCTTTTATCCTTAAAATAAAATAAAAAAAAATATTGTACTTTCTGGATCATACTATACTGTACTATGATTTTAATAATTTCTGCAATTATCTTACCAATAACATAGTTACATTGTTTTATACTTTTTATACCTAAAAAGCCATTACCCTGTACTTATATTTAAGTGGAACCATAATTGTTATAACTTCTGTTTTCATTTTTATTTTAAAAACCTTAGAAATTGAGGTCCTTCCTGATCACTGAGAATGGCTGCACTTGGTACACAAGTTTGTACCTTAGAGGGAAGCATCAGCAGATATCAGGGAGCAAGGTGAGACTCACAGGGACCACAGTCAGGTTTTCTTTGGCAACACTGAGATCATTGGAGGTCATGACCAGACAGAGGGGTCCTAGCACATGGACACAGGCTAGAATTGGCCTATGTCTCGGTTAGCACCTCCTGCCATGCTATGGCCTGAGTGTTTGTGTTCCCCTGAAGCTCATATACTAAGATGCAATCCCCAATGCAATAGTATTAGGAGGTGTAACCTTTTCAAAGTGATTAGGGCAGGTTATGAAGGGGATTAGTGCCCCTTTATAAAAGAGATCCCGGGGCTGGAGATTTAGCTCAGCGGCACAGTGCCTGCCTGGCAAGCACAAGGTCCTGTGTTCGATTCCTGGTACTGGAAAAAAAGAGAAGATCTGTTAAAAGAGTCCCCAAGGAAATTTATCTGCCTCTTTAGTCACATGAGAGGTCAGGAAGAAGGCACCACCAATGAGTCCAAGAGTGAGCCTCATTGGATACTGAATCTTCTGCTGCCTTGTTCTTTTACTTCTCAGGCTCTAGAACTATGAGTGATAACTTTCTGTTCTTTATAACTCACTCAGTCTGAAGTATTTTTTTATAGCAGTCCAAACAGACTGAGACACTGCATGACAGAGGCTTTTGGGGAATGCCTGAGTTCTTAGGTGTTTCACCTTCTAAAGCAATTTATGTTTCTGCCTGTGGGTAGGAAATGTATTTGTTTCATAATTAGTCCATGAATTTTGAGGACTGGTTGGTATGAGATAATAGGAGGGATGGCCTCTAGATTAGGAAATGCATTTAATATAGTGAGACTATAGTGAGATATTCAGGTAAAACTACATCATGAGGTTATTTTCAGGGTCTACATCAACCTAGAGCTGTATATGATCACTTACATCAAGACATAAAAAAGAACACATTACATGAGGAGAAATTGTCATCAGCATGTAACTAATATGGGGACAGGAATGTAATGCACAACAAAACAGCAGATAGAACCATGAAGGGAGATCATTTGCTGCATCTGTCTCCCTTCAAAATGGCCCACTTGATGCTAATGGGAATTACTCATCTTAGAAAGGAAAGTGTTACTACTCAGGAGTAGGTCCCTTTTTGGTGACTTCCTGGGCTCATTCTTTTTTTAACATTCATGCCCCCTTATCTCCTGAACAGTTCACCTGTTGTGCCATTTGAACCTGTGGATGGCCAAAAGGGGTGGTGGAGAACAGCTGCCAGAGCAATGTGCTGAGAGTACAAGAGAAGTGGCCTGGGTTTGTGCAGCTCTGGAGCTGAGGTCTGAAGTAAGATGTGCCTAGGAGTAGAGGTTTTGTATGGGCCAAGCGTAAGGAACATCTCCTGAAAAGGTTTGAGGCCAAACTCTCTTTGTGTGTGTGTACAAGTTGAGTGTGGTATCCTATGGGGTGGCAAGGGATCAGCCTGGAAAAGCTTTTAGGACAAGTTCATTAAAAGTCTGTGTACGGGGTAGGGCATGCAGATTTTGAAGAATGCTATGGAAGGAAGTGCCATGGTGAGGCATGCATTCCAGAATGGAATTATGTGGTTTATAGAATTGCAAGAACACAGGGTGAGCCTGGAGACCCAAGTCTGGTTAGAAGGCTGTGGTGGCGGTCAGTGCAGTATTAGCTAAAAGACAGGGTCCCTGCACCCAAACACTCAGTCTACCATGAGTCATTTGCACAATGGAGTGAGGTCAGTATCGACAGAAGCAGGTACACAGCATGAGAAGCACTAATTATGTTCCTACTCTGTATTATTTTAAGTTCCTTCTATCTTTACAATTCTGCATCTCTAGGCTACCCTGCTGTGAAGGGTGATACTATGTTCTGAGCCTCTGGCACAATGAAGAGAAAAAAACCCAGCAAACAACTCAACCCTGGTGGGTGAGGAGTGGAGAGACAGCTGTAGAGACACAACCACCACTGTCTACATGTCGGGGGCATGAGTTACAGATGTGAAAAGAACATGGGGATGGATCTCAGGTACAGGATTTTAAGAGATGAGACCCAAAAGATACATCAGATGTGCTAGGTCCTGCATACACTAGAGAAACAGCTAAAATAACAATACAGAGTTTTAAGGAATAGATATATAACATATATTCCAGTATTGGCAGGCAGCTGGACTCAGGGAATACTGAGGTGCAAGCTTAACCTTATAAAATTCTGAGACAGGGTATCATTAAGTTGCCCAGGCTGGTTTTGAACTCACAATCTTCCTGTCTGGGGATTAGGAGTGTGTGCCATAGTGTCCCACCTGTAACTGATATCCTTATAGATACTAAAACTGTAGGTAAGGATTTTAAGAGAAGGATGAACAAGATCTAGGACAATGCTAACTTGGTTGGGGAAAAGTAAGAGAATAACAGAGCGAGACCATAGGGTGACACTAGGTGATCACCAAGTCCTAGACTTTGTTTTGAGTGATGAATCTGGGCATTTATTCCATTATCCAAAGTAGATAAATCACTAAATCTCAAATGTAGGAAGTCCATGTATGAATCATTGGTGGGGAAATAGATAGTGATTATGGTGAGGGGTGGGGACGTGGAGAGGCCAAGACCCCAACCAACATGGGAGAAAAGACCCTAGAGGCAGAGGCTTGGAGTTTAGGGGCACAGGTGGGTAGCTCAGGACAAAGGGTCCATTGTGATGGCCTACATTAGCCAATGGAACCGGGCATTTGCTCTTGGTACTGCGTGTGAAATTCCCCTGAAATTCTCTTGAAGAGAAATTGAGCCAGATTGTCACACTGCAATTCAAGGGGCAACCTTCACCCTAAGGACAAAAGAATGGAATCAAGTTTCAATCTCTCACTGCTAACAAGAACTGGAGCAACAGCCCACACCCTTGTTCCGTGAGTAGATCAGGTGGAAAACCATGTCTGTGTCGCCTGCATCTCGGCAGCTGAGTAAGACTCCCATACCCAGCATACTCACAGCTTTATGATGTCTGCTCCAAACATGTGAACCAATACATAACACGTGGTCTTCAAGAAGAGTTTTCCTAAGAAACACAAAGTGGAAAATAGAACATGTTTTTATTATGATGAATTTAAACATCAGTTAAACATGATTTTAAACGTGAGTTTATGAGGAGCTAAGGTTGAGTGGTTACTGATTGATTTCAGTGTTTAATTTTAAGGGTTTGGTAATTTTGCAGTAATGTATCTATTAAAATATCATTTCTGTCTATGTTTATGTGAATTTCGCTTTTCTATGTATGCTAAAGCTCAGTATCACCTGCTAACTAATCCTCCTTCTCCACTGGCTGAGTCTACTGTGGAATGCTCTTAATTCCACAGAGGACTTTGCATAGGCAGGTACAGATGCATGGTCTCGGGGAGAGATGAGACCCTGACCAAGGAGAGTTTATCTTGTCCTGCTGCATCACAAGCAGATCTAGGCCTTGCTTGAAAACTGAGGCAGGAACCAGCAGAATAACGTGGTGAACTTTCCCTGGTATTTCAGTTTTACTTAATGGTAAGTAATACTAAATATTATTTTATATTCAAATAGATATAATTATATGATTTTTTTAACAATAAAGCACAAAACTCCCCATTTGTTGTGCTCTTGAGGTAGACAGTTAAACTGTCCCCACATTACTACTGACCTCAGTGAAGTAAAACAATTATAAGGGAATGCTGTGAATATCTGCATAGTAATAAATTAGATAGCGTAGATAAAATGAAAAAAATTCCTAGAAAGACAGAAAATGTAAAAATTAACTCAAGAATAAAGAAATCATTTGAATGGGTGTTAACAAGTAGAAATATTGAACTAGGAATAAAAAAAGATCACAAAGAAAAGTCCAGGACCAGATGCCTTCACTGGTAAATTTTACCAAAAGGAATTTAAACCAATTCTGACCAAATGCTTCTAAGATATGGAAGTTAGAAGGAGGAAGGGCTATTTCTGAATTTATTTCTTGAGGTTAGATTTATCTTGATACCAAGACCAAATATGTGCCTCATTTTGGAAAAAATTACAGACCAAAATTTCTTATAAATATAGCCACAAATACCCTCAACAAAACAAAAGCCAATTGAATGTATAAATACAGAAAAAGTTGTGCAGTATGCAAGTGGGATTTATCCCAAGAATGTGAGATTTTTTAACATCTGAAAATTGACTAATTTACTACATCAGTTGAATAAAGGACAAAAACCATATGATCATCTGATAAATGAATAAAAATGAAACTCAAAAACGTGACTCCATTTATAATATCATTAAAAAGTATTAAATTAAATACTTAGGAGAAATTAAACTAAAAAAGTGCAACATACTCTTTGAAACTACACTGTTAAAAAGGAGTTAAAGAAACATGAATAAATGGAAAGACAGCCTGTGGTTATGGATTAGCAGATTTAGTGTGGTTTGAATGGCAATATTTCTCATTTTGATCCACAGATTGAATACAATCTCTGTCAAAATTCTAACTTCTTTGCAGAACTGATCAGCTGATCCTAACTTTCATGGGGGAAATTCTAGTGACCAAGTGTCTTTGTTATTTTTCTCTCATTGCTGAGACAAAATACCTGACGCCCAAAATTAAGGAAGGAAAGGTTTATTTAGCTCACAGTTTGTGGAGGTTTCAGTCCATACTTGGCTAGCTCCAAGGCAGAGTGGCACATGGCAGAGCACAAATGGTGGAAGATAGCAAAAGTAACAAGAGCTAAAGGGAAGAGTGGCAGCAGGCAGCCTCTTTCCCTCCCTTTACATTGTATGCAAACTATCTGCCCCAGGGTGGGTGTAGCACTCACATCCATAATTCCAACATTGGACTTTGAATCAATCATAACACTAGAAGCCTGCTCCATGACCATGAGGCTCTGGGGGAACACCAAGACACAGACCATAACACCAAAAATAGCTACAATGTTGAACAATAAACAGAGGTTAGAGGATTCATACATCCCAACAGTTGGGAAGAGGGTAGGTATCCCTGAACTCAGTCTGCTTTCTAGAATGACTAAACTGGCATATATGTCTACTTGTATAGCATAATAGAAATATGCATGAATATATGGTGATTGAAAAATATGGCTGATATTCATTTCAGGGAGAGGACTTCACCTTGGATAGTTAGTCTTTGCTGTTATTATCACATGGATAAAAGAAGACCACACATTACAGGTGCCTCTGCGCTGCCATTTCCATCAGAGAGCACAGATGTGAATAACGCACAATTACACCCAGGAAGAGAATACTCTGCATCAGAGAACACACATACATGCACTTATGGTTTATATCTAGGTATCCCACCAAGGCTTCATGCTTTGTTTAAATTAAACAAAAACTTAATACAGTAAAAGACACATTGCCCAGAATGATAGGATAAGTGTGTTTAAAGCAACTGAATATTCTCAAGGGTATTTATGGCAATTTGTCTTCTAATGTAATTTTTAATTTAAATATTCACCATATGTTTTGATCACCCCATATCCTCAGAGCAAATGGTTGCAGGGGAAGACGGATGAACCCTTAGCAGAATCAAAGATGTTTGTGGCAAGATCTGTCCTGGTTTGTGAGAGTATCCTATGTTAGCAACTCTACTTTCTTGATAAAAATTAATTTTCAGGGGGGATTAATTCAGCTGAGTTTCTTTGGAGGTTTTGTACTTAGGCAAATAAGGCAAATTCAGAATCTCTTACTCTATTTATAGACTGGTAATTAATATACTAAATGATGTATGTTATGGTGGTATTTCCTGAACTCCTTTAACACCTAGCTTTCTTTAATGAGCAATTCAAGGATAATCAAAAAAGGTTAAAGATTCAACTATAAATACAATGGAAGAGCTGGGGATTTAGCTCAGCGGCACAGTGCCTTCCCGGTACCGGAAACCCACCCCCCAAAAAATACAACACTTTTAACACAACACTGAAATGACGTAGACATATGACATATGACAAAATGACATATTTTGCATAAAAATTATGCAAAGTATCTAAACAGGTATCTTGCTCAAAAAAGATATATATTGTCACATAAAAGTTGAAAACATGCTGAATATCATTACCTACCAAGGAAATTCAAATCCCACAAATAAGAGATATAACTTCATACCTACTATTATATGCTACAATGAAAGAAGTAATGTGTTGAGAATGTAGAAATTTTAGAAGCCTCACATAATGCTCATAGGAATATAAAATGGTATGGCTTCTCTAGCTATCAGTCACACAAAAACTTATGCTTAAAGGTGCTTAGCAACATATTTTATACCAGCCACTCCAGTGCTCATAAATTAATAGACTGGTGAGATGTTTTTCCCATAAAATGGAATATTATTCAACCATAAAAAGAATAAAGTTCTGACACATGCAACAACATGAAATAACAGTAAAAACACATTAAAAAATTATTCTAAGTGAAAGGAACTATTAGGTTAAGTAAAAGAAATCCACCCCTAAAGATCAAATATCATATGATTCAACTTATGTGAAATGTCTAATAGTAGGCAAATTTCTGGAGACAGAAAGGAGATCAGTGGTTGTCAGGGGATGGGGAAGGTGGTGCTTTGGGAGTGACAGGTAGGGTATATGGAGTTTCTTTTGGCTGTAACAAAAATGTTCTCAAGTTAATTACTGCGATGGATATGCAACATTGTGAATATACTGAAAGCCACTGAATTTTACACTTCAAATGGTTGAATTGTGTGGTGTGTTTTATCTTAATAAAACTGTCAAAAATCACTCATACTCTTCCTGGGTACTCCTTTTCATATTGGTATATGATTGTGATACAGACTATTCACATTTCTTTTGGAGAATAGATACACATACATGTCATATTTTGATCATTTCCAATCACCATTCTTCTTTCTCCTTCCCCTGAGCCCCTTCCCCATCTCCAGAAAGTCTGACTTCCTGTTCCTACAATCTCCCATTTAATTTATTTAGATTTTGACCTCCTGTTAAAAGAGAAACTATGTGATATCTAACTTTCTGTATTTGACTTATTTCACTTAATATTATGGTCCCAAGATACATGCATTTTTCCTGCACATGACATGAATTCATTCTTTATAGCTATAAAAAATTCCACTCTGTTTATAGAATACCTTTTCTTTATCTACTGGATACTCCTTTTAAGGGATGCTATTGTGAAGAGTGTCAAGGAGCTGTGGGGTATGGGACCCCAGACCCAAATTTCTCCACAAATCACTGCCTTCTGCCATGGGGAAGTGTTTCCCTTCTGTGGACTTCAGTATCCTTATCTGAAAAATGTGAAAATGATATTTAGTCCACTTCACATAGTATCTTATATACTTAGCAAATTCTGTAAGAGATATTCAAAATTAACTGGTGGAGCAAGGCAGCTTGGAAGTGAGTTTAAAGTATTGCTCATGTAGAATTAGGTTGCCTGGAGCAGAGCAATTTAAAAATCAATGTTAGGGTGTTCTTTGGTTAACGTGTATTACTGGTTGAAGGAAGAGAATATTCGTCTTCTTTTTGGTAAGACAAGTGTTAGGTGTGTGTGTGTGTGTGCGTGTATGTGTTTCTTCGAATTTTGTTTTTCTCAAGTCACAGTGAAGGGCTGCAGGGTTCACCACACTCTCAGAGTAGGGTTATTTGAACTATCCTTTCCTCTTAGGCCTTCTGTCATTGCTTGCTTGAGACGTCCCTGGAGCAATGGTGTATGGACATGAGATGGGTCTGTCAGCACTAAATCCTGAGACCTTGTTTCCTGAAAATAAGCTCTTACTGGAGAATAACCCACCTTGAAAAGCAGAGATGAAAAATGCCAACCCCAATCAGCCTATCCTTGCTTTACCTGCCTTACAGAGTAACCACCAAGAAAGAGAATAGTAGCGGCAGGTAAGGCAAGAACAACCTGATTGGGGCTGACATTTTTCTCCTCTAGTTTTCAGGGTGATTGTTTTCTGGTTAGGTTTTATTTTCAGGGAATAGGATCAACATGGGAGCAGGCACAGGAGAAATATGTCATCTCTGGAAGGAGCTGAATATCTTCAGTCAGCCAAAACCAGATAGGAACCTGATAGTCATGATATAATGGAAGAAAAGCTTGGCATTAACATTGCTGTATCCCCTTCTTTAAATGCTAGCAAAGTGTAAATGGGGTGGGTAGCCTCCCTACAGTATAAAGGAGGGAAGGAGGCTTGGTCTTTCTGCTCCTGACTTTTGCTTTTGTTGCTTTTGCTGTTTTCCATCAGGAGGAACTGTTCCCTTGTTTCATATGCCACTCTGCCAGCTGAGTATGGACTAAAACCTCCACAAACTGTGAGCTAAATAAATTTTCCCTGTTTAATTTTGGGTGTTGGGTATTCTGTGGCAGCAATGAGAGAGAAGTAACCAAGACTACTACTTTAGCCAAGTTGATATAATTGTTCTAAACAGTTGTTTTCCCTGGTATACCAAGATTGAGATTGCCCAAGGGTCATAAAAATACTACAGGTCAGTGCCAGGGTCAACTAGGCATCAATTTCTTATCCCCAATGAATTGAAGAAGCAGGATCTTACAACAGACTCAAAACTCAAAAGCTAGCTCCACCTAGAAGACACCTCTAAAAAGTAGTTCTTTCCTAAGAGTTCTAAATACTAGTGATAAATATACTCACCATAGTCAATTTACAAACATCAACCCAGGAATTAAACAAAGAAAAACATAGAAAATGAGAAGATACTTTTGTTTAGAAGACACTTAAACAAGATGCAACCCCAGACATCCAGCTAACCAAAGGCAAATCCACGTGCAGTGAGGTCAGACAATATGAAAGCCATCTCCTGGCCTCTCTGAAGGGGTAACAATGGAAGTAATAAAGCAAATAAACAAGGCTCCAGAAAAAACATCAAACCAGAAATAATTTCTCAGATAACTAAAGAGATGGTGACCACAATGAAACACATGCTCAGTGACACTAGAGCACATACAGATAAAAAAATAGAGGCATTTAGGAAAATGATGGAAACGATGAATGCCCAACAAAGGACAGAAAGAGAATCCATAAAACATATTCAAG
This sequence comes from Chinchilla lanigera, assembly GCF_000276665.1. Lineage (NCBI taxonomy): Eukaryota > Metazoa > Chordata > Mammalia > Rodentia > Chinchillidae > Chinchilla > Chinchilla lanigera. The sequence continues at coordinate 6,784,085 of NW_004955460.1, read as the reverse complement.
CAGATACTAGGAGATTAAAAATTCCACTGAAAGCATATTCTGCAGGATGAGCCAGTGTGAGGACAGAATCTCAGATAGAAGACAGTATTGCAGTTAGCCATCATGCAAAGAAAGACTTCTTAAAAATAGTGAGGGACCATGAGAAATCAATTTGGTAGCTGTTAGATGATACAAAGAAGAATAACAGAAGATTGATCAGAGTCAATGAACAAGCAGGAGATAGCACAAACGACATAAAAGCCTGTTCACAGATACCATGGCAGAAAACTTCTCTGACAGGGAAAAAGGATTTTATATACAAATAAGTGAGATATATAGAACTCTAGTTAGCCATGACCAAAAAAACTATAGCAAAGCATATAATAGTCAAGATTCCAGAAATTCAATGCAAGAACAGAATATTAAAAGCTGTTAGTGAAAAGAAACAAATCACATGTAATGGAAACCCCATCAGAATCATATCTAACTTCTCAGTGTAAACCCTCAAGTCAAAGAGAACTTGCAGTTAGGTATTTCAAGCTCTAAGAGAAAGCAACCTCCAGCCCAGACTGATGTTTCCCACAAAACTATCTTTCATAATCGATGGAGAAATAAGATACTTCCATGACAAAGAATACTGAGGAAATACACGAACACCAAGTCAGCACTCCAAAATGTTCTGAAGGACATTCTAGAAACAGATAACAAGGACTACAACTCCGTGAACCCCAACAGAATGAATCCACCAAGCAATGCAAACAAGGAAACAATGGAGAAAAGGGAGCCAAAAACAGGAAAAAAATCAGTTATAACCATTAACGTTAACACCTCAATTCACCAATCAAAAGAAACACACTGTGTACAGTGTTCCAGCCTACAACATCAGAATACACATTCTTCTCAGCTGCACACAGGATGTTCTTCAAAATAGACCATATACTAGCATATAGAGCATGCTTAAGTAAATGTAAAGGAATTGAAATTATTCCGTGCATATTATCAGATCATGGTACAATGAAATTGAAAATCAATGCAAAAGAAACCTCAAAAACCTCATAAACATGTGGGCATGAAATAACACCCTCTGGAACAACGAGTGGGTTACAGATGAAATTAAAAAAAGAAATTAGCTCCTACAATTAAATGCTAATGCTAATATAATATACTGGATCTTATGGAATACGATGAAAGCAGTCCTAGAGGGGAAATTTATAGCAGTGAATACCTATATCAAGAAAACAGACTGAGCCCAATAATAATTTAATATTGAACCTGAAGCTTCTACAAAAAGAAGAGCAAGTCCAGCCCAAACCAAAGGACATATGAGGGAGGAAATTATAAAGATTAGAACAGAAATTAATATGATGAAGACTAAGAAAGCAGTGCAAAGAATCCATGAACCAAAGAGTTGGTTCTTTGAAAGATTAAATAAAATCAACAAACTCTTAGTCAACCTTACCAAGGAAAGAAAATACTCAAATCCATGTAATTAGGAATGAAAAGGGTGAAATGACAAAGGGTCCTGCAGAAATCCAAGAGATCATCTATACCAACTTTGAGAACTTGTATTCTTTTTCTTTTTTTCCTGGGTACTGGGAATCAAACTCGGCATCTTGTACTTGCCAGGCAGGCACTTGTGCCACTAAGGTATATCCCTAGCCAGAGAACTTGTATTCTATTCTAATAAGATGGAAAATGCAGAAGAAATGGACAGATTCTTAGATACATATGAATTAACAAAGCTGAATCAAGCAGACTTAAAAAATGTAAATAAACTAATATCAATTAATGAAATTGAAGTTGTAATTAAAACCCTACCAACAAATAAAAGTCCAGGCCTTGATGGATTCACACTGAATTCTACAAGAAATTTAGAGAAGACCTAATACTGTTACTTCTTAAACTTTTTAATGAAATTGAAAGGGAAATAATACTCCTAAATTCATTTCTGGAAGCAATCATGACCCTGGTACCAAAACCAGAGAAAGACATAACTAAGAAAGAGAACTGCAGGCCAATCTCCCTAATGAACATAAATGCAACATTCCCCAGTAAGGTACTGCTGAAGAGAATGCAGCAAGTTATCAAGAACATTGTACACCATGACCAAGTAGGATACATCCTAGGAATGCAGAGATAGTTCAACATACACAAATCAATAAACGTAATACACCTTATTACAGAGCCAAGGACAAAAACCATGTGATCATCTCAATAGATGCAGAAAAAGCATTTGACAAAGTCCAACACCCATTCGTGATAGAAACCTTACAGAAAATTGGCATAGATGGTCTTTATCTCAGTCTGATTAAAGCCATTTATGACAAACCAACAGCCAACATCATACTAAATGGACAAAAACTGAAAGGTTTCACTTTAAAATCAGGAACAAGACAAGGATGTCCACTTTCTTGGCTCTTATTCAACATAGTTCTCAAAAATTATCCAGAGAAATCATACAAGAGAAAGAAATAAAAGAAATAAGAATAGGAAAGGAAGAAGTTAAATTATCACTGTTCATGGATGACATGGTATTCTACATAGACGACCCCAAAAACTCCACAAAAAGACTTCTAGATTTAATAACCAATTTCAGCAGCTTAGCTGGATACAAAGTTGACATTGAAAAATCAATTGCCTTCCTGTACATGAATAACAGACTTACTGAGAGAGAAATTAGGGAAACAACACCTTTCATAATAGCATTCAAAAAAAAAAAAAAAAAAAAGAAAAGAAAAACCTACAAATCAATCTAAAGGAGGAAATAAAAGACTGCTCTATTGAAAACTACAGTACTCTGGAAAAGAAGATTGAAGAGGATATTGGAAAGTGAAAATATATCCATTACTCTTGGGTAAGACAAACCAATATAAGGAAAATGGCCATACTTCCAAAATTGTTATGCAGATTTAATGCAATCTTGATAAAATAAAAAAAAGCATATCTCACACAATTAGAGAAAACATTCCTAAAATTCATTTGGAACCAGAAGAGACCTAGAATTGTAAAGGCAATTCTTGGCAACAAATGCAAGGCAGGGGACATCTCAGTCCCTGATTTGAAATTATTCTACAAAGCTACTGTGATAAAAACAGCATGGTACAACAAAAAACACCAACCTGAGGATCAGTGGAACAGAGTAGAAGATGTAGAAACAACTCCAGACATGCTCCGCCACCTTATCTTTGACAAAGGTGTCAAACACATTCATTGGAAGAAAGATAGCCTCTTTAATAAATGGTGCTGAAGAAACTGGCTTTCCACACGCCAAAGGTTAAAATTAGATTGATGTCTTTCACCATGCACGAAACTAAAATTGAAATGGATCAAAGATCTAAATACTAAAACAGAAACACTAAATCTGTTGGATGATAGAATAGGTAGAATTCTTCAAGACATTGGTATAGGTAAAGACTTTATGAACAAAACCCCAACTGCACAGGAAGTCTCACAAAAGATCAACAACTGCCATCTCATCTTAGTAAAAAGCCTTTGCACAGCAAAAGAAATCACCAACAGAGTGAAGAAACCACCCACAGTGTGGGAAAAAAATTTTGCCAGTTGATCTTCCAACAAAAATTACTACGTAGAATATACAATGAACTAAAAAAAATCAGAGCCCTCAAATTTAAAGACCCAACCCAAAAATGGATATCTGAAATCAATAAACACTTCTTAGATGAAGAAATAGAAATGAGAAATAAATATGTGAAAAAGTGTTCAAGATCATTGGTCATTTGTGTAATGCAAATTAAAACAACTCTGAGATTCCATCTCACCCCAGCAAAAATGGCCATTCTCAAGAAATTAGCCAATAACAAATGCTGATAGGGCTGTGGGAAAATGAACCCTTTTCTACTGTTGGTGGGAGTGTATACTAGTGCCATCACTGTGGAAATCATTGTGGAGATTCCTCAAAAACTAGGACAGAGGTTCCATTTGACCTAGCTATCCCCCTTCTTGGTATCTTCCCAAAAGAATTAAAAGCATCATAGTGATATATGCACACCCATATTCATAGTGGCACAATTTGTAATAGCCAAACCTTGAAAGCAGCTAAAATGCCCATCAATAGGTGAGTGGATAAAGATGTGGGTTTTTTGTACAATGGAGTACTACTAAGCCATAAAGAAGGATAAGCTTGAGACATTTCTAGGTAAATGAATGTACCTTGAGACCATACTCTTAAATGAAATAAATTAGACACATGTGTAAATATCACATTGTTTCTCCTGTGTGAGAAACTGAAAGTGTAAAAAAGGACACAAATATATAATAGATATTGTGCAATAGGAAGAAAATATTCAAATGTGAGGAGGAACTAGGCAGGGTGGAGGGGGAAAGAAAAGAAAGGGAAAGAGAAAAAAATGAAAAAAGAAAAAATTGAGACAAAGATTTTGTAAATGATAATTGGAAGAGTGGTTGAAGAGAGGGTAGGGGAATGGGAAAAAAAGAATCAATTTATATCAAGGAGAGGTATAAATTCCCTACAATAAATGTGATCATTATGTATACCTAAAATGTAACAATAAAATAATTTTCATTGAGAAAAATATAGATTACTGAACCTGTGCTATTCTTTTATAGCAGCAGCAAACAGGTAAAGCCTCCATCTTAAGTGCAGATTATGCAGTGGAGGTGTAACCATGCCCAGGAAGGCACAAGAGAGTTTGGTTTCCACAGATCCAAAGAACTGGACCTGCAATAACAGGAAACAAGAAAAGGCAGCCATTCCAATGGACAAAGGAGGGTGAAAAAAAGATCAACTGAGCATCATGCATTTGGTGTATATATGTGTGTGTGCAAATGAAACCTAGGCCATTCTAATTTGTAAGTCACATTTATGTTTACTGTTAATTCTTTTCTTACAAGAAACATTTGAGGAAATGGCCATTTTTATCCTGGTTCTATGGGCAATAAAACTGAGGTGCAAAGAGTTTAAAATGCCAGACAGTAAATGGTTCATCGAGGTTGAAGTCTTTTACTCCAAGAGTCAGTGCAATATATAGGATATGCTAGGACATTTTACTTGTTGCCTTTTCTACCTTGGGTAGAGCAGGTGTTCTTATACATTAACTATTAATGAGAAACTTGATGCACAGTGAGACCAATTAACAACATAATATATATTCTAGGCTCCATGAGGTGCCTTCCTTCTTTTCATCTGTGTAATTTTAAACTATCACATTGCATGAAGATAAGCTTTCTGCACAGGTGACCCAAGAAAGTGAAGTTCTACTCAGATATGCAGGGCATAGATTCTGTTGACCCCTACTGAGTGTGGTCCCATTAATCATTTTTTCCATGAACAGTTCTAAGATTCTTCCCAGGTGTTTATTAATGAGAGCCAGAGGCAAGAAGAGTGGGTGAAGCTGAAGGTCAGAAATGCTTTGCAGAATTTGGAAAAACAAAACAAAAAAGCATTCCTAGGCATAACAGAAGGCGATGTGTTTTACTGAATGATCATTCTCAAAAAAAGTTACTTGCAAGCTAAGGTTCTGTGTTTTATTATTATTTAGCTTTAGAGGCAAAAGGTATACTTAAAATAATTTTTAAAATAGTTGACTTTTGATATGTGTAATTTAATTTTTCTTCTATTCCTCATTATCTTGGTTAACCAGACAGAAAACCACATGGGTTCAGGTCAGCACTGTGGACCAGGCCTGCTTTATATTCTAGGAGAAATGCTCAGCTAGGAATAGTCTACTTTTTAAAATCTCATGATATTCATTTCAGCATTCTATGCAGTTTTCTACACCCATAAAATGGGTACAGTAATGATCACTCTGCTTTTATGGCTGGTAAGTGGAATGATGCCTTAATTTCAAGTAAGTGCTTGGTTTCCATATGGAGGTAAAACATTAATACATAAAATTAAAATAAACTGCTCCAATTGAAAAGGCAGCCTACCATGGAAATCCAACTATCTGCCTCCCTTTCCTGGGTGAAGTAGCAGTTCCATTTTTTCTAGAATCTCATGTTTTCTCACTTCTCCTGAGCTAATTCTGACACTTCCTATCTTAGGCTACAGGTGCCAGCATGGTACCTTGGACACCAGTAATCTTGTTCTAGGCTGTTTTACATTTTGCTAATATGTAAAGAAGAGGGAAAAAATAGGAAATAGAGTTTATACTCAGTCTTTTGCTTTTGGACAATTGCATTTAAGAAAGAGAAAACTGGACTCAAGATACAAATAGTTATATTTGTAAGTGTGGCCTATTACATAGAAATGGCAGCCAATTGAAACACTTAATGATAATTGGGTCTGTGCTTCTCTTTTTCCTTTTTCCAAAGTTGTAATAGTATGTCCCTCTTTCTCTGCAACAAACATGTAAAAATATAAAGGAAGTGAATTAGTTCATTTTATGTTGCTATAACAAACTTCCTGAGGCTGAGTACTTTATAAAGAAAAGAGATTTATGTAGAATTCAGGTTTGGAGGCTGAAAGTCTATGATTGGCTGTCCCTCTCTGTTCAGCTCCTGGTGAGGACCCTCCTGGTCACATCACAACATGGCAGAAAAACACATACAGAAGGGGGAGAGCTGTCACATGGTGAGACTGGCAGCAGGAGAGATTCAGAGGCCGGGCCTTACATTTTTCTCGAGACAGGGTCCCACCATGTTGTCTGGGATGATCTTAAAACTCATGGACCAAAATGATCCTCTTGCCTCAACCTCCCTAGTAGGTGGGACTGCAAAGTATTCACTCTCATAACTGGTGAGCTTGCTCTTTTTCTAACAATGTACTGTCTCAAGCACTAATGCTTTCCATGAGACCAGTGCAACCCCACTGCAGAGTGATACCTGCCATGACCTCATTGCCTTGTAGTGGACTCTACTTCTCAGAGGTTCCCCTACCTCAGCACTGCTGTACTGGAGATTAGGACCCCAGCACAGGAATGTTTTGGGGACACACTCAAGCCATAGCTAGAACACAGCAGTAGGATTTACAGTAGGTTGTATGAATGTCCAGTAATAGGGGATAAAGCAGTGAGATACAGGGCTTATATGGAAGAGACTACAGAGTAATTTGGAAGGCTTAATCCCAGTCTATGTGCCTTAACATGCATTGGTCTTACAAACTTAGTATTGAGTGAAGAACGGAAGTTGCAAAGCAGTACATACCATAGACCATGGCTGGAAAATTAAAGCCTTTGCAAGGGAGAGTTATGGAGAGGAGATGGATGCAGGCAGAGTTCTAGAGTCTTTTTGAATACACACACACACACACACACACACACACACATGCAGGCATGCACACACTGTACTTGGATAGCTGTGTTAGTCAGCTTTGTATTATCAACACAAAATACCTAAGAGAAACAATTTAAAGGAAGAAAGTTCTGGCTTTCAGTCCACAACCAGCCAGCTCCATTGCTTTCAGGCCTGAGATGAAGTGGCACATCACAGTGGGAGAACTCGGCTCAGCAAACAGCTCTCCTCATGGCAGCTGGGAAGCAGAGACAGAGAGAAAAGTCCAGGTCCCCAATACACTTTTCCTGGCCACAGCTCCAATGACCTACTTTCTCCAACGAAACCCCACCCTAAAGTTTCTACCACTTTCCAGTAGCACCACCAACTGGAACCATGCCTCCAGCACACGAACTTTGGGGGGATATTTAATATTCAAATAATAGGGCCTGGGTTGTAGCTAGCTCAGCATCACAGTGCCTGCTTGGCAAATATGAGGTCTTGAGTTCGATTCCTGGTACCCGCCAAAAAAAAAAAAAAAAATCCAAATCACACCCAAAACCTCACAGGCAACAGTAACAACAGAACTAGAATCCCAGCATCCTCTTAGATGAGGATGTGGATGTGTTGCTACTCACAACCACAACACCTGCAGCTTATGAACATCTATACCAGAGAAAGGGAAAGAAAGCAATGAATTCAGGCAAAGCCAAGAGAAGAGAATCGCCACAGAGCTGCCAGCTATTAGCTAGAGTGCTCAGTGAGACAATGAGAGCACAGCGGCTGAGGTTGGTAGGGGCTTTGCCCGCAGCAATGGCAGGTGGGTTTCAGGGGCTCAAGGTCAGCGACACTAAAGGGTCAGAGTCATCTAGAAAAGGACCCACCCAAGCTTCCTTCCAAGGCCCACACTGAGGAGAAACTTCTGGGTTTGGATCAAGATTGAACCAGACAGAAATAAAGCATAAAGGGATTCCAGATAAAAGTGGGCAGCAGAGCAGAGTCCGGGTCTCAGAAAGCTAGCTAACCTATATTTTTAAACATGACACGGAAACAACAAAAGAAGGAGCACTGTGCATTTAGAAAAGCTAACCTGAACCACCTCTTTCTCAGAGTTTTTGAAAACTAATTTCACATAAAAATGAACAACAGAAATGTATCTAGGTCAATTCCCATACAGAGTTATTATAAGAAGAAAAGAATAAGGAACAGAATAGCATCCCTGCAGATAGTCAAAGCATGCCAGGAAGTCATGCCAAAAAAGATTAAAACATAACATTATTCTAAAATGAGCTAAGAGGCATTAATAACACGATATAAGACATGAAAGAATATCAGAAACAGAATTAGAAAACTCAGCCGTGGAATGAAAGGACTCAGGGAAGAATACAATTATCAAAGAAATGAAGTTTAAACTGCATTGAGCACAAGAAGAAGTGAAGACAATAGACGATGTAAGAGAAATAAAAGATGAGAGGAGGAATAATTCTGAGATTAAAAAATAAATGAAAAGCTAGGCATGGTGGTACAATGGGATCATAAGTCCTAGCCCAGCATGGGCAACTTTGCAAGACCCTTTCTTGAAATAAAATGGGTGAAGATAGCTAAGTGCAAAGACCCCCGGTTCAGTCTCTAGTACCACATAATAAAATGTAGTAAATGATGAAATAACAGGTGTCCAAGAGATAAAATACTCTATCAAAGACAAGCAGTGCAGAGAGTCAATATATGGATAATAGAAACCCAAGACGAATAAAACCAAGTCAAAGGAACTGAGGAAATACTCAAACTGAAATTAGATGATATATACTTTCCAGAAATTAGATGATATATACTTCCCAGAAATTAGATGATATATACTTCAAACCAGATATTGAGGGAGCACTGTATGCTTGAAAATATCAGCAAATGAAAATTAACACCAGGACATTTTCTAGTTAGGTGACTAACCCTTATGGGAAATGAGAGAAGAATATTCATTGTATTTCTAGGCAAAAGCAGCAAGTGACTTATAAGGAAAAAAACTGATTATCATTAGGCTTTTAATAATAAGTTTAAGGGCCAGGGATGTAGCTCAGTGGCACAAGCGACTGCCTGGCAAGTGCCAGCTCCTGAGTTTGATGCTCTGTACCAATAATAATAATAATAATAATAATAATAATAATAATAATAATATATTTAAGCTGCTTGGTGAAAGAAATTGTGTGGCAAGTGTTTTCATCTCTAGAAAAATGCTGACTTTCAAGGATAAGAGCACAGATGGCCCATTATCAACATGCAGGATTCAGGGAATATTGTTCCTGTGTGCCCTTTCTGAGGCTTGAACTTCAGACAACAATGCGAGTAGAGGCACATTCACTCAAGGTTGGGGGCAAACACGAATCATTCACTTTCTGGAGGAGCTAAAGCTAAATGAGGATGAAAGGGAATGGATGTTCCGTGTAATTGCTCTAAGCTCAGGTAACAGGGCTCCGAGATTTAAAATGGTGGAGAAATGAGAAAAGCATATGCAAAACACTGTTTAGCTGTTCTCGATAGTTATGAAATATATTAATGATGGTAGTATTAGGACTGATAATCTGACACTGCTATGTGTACGGGGAAGAATAGGTAAACGAGTAAGCTCTGGATATTTTAATCTGATCAATCACCCTGTCCTTGGCAATTATGACTTTAGAAAGGAGACACACAGATATGACACTGAGGAGATTTTAAAAAACTTCTATAGTTTTGTGTTTGAATTTAAAGTGTCACTATGTATTAATCAGGGACTGCTATAGTTTGGAATTAGAATGTTCCAGATGTCTCCTGTGTTCTGAGGTTGAATTTTGGAAGGTGATTCGATCATGGAGGCATTATACTCGCCAGTGACTTGACCCACTGATGAGCTCATGGTTAAATGTGCTGTTAGGAGATAGGACCATGTCAGAGGCGGTGGGTCAATGGGGGTGTGCCTTTGGAAAATTTATCTGTCACCCCGGTTCCTCCTTTCTTCCTCTGCTTCCTGGCTGCTGTAAGTTGACCCTTCCACCGTAATGTCTCTGCTTTCTAGCCAGCCAACCACGGACTAAATCCCTTACATGATGAGCCAAATTAGACCTCTCCTCTTTTAAATTGTGGTTATTACATCCCAGCAACAGGAAAGCTGATGAATGCAGATATTTTACGTTAAAAATTTTATATGCAAATGTATATACATATATTTTACTGCTCATAAAAAAAACCTAGAAAAAATTACCAGTCTGTAGCAATGAGTATCGTTAAGCACCCAGACGGTGGCTTTGAAATAGTATTTTTCACTAAAAGAAACTAGAGCTTCTCTGAGAAATGACTGATGTTAAGCCTGGGATTGGAAAAATACAATACAAGGCTGGAACACCTTGCTGCTTTAGTTCCTGAGGGTTTCTGTCCAAGGTCACAGCCACTCAGGAATCAAACTAAGAGTCTCCCACTGGCCAAAGATGGGGTCATTTGATCATTAAGAGGATTGCAAGTGACTAAGCCCTCCTGTATGCTGAAATTCATGAGTTCATTAATATGTTTTAGAAAACCAGTTGATTATTTTGGAATAATAATATAAAATCAATTAATGAATAAAAATAAATGATAAATAGAAAATTCTAATTGTACCTTCCAATAAATTAATAAATGTTATCATTGAGCACCAGCAGCAGGTAAAAACCACAATGAGGCAGAAAGAGAGAGGTTGAGAGAGGGGGGAGAGAGAGAGAGAGAGAGAGAGAGAGAGAGAGAGAGAGAGAGAGAGATTACATAATCTTGCCAAAGGAATCAAAGAAGTTCAACCACAACTGTGGGTCCAGCTGTTAATGTTCAGGAAATATAGGGCAAAGAGAATATCATTTATATCATAAGGATGTAATCAATATCGTACAGACAGAGAAGCTGCAAGTCAAATTCCACAGCTAAACTGGAAGGAAAAGAGGAGGATATAAAAGAAAGTTGTAGATTAAAATAGATTTAGAAGGCACATCAAAACTGCAAAAACTAGGCAAGACTGGTAACTATGGATGCTCACTAGGGCGACAAAACTATAAAATGCAAGTAAACAATTGCCATAAAATTCAGGACATTATTCTATTGGGGTGGGGCTCAGAGAGGCTTGTGATAGCAGGGGGCATGTGGGTGGGACTTTTGGGGGAGGCCATTTATTTGTTATTTCTTGACTTGGGCTATGTTTGCAAGAGCATTCACATTTCAATAGCTTTACATTGCATGGTTTTCTACATTTGTTTTATACAGAAAAGACTAAATATATCATTGATGAAACAAATTATATGTTGTTTATGTATTTATACAAGTGAATATCAGAGTACAGAATTTGACAAGAGCAATATTTGTTAAGTTCAAGTCAGTTATTCCTCATAGGGAAGTGGAAGGGAAATGGAACAGGAGGTAGGGGAAGTCAAAGGTGTTTTAAATTTAAATGCTGTGTTTTCTTTACTAAAAGAAAGATTTGATGTAAATATGTCAAAATCTTAACAATGATCAATTTGCAATGTTGTAAACACAAGCGTTTTTCTGTTATCCTCTCCTAGTCTTTATTTTCAAGTTCTGAACATTTTATCCTGTGAGGGAATACTGCATATAATAAATTCTCTGAAAATTCTCTGGTGCTATTGGCATTGTGTGCTATATTAATCAAAGATACACTAACCATTAGTACAATCACCTTATTTCACAGAAAATGTCATGTAGGATCTTTGGTAGAGTAGCACTAAGTGAAAGAAAATTTGACTCTTAAAATATTTATTCATTACCACTGCTCATATAATAGTATTCTATAAAGAAATGGATTTTTCCTTTTCTTAAGGCTGAGAAACAATTGTACAATTTTTTTGAGCCACTGATCATTTCCTTCTTTTGAAGGATGAATAAAGGACTTTGCTGAGATCCAGTTGACTCCAATGGAATGTTACAGATTTTTCCCAGTTTGGGGTTTTGAGACCAGTTATCTTTCTAGCTTGAAGTTCTGTGTCCATAGATATGCATATACAAGTTAACATAACATTATTGACATTACTCATTATTCTGACATTTTAGTACTTAAGGCCTCTGATCACCTCTTAACAAACCATTATTAATGTGATACATAAATTGACAATTGGACGTTCAACATTTTATTCTCTAATTTTCCACAGCAATTTTATTCCGCCATGATGGAAAATGCATGTCAGGGAGGGCCAGACATATAGCTCAGTGGCATAAGCGCCTGCCTGGCAAGTTCAAGGACCTGAGTTTGATTCCTGGCACCAAAAACAACAACAACAACAACAACAAAAAGCATGTCAGGGAGAAACTTCCTAGAGTGCTTTATTATTTTAATTTCTATGAGTCTCATCATAATATTGACCCACAGAAATAAGACAATCCAGTCTATCCCATAAACACATGTGGGGTATAGTCTTGCCAATTCAGGAGTGAGCAGACAAGCAGACACAGCAGCAAGACCCTGCCATACTTACCAGGCAAGTAGCCACACAGTCTCTCCATTGAGGCCTCCACTGTAGAGCTGTGAACTTGAGCCAGCTGTGTGATCACAGACACCACCACTACACACCCTACAAGGAGCAAAAGAACAGGTGAGCAATGCCCCACAAGAAGCTGGGCTAGGAGGTCAGGGAAAGAAAGTGTGCATGTGTCTTTGACGATAGAAGCATCACCAAAACAGAGCTTTTCTTTGCTTTTTGCCTTTAGGAAACTTCTGTGTGGGCTGCCGCACTATGAATTGTCTTGAAATGTGAAAGCTAACGAGAAGATTGTGGATTGGGGGGTCAGAAAGTGGGGTGATCAGTTTTGTCACTTGTGATCTTTGTGACTTTGGGTGAATAATTTAATTTTCCTTAATTTCTATTTCTTTTTAGTCACATGGGAGAAACGGATGATGTTTAAATGGGATAGTACAAATAAAGTAAACTATTCAGAGTAGAAGCTGGATACTAGCTTCTCTTTTCTCTATTTTTTTCTTCCCTTCTGCAGTACATGGCTTCATTATGAATAGGATCATTCCAAGCATACATAATTTCAGCACAGAAAGCAGGGCTAGATCTTTCATTCTGGAACTGTCAGTAGTGGAAATTGTCTGGAAAATCCATCAATGAGTCCTAACCTTGTAACCATGGACTGATCATCTAGTTTTCCTGAGCTTTGGCTTCCTCCTTAAAAAGCAAGCAGTGCAATGTTTCCCATATGGAATGCTGTGATGATTAAATGCAATAACAATGCAACTGGATATGCCTTTGAAGTCACACCATATTGTAAAATACTATTTTATCTCAAGCTACAAAGCACATTATTGAAAATAAGTACCAATACAGTAAAGATCTAAAAGGGAATTTAGATTAAGTTAGGAATATATTCCTTTACCTCACCTGATGTGTGATAAATTTGCATGCACAGACTTCTAGGCTGAAATTTCTAGAAGTTTCTATTTATGCCTCGACCTACAGAATTGGTGGGGAAGCCCACGCATCCTTTTTCCAAGGGTAAGGAATACTGTTTTTTATACATAAGCACTGTAGTTAGTCCAAGTTCTGTAAATGTGTGAGAAGAAGTTGTTACAGCCTATTGAGATAATAGAAGTGGGCACTTGTCAGCAGATTTCTAAAAAGGCAAAAGAAGAGGCTCCATCATGGAGAAGTTCAGTAGAAACTTTAGGAACACAGGAAGTTCCAGATGCTGAACCCAGTTATGGATTTATTATTATCCATCTTCTCAAGGAGATGGGGACCTCTTTTATGTACACAGTGTTGTCAAAATCAAATTCTCATCAAGACCCTGGAGAGAAGATGGCTCATAGAAAATGCAAACAGTGCAATAGGGCATTTCTATGAACTTCAAGCTAAATATTATCAGAAGAGACAAAGAAGGTCACTACATATTAGTTAATATAACAACTCAACAGGAAGAGATAGCAATTATAAATATATATGCACTGAATACTAGTGCACCTAATTTCATAAAACAAACACTGTTTGACGTGAAAGATTAAATAAACACCAACACAATCACAGAAGGTGACCTCAACACTCCTTTTGACAAATAGATCAAGTGAACAAAAAATTAACAAAGAAATATCAGAGCTGAACTATGTATCTGAACAAATAGACTTAATAAATATCTACAGTGTTGTACCTCACCACAACAGAATATACATTCTTCTCAAAAGCACACAAAACTTTCTCTGAGATAAACATATTAGTCCATAATGTCTGTTTAAATAAATACAAAATAATCAAAATCATTCCACATATGCTATCAGATCACAGAACACTGAATCTAGAAATCAATTGCAAAAAAAAAAAAAAAAAAAAAACCACAGAATTTTTACAAATGCCAGGATGTTAAATAACAAATTCCTGAACACTCAGTAGGTCACAGAAGAAATCAAGCAGGAAATTAAACAATTCCTAAAACCAAACAATAACACTAGTACAATATGTCAGAACCTATAGGACACAATGAAAATAATACTAAGAGAGAAGCTTTTTCATTGTGAATGCTCACAAAAATAAAACAAAACAAGCCCAAATAACATAGAGAAAAACCTCAAACTAAAAGAAACTACTACTAGAAAAACAGGTACACTCCAAACCCAAACCTAACACAGGGAAGAAAATCATAAAGACCAGAGAGTAACGTAGCAAAATGAAGACTAAAAAATTACAAAGAATCAATGAATAAAAGAGGTTGCTCTTTGAAAGAATAAACAAAATAGACAATCTCATAGCCCTACTTACCAAAAGAAGGAAAGAGAAGACCCACATCAATGCAATTAGAAATGAAAAAGGTGAAATGACAATGGATATCACAGAAATCCAGAAGGGCATTAGTAACTATTTTGAAAAATTATACTTAAAAAATTGGACAATCTTCAAGAAATGGACAGATGACTAGACATGTAATAATTGCCAAAAGTGAACCAAGAAGGCATGAAATCTCTGAACAGTCCAATGGTAGCCAATAAAACTGACACAGTAGTTTAAAAATTTACCAACTAGGAAAAACCAAGACCTGATGTATTTACCACTGAATTCTACATAACCTTCAGGGGGCATATAATGCCAAAACTCTTCAAACTCTGATAGTATTGAAATGAAAGGAGCACTTCCAAGCTAATTTCTGGAAGCTAACAATGTGGTCCAAAACCAGACGCAAACTCAACTAAAAAGGACAATTACAGGTCAATCTGTTTAATAAATGTAGATGCAAAGTCCTCAAAAAGATACTAGCAAACAGAATTCAATAAATCATCAAAAAGACCAGTCTTTGACACACTGCATATTTGGAGGGATCAGAAACGAACATGTTCCTCCCTTCAGGGAGGAACCCCATATTGTGTAGTGAGCTTGTTTCATTTCCACCACCCCTTTAAAAGGCATTAGTATCTATGTGTTATTTTATACCTTCTTCTTTCCTGATCATTGCCTGTGAATCATTCCAGAATCTCCTCAAAACCTTTAATCCTTGTGAAACCTCATGTTCTGTCTCCGATCAGAATACATGGGACCCTCTTATACCTTAACCAGTAGTATATAGTTGTCATCCTTCTATATTAGAGGATTACTTCTAGGATCTCTCTACACCTAAGTAGCAAAATATGTAGATGTTCAAGTCTCTCATATTAGATAGTTCAGTACTATTAGCATATCATCTACACACATCTTCTGTAGACTTAAAATCCTCTCCAGGATACTTCTAATGCCGATTATGATAGAAATGCTGTATGAATAGTTGCTGTATGCTATTACTTAGGGAATTATGACAAGAAAAAAGTCTGTTATGTTCAATACAGAAAGTATTTTTCAAAAAAGTGTTTTTATACTGAGTTTCTTTTTGTTTTTTTTAATACAACCCAGAGCTTTTGCTCTGAGCTACATCCCTAGCCCTTTAATTTTTTTTTTTTAAGTTTTAAAGCAAGATGTCACTAAATGGCTAAGTTGCCCAGACTGGACCAAAACCTGCAATCTTCCTGCCTCAGCCTCCAAGAGTGCTGAGATTACAGGAATGTACTACCATGCCCGGCTCTTGAATATTGTTGATTCAAGGTTGGCTGAATCCACAGAGGTGGTACCCACCAATATTGAGGGTCAGCCATACTCATCACACTGGGTTGGTGTTAGGTGCTGCTCTGAGCAAAGTCAGCAACCTTCTTCTACTCCAGTCTAGCACTGTGTTTGTGCAAGAGCTCCACACATGTTTGCCACATGGATGAGTGAAAGGAAACACTCATGGGAATTCCCCCTCTGCACCTGAGGAGAACACTACTGCCTCTTCCTGGAGCTGTGCATGGGAAAGTCTATGTGAGACTACATAAGTAGCTGGAGCATCTCTGACAGTTTCTGTCTTTTCTGGCTCTAGGGGTTTAAAGCCATAGGTAGATTGTCTGAATATTAGAGGAGTCTTCCAACATTACCTTGAATAAAAGAAGCATGCATCCAACCAATAGTTACAAGAAGCTTACCAAGAAACTGCTAGGCTTTGGTGACCGCAAACAGAGTGTGACCCCTGTTCGCAGGGGCTCCTACTATGCTTCTCAAATGCACACAAACTAGATGGTAAACACCTATCAAATGTCTGGTCAGATTTCACAGAGACTTTGGCAGAACAGGTGGGAGAATAGGCATCCATTCCCAGGAGAAAAACAAGATCTGGTGGCCTGGAAGAGCTCAGTGCATTTCTCCATATTTTTTGCAGTCTAAGTAGTGGCAAATTTTCCTCCTCCTTGGTACCTAAAATAGTAGTTTCTTATAATTATTGGCATCACAGACTGGATGAGATGCCAGAACTGGGAAGCTAAAATTAGTTAGGGGAGCATGAATATTGGGTGAGCAATAATAATGCAATGGGAGAGGCCTCTTGAAATTTGACCTTAAGGACTGTCCGTCTCCTTTTCCTGAAACTTCTACTCCAGCATATATTTTAATGTTTTAATGCACGTTTTAACCCATGGCTTAGAAGGATGAATGCCAAAAAAAAATTGAGCTGCTGGAGACCAACTTGTGCCTTTGTACTTACAAATACATACTTTTCTTTTGAGTTTTACTCAGAGAAATCCCATCAAAGACTCCGGGCTGCTGTAGCTCCCTCGTACTGCCGGCTTAAATTGGAAAATCATTAGGTAGATAAAAAGGAGCCACAAAGAGGCCAGCTGTCTCTGAAGACCGGGTGAATCTTACCACTCTCACTTTACCTGGTGAAGAGTTATTATGATCAAAAGGCCCCTGCATAAAAGCAGGTAATGGGGTTTGAAATCATGGGCACCCAGGTTGGGCTCAGCCTTGGTGGGAGCCCATCCCCGCCCAGCTCCAGTGGGCTCGACTCCCCTTTTCATGGGATTGTCATTGTATAGTCTGCAGTGAGGAGTATCTTGGATCCGTTAGCAGCAAGAATGGAGAAACTGACTATTCTGTGGTTTCTAATAAGAGGCTGCACGGCCTTGAGAAGCTAACAATGTTTCCCTGGGAGAGACGCGGGGGTTGAGAAATCCCCTTGTCTGCAGATGATTCTTTGGCTGCTCATAAAAAGCCTGGCTCTGTTGAAAGGAGTTTGTCCAGGCTGTCATTCATTTAGGAAGCGAGGAGAGAGCAAGAATTGTGCATTTCACTCAGCAGTCATCATCTGAAATCTCACATATGGCAAATCTTTTCTCACCTGGCATCTGCGGATCATAAGTATAATAGAAACAGACACTCCTGAGAGTGCAGGAAAAGAAGCAAATGTGCCTGAATATGAACACCTGCCAAGGAGATTCGTTTCTGACCACCCACCTTGTGTTGACTGCAGACTCTACAGAAGAACCCCTTTGAAATGAGACACAACTCTTGAAACGAATTAGAATCCTATTTGTGCTGCTGGAAATGCAACAGCTGTGGAGAGCCATGTACAACTCCCACACTTCACAAGCCTCTAAAGCACCTGTAGTCCATAGGGCCAGAGTCAGCATGACTGTGCTTCCTTTTTGACCCTGCAAAGGGGCATAAATAATTCATCATCTTGCTGGAGTGTGTGCTGTGGTTCCCAAAGAGTCTCTGCATACATGATTCTCTCATTCAAACCTCACTTGGAGATGTGGAATGACTAGTCTCATTTTACAGACGAGCGCATAGAGGTTCAGTGTGTGTCTCGCTGAGCTTGAGTTTATGCAGCCGTGAGCTGGGACTCATATGTGGTACTGGGTAAAACAAAAGGAAATGAGAGAGGTGTGGTAACAATCTCCTAAATGTACCCTACTGGCAGCCCTGTGTCTCCAACATGCTAAGTAGTAAGCCGAGCTGGGAGCACACCTTCCGCTTGTGAATCACAGTACACCTTGACCCTTTCTTTTGTATTGTTCGCTTAAATTTCAGACATGGACAAGGAGAAGCAGGGCAAGAGAAGGAAAGGGAATGGAAGGGAGGAAAGAAGTCTTTATGAGTTGCTAAGGTGTAGTATAGAGCAGAATGTGGGTGTCAGATAGACGTGGGCTCAAATCCCGGTTCTACTCTTTACGAGCCGGAAACATTTGGCAAAATTGCTAATCTGTGACCTCTATTCTGCCATCCCCAGAAAAGAATACTCATGCCTCTTGTGTGGTGCATTAGAAATTTCCACAAGGGTTTTGCACTCCCTCTCCTGAAGGGGGTGTTGTGAATGTCCCAGCCCCTTGAATCTGGCTGTGTCACTGGCTTTGAGCAGTAGAAGACACAGGAAGTGACAGTGTGTGGGCTCAGAACAGCCCTCAAGGGGCTCTGCAGCTTCAACTTCTACCTTAACACTGCAGCCATGAGCCTGACCTAGGCTGTCTGGAGAGGCCCCATGAAGCGACACTGAAGCATTCTGGTCAACAGTTTTCCAACTACCAGATTTGTGAGTGAGGCCAATCTGGATCACCCATTCCCACCACTCCAGCTGAGAACAGTGGCAAAAGAGCCCAGGGGACAGTGCAGGAGAATGGTTCAGCCGTGCCCACTTGCAGTCACCAGCTCACGAGTGATTGCAGTGTGGGTGGGGGTGACTGTGACACAGCACTGTGAGGCTGGCATGATGCAGCCCATGCATTTGGCCCTGCTGCAGGGGAGGCATTTAGCAAGCGTCCTCTTCCACCTGTGACACTCCCAGGGGGACAGACATTGTCTCCACAAACCTCTGAATAAAAGGAACTCAGCAGCCCTTCTCTGTGAAAACTGGCTTTGCCAACACACCTTTATTGCTCTAGGGCTGAGTTTTCTTTCACTGCAGATATCTCATATTTTCAGCTGACTTAACTGGATTAGGCTCCACGGCCTCACTTAACCACCCTTTGGAAGCTACAGTTTTTAAGGAGAAAATGCTCAGTGAGTTCCAAACTCCCAGCTTTGCAGAGAACATTAGTAACAGGATAGGCACTGCAGTAGGCAAAATTACTGGTGAAGAGAAGGGCAGAGGGCACTGAAGAGCAAGCCGAGCCCAGGTATGGCTATGAGAAGCAATTAGGGCTGTGTTGAGATACAGGGTGACTGGCAGCTCAGTTAGAAACATATGAAAAATTAATCATAAGGAAACAAGAGACCATCGGTCTTGTTATTTGTTTTTTTTTTTTTTTTTTTTGGTTTTTCTCCAGTACCAGGAACCGAACTCACGACCTTGCGCTTGCCAGGCAGGCGCTTTGCCGCTGAGCTAAATCCCCAGCCTCGGTCTTGTTATTCATTCAACAAACACTAGCACCTGCAGGTGTGCTTGGAAGCTGGAGGATACAAAGGCGAATAAGAGAAGCCACAGTCCAGCAAGGGAGGTTGATGTTTAAACCCAATAGTCCTGTCTACCTAGACAGCAACTTGTGAGTGCTGCGATGGAAGGATGACCTTCTGTACTTTGGGAACAGAGAGGACCTCTTTGATCAGAAAATGGGAAAGTCCTCTCAGGGGCAGAGAGTGGCACAGTTTAAGACACAGAGATGAGAAGGAAAAGAGTTGGCCAAAGCTAGATTCAGGATTTGTGGGACAGGAGGAGTGAGAGAGGCTGGAGGGGCTGGACTGGGAAGAGCCCTGAAGGTCACACGCTGTGGAGCATAGACATTTGCACTCCAGAGTGGACTGTAGAACAGTGGCTTCGCAAGCTTGGCCCTGTATCCCCTAAAAGAAATTTGAAAAGCTATATATCTGCTCCACATTTTTACCTATGCTTTTAAAATTTTTATTGGCATATGTTGGCAATACACAGGGATTACATCCTGATTATTTTTGTTCCTCCTACCCTCCCCACCAATCCTTCCTCTTCCTTCCTCAGAATTTTCGCCCATTTCTATAGCATCTACCTCCCCATATCTTAATATGTCTCTTTTGGTTTGCTCTTGGAATTGTTCATGTTTTGTTCTCTCATATTAGAGAAACCAGGTGATATTTAACCTTCTGTGTCTCACTTCACTTAGATTATGATCTCAAGATACAGCTACTGTATGTTCCTACAAATGACTCAAATTTATCCTTTTATCTAGCTGAGCGATACTCCATTGTATACACATACCACATTTTCTTTATGCATTGATGTGCTGATGAAAGTATAGCTGTTTGCATGATTTCGTTATTAGGCTGAATTATCAATAAGTATCAAATAGGTAAAAAGGATGTGGTTTGGGAAGACTGTAAATGTTACAGTAGACCTTTTATATCAGTATTCTATGTATATGCAAAAGCATATCAATACTGTAATGACTTATACCTACTCTCTTTCAATTAATAATATATAAAACCAAACTCATTTTACATTGAGACTTTATCTCCTTGAATTCTGTCTATTTCAATGAAAAGTCTAGTTTCCTGAGTTCTTCTACCATATAATTTTATCCCAGTGTAACATATTTTTCAGTGATCAAATGGTTATACTTCTCAACATTAAAAATCATGTAAAAAGCTTACATAAGAATTTAAATTTCTGATAAGTATAACACTCTATTACAAGTGTCTCCTGAGCTGGGCATGGTGGCAGAGGCCTTTATATAAATAAAGTGCAAAACAAAAGACAGAGAAGAGGAAAAAAAGGAAAAAAGTTATTGAAATCCAGCACTGACAATGTATCAAAAGTGTACCTTTATTTAGTATAATTGTCTTACGTATTTTATATGGTTTTTGGCTAGTTACTGCAGCTGTTTATCTGTATGTATGACAATTTACTTTATAAGGACTTTTTTTTTTTTTTTTGGTTTTTCTCCTGTACCGGGAACCAAACTCACGGCCTTGTGCTTGCCAGGCAGGCGCTTTGCCACTGAGCTAAATCCCCAGCCCCTTTATAAGGACTTATACGTAAATGAATTCTTTCACTTTCTCAATTTCAAGTAAATATAATCCCAAATTTACTAATGCTTTCCTTTGAATGATGCCTATTACTATTTCACCTAGACCCTGTCAAACCTCATAGTAAGAAATATTTGGAAGTTAAAAATTGTTCTTTTGCATTCGTTTTTGTTGAATAACATTTTTAACAAAACACTTTCATCTTTTTTCTTTTTGTGGTGCTGGGGATTAAACTCAGGACCCTGTGTATGCTAGGCAGGCTCTCTACCACAGAGCCATATCTTTAACCCACAAAATGTTTTTCATCTTAATGCAAACTCCAAATGTCGGAGCTTCAGATTTAGTTCATCATTAAGTGTGACAAAGCCAGGTTTTATCATTAAGAAATTAACCGGATTTTTCTTTAAGCAACATGCAGCTTCATTCTTTAGTTCATTTCAGTATTTGTATTTTAAGAAAGATAAATATAGATACAGTTTATGGATGGATGGGTGGATTGATAGAAAATGGGATGGGTGGGTGGGTGAATGAGTGAGCAGATGGAAGGAAAGAAGGACAGATAAAGTGGAGGGAGGGAGGGAGATAGACAGATGGATAGATAATCTTAGGCTCTGCCCGGCATTATTTAGTCTTTATCTCCAAGCCTACTTGCTGTCTTGAACAATTTGCATCTGCCTACAAGTGCTTATTGCTGCCAAAGTTCTTATACATTGTTTTGTTGAAAGAAAAACACAGCATTTGCTTTTAGATTGTCTATTTAACAACCCAAATTTAGACATAAAACAAGACAGTAGAACAAGATCCAAACCCAATAAATGTCTACTTAGGCAATTCTGAGAGGAAATATACCAACCTACCAAGAGTGATCACTGGGTTTTGAGATTACAGTTGACTGTACTCTGTCTGTACTGATCCTTTGCTATTTTGTAAAACGTTGTCGATCTGTTAGTATTTTCCTCCTTTTATTTCTAAAATAAAAAAAAAATACTCATTTAGGCTGGGTGTGGTAGCACATTCTGGGAGACTGAGGCAGGAGGATTACAAGTTTGAACCCAGCCCATGCAATTTAATGACTTAAGGAGACCCTGTTTCAAAATAAAAATTATAAAGGGCTGGGATGTAGCTCAGTGTGAAGGCCCTTGGTTAAATCCCTAGTGCTATAAGAAGAAAAAGGAAAAAAAAAAAATCTCACATCTAAAATCTCTGTGAAGATCATGTGTGTTTAATAATTAGGAAAAAAAATTCTATTTATCAAATAATTTCTTATTAAGTGTTTAAATAGCTGTATTCTATAATAAGTTTTATGAAAATATAAAATAGCATTGTTTAGAAATATCTTCTTGGTTTGGGAGTCTCTGCCAAGTTTTATAAATTCTACCTCATTTAATCTTTAAAACACGCTACGAGATTGGTGCTTCCTATTTTAAAAATGAGGAATCTGAAGCAAGAGAGGTTAATCAATGTGCCAAAAGCCTTTCAGGTAAGCCGTGGCTAACTGATGATTCAAATCCAGTTCTACTTTACTTTGAAATTTATGTTCTTTTAAGTGCCACACTGCACATATTAAGTTTTGGAAAGTAAAAAGTGTCAATCACATTAATTAAATAATAATTGTCATACTAATGTCTACATGGTTTGTAAATATTGCCTCCCAACATGGAGCTAGTCTTTTCATTTTCTAATAATGTTTCCTGCAGAGTAAAATTGTTTAAGTTTGATTAAGTATAATTATTGGTTTTAATTTTTTATGTTCTATCTAAGAATCTTTGCCTAACTCCATATCACAAAGGTTTTTCATGAGAAGTTTGATGGCTATAGCTCTTGCGTTAGGTCCATGTTTACACTGGGTTCACAGTTGTGTGTGTGTGTTGAAATAAGTCTAGGCAACACCCACCCGCACACATACGTTTGTATACAGATAGCCCATTGTTTCAATATGTGCTGTGAAACTACCCTGTCCTCACTGAATTACTTAGGAACCTTGGTAGAAAATCAAATTCCTGTAAATTGGTACTCTTATTTCTGACCTTTCTATTTTGTTCTACATATCCATAACAAGGTTTATGTCAATAGTACGTGTTTAGCTACTGTAGTATCAGAGTAAGTTTTGAAGTCAGGTCATTTAACCTCTCCAATAATGTTGGCTAGTCTGGTTTCTTCTCATTTTTTGTATAACTTTTGGAATCACCTTGCTAATTTCTTTCCCTCCAAAAGGAAAAAAAAATTAGGATTTTGGTTAGAATTGTGTTTAATCTATGGACTGACTTGGGAGTATTGTCATCTTAGCACTACTGATCTTCCACGCCATTGACAAAATACATCTTTCCATTTCTGTAAAGCTTTCTTTAAGTTCTTTGACCAATGTCCTATAGTTTTCAGTGTAGGATAATTCCATTTCTGTTGTCAAATTTATTCTTAAGTACCTTTGTTATATTGTGAATTTTCTTAATTTCAGTACTTGAATACTTATTAATAGAAACACATGTACTGTAACTGATTTTTGGGTATGCTATGGTTTGAACGTGTTTCGTGTGTTGGAAACATAATCTCCAAATTCATGTTAGTGGTATTTGGAAGTGAAGTTTTGGGGAGCTGGTTAGGAATAGATGAGGTCAGAAGAGTGGGACCCTTTGATGGAATTAATGGCTTTATGAGAAGAGGAAGAGAAATCTTCTTCTGGTCAAATGAAACTCATCTGACTGGCAGTAGACAAAATGGGTTTTGTAGCCAGTTCCACAATGCTAGAACTGATTTCCCTAAACTGAGCATTGAATAGATGGAGCAGCACCAGGCAAGAAAACCACTGAATCTCTCTGCTCTTCTTGAACTTCAAGCATTTCAACAAACGTTTCTCCACTCCTTGTATTCCACTGGTGTGTTCTAGTGCCCCAGGACGGTTCTGATCACTTTTCCAGTTTTGTCTCTGGTCTTTTGCCAAGGAATCTCCTTTCACACACCACCATACTCAGAAATCTCTCTTATACTTACTTGTGTGAGTTGAAGCAGTCTGACTATTTTAGAGTTTATAAAATAAAGGGCAAGTGAATTGACTCTAGTTTGTATTCATATGTTGTTAAGTTGTAAAAGATGGATTTTGTCTGGAGAAAGTTTCAGGTAGGAATTTGTCCTTTTTTCCCTAGTACTGAAAACCTCTTTCACAGAGTGTGAAGTCCATGAGGAAATGCTTGCATATAAAAACCTTTAAAGTATGAAACAAAAAATTCAAATCCAAAAAAACTTAGTCTGCCACTTATTCTTTAGGTATTCATCTTTATTATGTATTAATGTCTATTGAGTGAACCATAATATGTAGTCCTTAGTGTAGTCCTCAGTGTAAGACTACTTAGCCCTCAGTGTAGGACATTTAGTCCTTAGTGTAGGACTAAGCCACCCAAATTTTACTATCACAATGTTTAATCTGACAGTTTTTTTTCTTTCTGATTTGAGCGTTTCTGTGTGTGACAAGCAGATTTACAAGATTTTTGCCTCCTGGTTTATGTGTCAGAGTGAGGGCAGAGCTTGTGACTGTGATGGGTTGTATGTCTCATGATGATGTTCTACTCTGTGAAAATGGCAGAGGAGTTTGCATGAGTAATTAAGGATGCTCGTCAGTTTACTTTGGGCTAGTCAAGATTTTCCTGGGTGGGCTCAGCATAATCACAAGAGCATGGTAGCTGTGGTTTTCTCTGGCTGGTGCTGGGCCAAAAGAAATAGCTGTGTTGCCAACTTCCCTCTGCAGAGTCAGCCTCTAGCCATGAAGAGTGGTCTGTAGCTGACAGCAAGCAAAATGGGACCTCAGTCCTGCAATGGTGAGCAACTGAATTCCACAATCAGTGCACATGGGCAGGAACCCAAGTCCTAAATCAAATTGAAGCCCCAGCTGACATTTTTATTTCAACCTTGGAAAACCTGAACATAGAACCTAATTATGTTATGTCCAGATATCTGCTGTGCAGAAACTGAGGTGATGAATTTGTGTTGATTAAGCTGATAAACGTATAGCAATTTATTACACTGCAATAGAAAATGAACACAGTATGAAATCTTTTCTTTATAAATGAATTTTCCCTTAAGACACCTCAGGTTTGAGAATATGTATTTACACAAGATGTAGATTGGCATGTAATCCTGCTGTTAATCAAGACTCTTTGCTTTACAATGGGTTTAATTTCAGGACATTTAGAGCACCGTTCCAAAGTGATTTCCAAAAGAAATGATAATCACAGTCCTTTTGAGTATGTACCCAGCACAGGTCTAAGTCTGCCAAATGCATTCTTATGTCTAGTCTTCCACCTTGCTCCGTGTAATTCTCATTTTACAGAGGAGGGAAGAGAGACACAGAGGGTGGAGGCAGTCCCTGATGTCATATTCATACTGAGTGGCAGAGTCAGGGTTCACACCCAGGCTGTCTAAGAGTCTTGATTTTATTTATTACTTTTAACCTCCATGCCTTGCTTCCATAAACAGTGTGGAAAATTCAGAAAAGCACTGAGAAGAAAATATAAGTTGCTAGTAACTTCAACATCCCAGGTAGCCATATAATCACATTTCTGTGTTCATTCTAACTAGGAAGATAGCTATATAAGTAGAGAGTGATGGGTACATTGGAACATAATTGAGACTTTATTCTGCTCAGTGCTATATCCCACAGTACGTTTTTTCTCTTTTCCATGGTACATTTTTCTCTTTCTTACAGTACATTTACAAAAAAAAAAAAGAAAACATTCACTTTCTTCTTGAAGAATAGCATGCTGCCATCTGGTATGCTTTCAGGTTTTATTCACAGTATAAGCTTTCCCCAAAGTTGTGGACTTATCCCTTGTCTGTAGAATCTTTGTGAGCTTTCTTTTGCCTCCAGAACAATCCCAGAGAAAGAAAGGCAGATGGGTGTGGAAAATTCAGGCAATCAGAAAACTACCAGATGTGCTAAAGTTGGGTTGCATTCAATTTCAATTTCAAAATATAGAGAATTAAGGAGAGAAGAGTAGCTAAGGAAACTGCCAATGTGAAGGGCATGTACAGAGGGGGTGAGCTAAGGAGTCTGGGGTGGGTCCAGCTAGGTCTTTAGGGTCTGCAAGACCCTTTTGTGGAAGTGAGGGAGCAGGTCAGAGGGGGTGGAGAGGACCGTCCCTAGTGCTGTGTTGGATGTGTCCATAAGGTCCACCAGCCATGGTATCTTAACTATAATTCCAGGAGCTCTGGGGGCCAAGGACA
Source organism: Chinchilla lanigera (assembly GCF_000276665.1). Classification (NCBI taxonomy): domain Eukaryota; kingdom Metazoa; phylum Chordata; class Mammalia; order Rodentia; family Chinchillidae; genus Chinchilla; species Chinchilla lanigera. Next base: position 6,757,437 of record NW_004955460.1, on the reverse strand, counting down.
GAGTGTCCCTGAAGATTGAGAGTTGTGACTGTCAGGGTGATGCTATGGGCTGGCTGAGGACAGATTAATCCTCAAAGGGGACAGAAGATGACAATTTGAGTTATCCAGAGGAAACTAAATTTAAATACATCAATGGCAGTGTTTTGTCTTCTGAAGTGATCAGCCACAGAGAAAAGTAGAAAGTAAAATTTCTGTGTATCTAGATCACGATCATAAATTTGTAACCTCCTCTGCTGACTCTGTCTAAATCTGTTCTTTTTTTGTCAGAGATGCTGTCTTTTCCCACGCACATTGACAAATCCATAAGATACCTTTGTCTCTCTATCATTCAAACCACCAAGTCATGTCTGACCACTCCGTGGGGTTTGTGGTGTGAGGGGGTGATAACCCGACTCTGAAAGTGTTTTGTATATTTTGTATAACACAAATGAGGGGGAAAGTAGGTTTTTACATCTCTAAAACCTTCCTGAGTATTAAATAGTGCTTTTAAAAAGCTCAGAACTCAGTGGATTGATTTAAATGCCAATGATTGAGAACATAAGAATTATTTCCACTCTAAATCATCCATATAAAGAAAATGATGTTTTACAAAATTGAATCTAACTTATTATCGATTCCATGAGATTTGGCAAGTGGCAGAAAGGCAGAGCCTGTCCAAACATAGAGGAATCAGCAATTCCTAGTGATCAGTGGGGATGACTATCTCAACGCTAGCAAATATTAGAAATTGAGGAAGGGATCCCCAGGGATTCCCACCACTTAGTTCTGATTCTGGAATATATTGAAGTCTGTGTTCTCAAGTGTACTGGTTGGTTTCTCACCATGAGGTTCCTTGTCCTTGCAAGTGGAGATGGAGCTTTTTTCTTGTAATGAGATTTTGGCCTAATAGCCTGGAAATTTCAGTGGTGGCTCCCTTTGGAGTATCTCAATCTCCCCACTATCCACTCTGCCCTTCAGGGAGCCATATAGGCACTTTGAGTTCATCTCACTCCCATCTCCTCTTATCCAGTAACCTAAAGACTTAGCTCAGAGTCTCTGTGCTGGGAAGTTGGGATGGCAATCTTAAGGAGGAGCCATCTGTGTGTGGGCTGTGCAATCGCATGCAAACCCAGGACCATGGGGCCAGAAGTCAGCCAGAGGGCTGAGAGCAATAAGCTCAGTTCATCTGTACACAGCTGCAGGGCCAGCAACCACCAGCCAGGAGAAAGGTTCCCGAAGTCCTTGCAGTCATGTCTTGACTTTAGGTCTGACTGATTTTCTGCCTTTAGATTCTGAACTCCATTCTTCAGATTCTCGAAAGAAAGTTTTCTCTCTTTTTTGCTTAGCTTTGCTCATTTTGATTCCATATTTATTTGTTTATGTGCTAAGGATTGAACCAGGGCCTGACACACACTAAGCACGCACTCTGGAAATGAACTATGTTCACAGTTCAAATTTAGTTCCTCTTAATTGCAGTCCTATGTGTTACACTTCTCGTTGCCAAAATGGTAGATAGGAGCTCAGTGTCTGGGAAATAAGATAAACTAATGGACAAAAGGCAAGAGAAAAACAACAAGTTTAAGAACATTGATCTTATATATGATACACAAATCACAAGAATAAATAAGGAAGTCCTTGGGGAGACATCATTATAAAAGTGAAGAAATATCTAAAGAATTGGAGAAAATATTTGTTAATCATAATTTGATAGAAGACTGTTATCTAGAATATATTTTGAAATTTATAATAGAATGACAAACTTGCCATATAAAAATGGGCCAAAGACTTGATTGCTGTTTCTTCAATCTATAGCCATACCACCCTGCATGTGCCCAATCTCATCTGATATTTATTTGAAGAAGATCTAGAAGTAGGCAAAAAGCACATGGCAAGATATTCAACATTATTATCATTTGAGAACAAATCAAAGCCACAATATGTCATTCCATACCTACTAGGGTGGCTATAAAAAGAAAGATAATAACAGGTACTGGTGAGAATGTGGAGAAGTCACGGCCTTCCTACACTATGGGTGGAAATGTAAATTAGTGCGTGTGCTCCGGAAAAGTGTCAGAGTTGTTTATAGTGCTAAAGGTAGAGTTAGCCTATGCCCCAGAAATTCCATTCTTAATTATATACCCAAGAAAAATGAAAACACAGTCCACATGAAAATTTGCATATAAATATTCATAGGGAAATTATTCACCATAGCTGAGAAGTAAGAACAACCCAGAAGTCCATAAATAATGAATAGATAAATAACATGGGATAGAGAGTATAAAGGGGAAGAGGAAATAGAAATGATTAAGATATGATGTATATATGTACCAATTCTCCAAGATAAATGTAATTATTATGTATCATAAACATGTACCAATAAATAAATAAAATGCAGTATATCCTTAAAATGGATATGCTGTTAGAATTACAGCAAAGAGTGAGAAGCCAAGTTTTAACTAGCTGTGTAACCTTGAACAAGTTACTTCTCTGCCTCAAATTTTTTTACCTGCTAATATGTACTTCATGGGGTCATTATGATGATTAAATGAATTAATACACATAAACCCTATGGAAGACTATTCATCACACAGCAAATTCTCAATAAATGCTAATACCTCTAGTAATTATTAACATATCAATTTAATTTGCATGGCTTATGATCTCTTGGATATAATAATTATTTCTGTAAGCATCACTCCAGTTGCTCCAGATTCAGCTTCACAAAAATATAGGTGGTGAATACCCCAGGGAGAAGCTTTGGAGGTTGCAAACAGGATGATAAACTAGTAGCAAAACAAGTCTTATCAATAAAGAGCAAGTGTGAATGCCCATCGTCTTTGAAATGGATGTAACTCAACTAAGTCAATGGAACTCCATGAAAAATAGGAAAGAAGAGTCACTTCCATGTGTTGGGAAGGTGGCCATAGTATTTTATTATGATATTAATCAAGGCAAAAGTGTACTCTGTGACCCAGGTGAGACTTTATATAAGCATGGTGATCAAAAGATAGATGATATCTAACAAAGATGAATCCTTCTTGACCAATTGGGCTGATTTACATCCAACTGGATGCTCAACAAGGTTTTGTTGGCCAGGATCTTTCAGGAAGGAGGTATCTGGTGCAGAGTCTCAGAGATAACGGTTGCTTCCTCTGTTATCAGCTATCTTTGTGCAGAACTACTTCTAAAATTCTGAAATTTCAACATATTCCTCTCACTTCACTCAGGCTATAATTCCCCCTTCCTCTGGTGGCTGTGAACATTCTGTCCTCTGCTTTCTGTCTCTGAGCTGAGTGCCTTTGACCCGTGCTGTCTGGTTCTCTGCACCTCCACCATTGTTTTTGCTATGCACAGGGTGCTTGACAAGGGCATCTTATCGCCTCTGCTCAGTGCCCAGTTCATTCTTCACCTAAAGGACTGTAATCTTTACCAGTCTCCAGGCTCTTGTTTTTCACAAAACTGGACACTGACTTTCCCGAAGGCATGCACTATTAAAATAGCTAGTATTTATCTTGTGACTTTGGCTCAGAGCACTGGGTCTAGCATATGGTGGCAACTGAGGGAGCAGGTGACGAGTGAATGTATGGAAATGTTTCGGGATCCTTCTTGCAGCTGACTTGGAAGGCATCAAATCCTACTTTTTGTCAGAAAGCTGTTAGGGTGTTGACAACAGAGTTTGAATTAGCAAACCCCCACCGGTGATTCCATCTCCTGTCCTGCCTCCTGTCTGAAGTTCTTGCTTGAACCACAGGTTGCGAGCCAGCATCCCTTGCTGCTTCCTAGGACATTCCCCTCACATGGCCCTGTGAAAGGGCATGCCTGGGTCCCTTTTCAGAGGCACTGGCTCCCCTTAGATTCTTGGAGTGCTGATCTGAGGGATCATGGAAGTACCCGGCCAGAGAAATGTCTCAGTTAGGGTACCTTCCCTGGGGTCAGTTCTCATCTGGTAGCTGCAGTATGGGAGGGCTCAGGCCTCGAGCACCTCAGGGCAGCTTTGAAGGACCCTCCCAGCCCCAGTGCTCACTGTGATGTGCTAAGGTCCTGGTTTGAGGCTCCGGCTCAGGTCTCCTCCCTCCTCCCCCTCCTGGCACTTTCCTTTTCTTACTGGTCTTTTCTCTGAGGGCACTTCAGGAAAATCCCTTCCCCACAAATGTCCATTTCCACACCCAACTGACTTCAAGCAGTAGGAACACACCAGCAGCGACCCCTTTCAGCAACCCACCAGCTACATGGCCAGTACTCAGTAGATGTCAGTCAGTGAATGGGTCATCTCATATGCACCTTTCTGGTTACAATAACAAATGACCAAGTCACACAGGCTGAGTTAGCCAGAAGCTGAGTTGCAACTGGAAGGCAGAAACCATGCCGTGGGCCCATGTTCAGACCCAAGCCTTGAGGGATAGGCAGCTTCTAGTTCCTGGGTTTTGGAATCCTGCCTCTGGGATCCCTGAACCGCTGTGTAAGAAGTTCTACCATCCAGACACTGCCATTCGTAGGTGCGCAAATATGTGTCCCTAGGTGAGCCAGACTTCTAGCCATCTCCCATCTCCAAGGTGCCAGACATGTGTGTGCAGCTTTCTTGGACCCATCAACCCACCATCCAAATACTACTTGGTCACCTCAATCACTCCTACAGGGAGAAGAAATATCACTAGCCAGGCTCTGAACAAATTCCTCACTCGCAAATTATAAATAATATATGTACTTTTAATTGGCTAGGACACGACAGGTAACCAGGACAACTCCAACCAGGAATCTCCTCACTACCTCCTTCTAACATTCTGTGGCCTTATTGGAATGAGGCAGGGAAGGGAATGAGTATTTCGGGTCCATTTGGTCCAGGTGAAGGTCCAGAGTAAATAACTTGTCTTAACCTAAAAGTTTGATGTGCAACCAGCTTAGAAGTAGAGCTGACCTCATTCAAGACTTTCTCAAGTATATTTCCATCTGACAGGCTTCAGGGTTTTGTTTTGAGAGAATAGACTGGCAGTAAGTAAGCACATAAGGAAACCAATGAAGAGACGGGTGACTTCCCAGGCATGCAGTAGAGGTAGCTCCAACTTCTGTTTTCCACTCTCTGGAGAGTAGATTTCCAAGGAATCAGGATGTTTAGGTTGTAACTTAAAAGCTGGAGGTATATTCTTTAGCATGGATGATGACCTGAGGTCATGGTTTTGTACAGCAGGGCTAATTCAGGTATTTTTTCATACTGTTTCCACAAATAATTCCTAGGTGTTAGACTCTCTGTCCAGATTTTCCGGGTACAGCATATGGCCAGCATATTACCTGTAGGTTCCTTTTTCTGGATTCTCAAGCTAGAATCCTATCTTGAACAGCTGCTACTGAATTGCTACTGACTGAACAATTGCTACTCAGCTCAGAGTCTGTGTGGCTTTGTGGACTGTGCCATCTAAATGCTCACCACACGTATGGACATTCCAGGTACAATATGAATATCAAAGGTCTCGTGTTACCTCTGACTCACTTCCAGAAGAAGCCAAAAAACCAAACCAAACACAAACCAAAAACAATGTGGAAATAAAATATTTCAGCAAGAAATAAGTCAGTCACTTTGCAGCTGACCACCAAGTGTGGACCCCCTGAAACAATGAAGGAAGCTAAGAAGGTTGACTCCTAACTGTGCAAATAGCACAAATTCACATGCATGACCCCAGTTCTCACATCGTCCCTGTGTCGTAGCTATTATTACCCTGTTTCACTGCTAAGGATACAGAGGCAGTGTGAGGGTTAATCACTAATTCAAGATTCCATAACGAGTAAGAGATGGGCAAGAGGGGAGAAGGCAGGCAGCAAGCAAACTCACAGTCTGAGGTCAAAGTGATGAGGAGGTGCTAAGAATTTCAGGCTGTTATAGCTGTTTACTCAAGAGAAACAAATTCCACCCACCAATGCAGTAGAAAACTTTTCTGACTTGTCAAACTAGCAAGCACACATTACACTTCTGTCTACACCTACATGCATATTGTGTGAATGCTTACCCTGAGACTCAAAAATTACCAGTATCTATGAGGTTATTGGTGCCTTGGAATTTTATAGCCACGCACGTTATTAAGTGAGTGATCTATTGTGCAAGCAAAGTATGAGACCTAATTATTATGTCCACATTAAAAAACACAAAAATACATACCTGCACAGCGATGGCCATTGGAGTGGCCCATGCTGAACTGATTGTCAGAGGCTGGAGAGGCTGAGGAGTCAAGCAGCAGGAGTAGGAACAGAGGGGCCACTGCGAGGATTCTGCACGGGAACTTCATCTCCAAGCTCTCCGCCAGAGTCACCACCTTTCTGCAGAGGCAGCCAAGTGAGGGATAATGAACAGAACAATCTTCCTCTCTCCCCTCCTCTTCCTCTTTGTCATGCACCCCCAGTCCCCACGCTTTTCAATAAGTGTGAAGCAAATAAAAACCCGCAGGAACACTCACAGACCCACAACTCAGTAAGCAGAGAGAGACAAGGGTCTTGGGCTGGGAGGAGGGAAGGGAGTTTTCAGCTTGCAGACGAGAGCTAAAAACTGCAGGACAAAGGAAAGCCCAAGTTTCACAGGGTAGCAAGGGCACTTCTGGCCTCCCCAGCTGAAGCTGGTGACCATAAACTGCCGGGATCATGCTGGTGGCCTGCTTAGGAGGCTGTTCCTCTTTCACTCTTGCAAAATAAAACGAAAGTAAGACTAAAGCTGAACAAGAGAAAAATGCACCACAAACACATAGCCCTTCAGCAGTGTGATCACAGAGCCCACATAGTGTAGAAATTATACTCACAGCATATTTAGTCTTCTTTTAAAGGGCTTTGTATGGTGAGGCCAGTCTTCTTGTTTCATTGTTAAGGAATATTCTGGATGGCTCTAGAGAAGCTGGCAAACCTGGACGTGGTGGCACACGCCTGTAATCCCAGCACTCGGGAGGCTGAGGCTGGAGGATTGTTGCAAGTTCAAGACCAGCCTGGGCTACAAAGTGAGCTCAGGGCCAGCCTGAACTGCACAGTGAGACACTGTCTCAAAAAGACAAAAAAAAAAAAAGAAAAAGAAAAAAAAAGAGAAGCTGGCTTATTCCTTGAAGGGTCAAGTTCTCTCAATGTCTTTCATTTGGTGTGCAGAGCCTAAGGGTAGTTGCCAGAACTGGATTTTAAATGAAACGAGAAAAAAATTAGAATTAGCCAGCTCATATTTACTTTCAATTGAGTGGACTGCACCTTTATTCCCAGGAGTTCAAAACGCATTTATATTTCCTACCTGTGGGTGATTTGTCCATTTCTAAGAGTCCGCTTTTCTGCTTTGAAGGTGACAATAAAACACTGTTTTTCACAGGTAAGAAAAAAATCCTTAAAAAGATCATAGATAAACTAAAGGCATTTAATCTAAACGCTTTGTTCTAAAATAAGATACAGCAAAGTCATGTGCCATTCTCAGACAAGACCAGAGGACAAGGCCGAAGTACCCCTGACTAGATAAGAGATCATGCGGTTTTTTCTGTCTCTGTTAGGCCTCAAGGAAAGCTTATTACAGGCTGTGATATTGTGGAAGCTATCTAAATTGGCAGCCTTTAAAGACTAGAATTTTAAGTAACAGATAAAGTTCTAGAACCCTGTCCTTTCCAGAGTGCTTGAAATAGCAGTTTTTTTTTTTTTTTTGTGGTTTGAAGACTTTTCAGGCAGGTATTCATCTTACAAAGGTAATGGGGCTAAAATTCTCAAATGTGCAGCAGAGTCATACATGTTAGTGTTTCTCTTGTTATAATCCCAGCATAGGTTGGACCAACAAATGTTATGGGTATTGAGACATCCTAGGCCACCCATGAGCCTGTGACTTCCTCTGAGGCAAAGATGCTGCAGCTTCAGATCTTGACCCTGTGTCCAAAGGAATATTCGAGGCTCTGGAGGACCATCACAGGGGCAGGGCCTAGATTTTGAAGTTCCAGAGACCCTTTGGGGAGATTGGATGTTGGTGTGATGAAGACAGAAAAGTCCAAGTTCCAGTTGCGTATCTACCCTTTGCCTCTAGGGAACATTAACTTTCTCTCTTTGGTTTCCTCCTTTTGTGGGGATAATGATAACATCTGCCTCAAGGGGGTGATGGAAGAACTCAGGTAGATGACATATCAAAGGATGACGCAATGCCTCTGACAAGGAATCCCCGCTTATAAATCAGAGCTCCAGCTACTTCCCAGCAGGAGTGTGATGGCACTGACATTCTTCCAGAGAAGTCTAAGAACATGGTGGTTGCAGTACAAACTGTAACATGTGGGGAGATGCCATGGGCACAAAGTGGCAGTATTTATTGAATTCTTTCTCAAAGCTTGGTGAAACTCCAGGCATACACAACCAGGTTCATCTAAAGCAGAGATAGGTGAGGGATCTTCTGAGGTCTCATGGAAGAACATTCTGTACAGGCTCCAGCTCCCCGAGGACATCCCGCTGTGGTTCTACAACTATGAGCCTGCCCAGGAAATCTTGGGGTGAGGGAATCCTTCTTAATGGAAGGCTGTGCCCCAGTTTATGGCAGTTTATTCATCCTGTATATGTGAACCAGGCAGTTTCACTCAGAGGCACCCTACGGATGATGAGCCCTGAGAATATCTGCTGTGCTCTGATTTTGGGACTGCCACACTGAGGACCCCTGACTTACCTGAGACGATTAGACTCCTTGCCATCCCTGGGCGTGAGATTCTTTCACTGGAAAAGAAGGTGAGATTATCTGCATCATAGCATATACTATGGTAGTGTCTGACATGGTGGGTTTTAATTAATGGAAGTTCTTTCCATGGTTGGAGGGTGCAATTTTACTTGGCAAGATCAGAGGAGCAGCAAAGAGACAAGAGTGGTTTTGTCGGCTGAGCCTGAAGGTAAAGTGTGGTGCACACACGCTACTAACAAAACCTCAGTCCCCTCCACAGGCTGCCCCACCCCATTTGCACATGCTCCCTGTGCAAATCTCAGGCTGGCTGGTGCCATTTCTCCCAGTGGGGCTGTCTTTGCTCATGGAGCACTGAATATTGATGACCTAGGATCTCTGAATACCCTGCTGGAAAGTTTGGACTCACCTATGTTTGTGACAATGCGTCAGACTCTGTATGACGTTCCCACAGGACCCTTACTGTCAGACACTCCAATTTTGATTTTCTGAAAATCTATTCTTGAGAATGAGATTTCTTTCTTGCAGCACTTTTGTTACTTTGCTCAGAGAGCCCTGATTCAAACCACAGCCTTTCTCTTTGCCGCAGGAGGCCGAGGATTGATAGCCTCTCCACGTTGCCCCTGTGGTCTGCCTGGCTCTGTGTGAATCCACCTGCTTCCTGATTACTTTTTGACTTGCATTTGACCTCAACCATCTCATTCACAGCAAGTTCCTTCATCAGAAAAGAATAAAGGAATGGGAAAAGGCCTGGGGGACAGAAGATACAGTAAAAGCCGGTGCAGTTATAAAGACACTACTGTCCTGGTTTTGTTCTCTTTCTGATGGCCAGGCTTATGCTACCCTCTCCCTGCTCCTGGCTTCCCAGGATTGTCTGCTGCAATCCTTGTTTTGTCCTTTCACCTACCTAACACAGACCTTTTGCAGACTTCCTTATTCTAGCTGCCTTCTGTGGTCCCTTAAACCTCAGCTCTCTGCTAAGGAAGTGTCCAATTAGGCCATGACCAGGAAGCATGTGAGCTATTTAAAAGATGACCTGGGATAGGATGGGAAAATGCATGGCTGTTATGGCTTCCCCACTTAATAGCTGGGCAACCTGCTGTACCTCTCTGATTATCAGTTTATTTAACTATAAAATGAAGGATATAATGCCAATATTATAGGAGAGTTGTGAGGATTAAAGAGACAACATGAGTGGAAAAGCATTAACAGTAGAAGCTAGATAAATTTAAAGCTGGCAGTGAGAAAGAAGAACTGTCTCAGTTGATATATTTTCCAATCACTGATTGGATCCTCACATATCACATGCATGTGCTGAAATGTCACATTGTACCCCATGAATTTATATAATTATTGTATGTCAAATAAAAATAAAAGTATTTTTAAAATTTAAAGCTAGCAATTAATTCTTATGATCTTTCTCATGATATTGGCTATGGATATGTTTCACTGTGTCTCTTATCTTGGAAGGTTTAAATGGATTTGCTTTAGAAACACAGGCACACAATTACAAAGGAACAAAACCCCCAGAGAAATGACGTTGTAGATTTTTAGTAACTGGAGAGGATTTTCCTGCTTAGAAGTTGCTTCCTTACTGCATGTTTTAAATATGTCAACCATGGGTACAGTTGCTGGTGGAGAACAAGAGACCCATCCCTAAAAGCCACGCTGGTAGCTCACAGAGGAAGAAGCAAGGGTCCTCCAGGCATTATTGGTGCAGCCATGGGTGACACTGACCAGCCAGCAGTGGGATCTGAGTTCCAATACCTTTCTTCTCCCACTCATCCCCAAACACTCATTCATGTACTTTGAGATTCTGGAGTATTTCAGAGAGACACTCACACCTATTAAGAATGGGAGTTTTGTGACTTTTATTCAATCTTCAGAAATACATATGTCAGATAAAATCTGTCATTGGTAATTCCAGCTACCTGCTAACCTGAATGAATTCTATTAAGCAGAATTTCTTTTGTATGCTGGGCACCTGGCAGCTTGGACAAAGGTTCTGCGTCCAGTGAACTGCTGCTTATCTGTCAGGCAGAAGCATATGGATATAAAAAGCAGAGAAAGAAGAGAGGGAAGGGGGAAGCAGGAATAGAAAGACAGTGAGTCCTTCTGGCTATAGTGCTATGGGAGAACTGGTAGGAGGTGGGGTGGCACAAAGCCCAGCACGAATAGTAAAGTCTGATGGGTTGTAAGTTTGCTGTACATGGGAGCGACAATTCTGTGCCCAGATCCTGATGCATTTTTGTGGAAACCAATGGGGAGACTGGGTTCTATGTTGGGCTCAGAGCAAGGCAGAGCTGATAAGAGCAGAGGTGGGTACCATGGGACTATCCAGCCCAGGGACTCATAGGGATCTCAGGGAGGGCTTTGGGCTCCCATATACTATAGGCTCAAGGGGGAGTGAACTTAATCACTTTTACTTAGGTCTCTAAGGTACAGTTAATTTGAGTGCACATAACCAAATAAAACAGAAAAAATATGTCTTAAGCAAGCATGAAGTTCTTTTGTTCATTCACTAATTTGCCATCCACATTTAGGAAAAGCAATCTGGACAGAGGCAGTTCAGGGTCAGTATGGCAGTCCCAAAGCACCTTCAGGGACATCAGCTTTGATTTTGTATCCCATTGTCCTAGACCAGACTTTTATCCTCAAGATCAATGGAAGGTTTAAAGTGACTACTGTAGCTCCAGTCATCATGACTATGTGCCAGGCCTGAAGTAGAAGGAAACAGAGGAAAGCTAGTAGAGCTCACACCTTCCTTTAGGAAGAGATTTCCCCTAAAGTCTCCTTCAACTTGCCTCTCACCTCATTGGCCACACCTGGTTGTAAAGGATGCTGGGAAATAGAGTCAGATATTCACTTCTAGCTGCAAGGGAAGCTGGGACAGGTAGTCTTTATTCTGTTGGCAATGTGCTTAGCAAAAAAAAAAAATTAGCGATTTGAAAAGGGGGTGAAATGGGATTTTGGGAGTGAAGTGTCCACCATGTATCTCACCTGTAAGTACATATTCACGGTTTTCTTCTGAATTGAAAACATTCCATTACCTTGTGTTATGAGGTTTAGAAGGAGTGAGGAAATACATGGTTCTGCCTACTCTTCCCAGTGGGGTTTTCTCTGAACACTGGATACACAAGTGTCCCCTAAAGGGGCTTTCCCCATCCCTTTGCCCTGAGTTGCTTCAGCTGAGACTGTGCTGGGAAAGGCTAGGCTGTGGTTATGGGGGCCAATGTCAGTAAGACAGACTCCTACACTACTGGGCATTTACAGTTACAGTGTTTAAAATTAAAAATCTCTTCTGCAGGTACCTTTTCAGAGGAAGCCCAAGAAAAATTAAGTGGACTGAAACTTAAACATGAATGAAGAATGCTGAAAACTGCTTCATGCTTCGGGGGTTGGTGTGGAATGTGACCTTTGCTGTGCGGGATCCTCATGTTATGTGCCCATCTGGGGCAATGCTGGTTGGTTGGTCTGAGGGATGAAGCATCTACACAAACAGCAACTTGAGAACATGCTTCTAATTAACCTACAGAGCCTATTTCACTGAATGGGCGGGAGGGATCCACTCCCCCACTGCCCCTCAGGTACACATAAGCTTGTACCACTTTATTTTTTTTTAATGAATTAAGTTTATTAGTACATTTTAGGTATACATAATGATCACATTCATTCATTACAGGGAATTGGTACCGGTACATGACATAACTTGATTCTTCCCCTGCCCCCGCATTCTCCTACCCTTCCTTCCACAGCTCTTCCCCTCCTTATTTACAAAATCATTGTTCCTATTTTTTCCTTCTTTTTTCATCATTTTTCTCTTTCCTTCCTTCCTTTCCCCCTCCTCCTCCTCTGGTTCCTCTTACCATTTGAACATTTTCTTCCTATAGCACCATATCTATAATATATTTTAGTCCTTATTTACACCTTCAGTTTCTCACACCAGAGAAACAATGTGGTATTTACACATATGTGTCTGATTTATCTCACTTAAGAATATGGCCTCAAGGGGCTGGGGATTTAGCTCAGCGGCAAAGCGCTTGCCTGGCAAGCGCAAGGTTGTGAGTTCGGTTCCCGGTACCGGAGAAAAACCAACAACAACAACAACAACAACAACAACAAAAAAAAAAAAAAAAAAAAAGAATATGGCCTCAAGGTGCATCCATTTAGCTAGAACTGTTGTAAACTTATCATTTTTATGGCAGGGTAGTATGTGACTGTGTAAAAAACAAAATAGAAAAACCACATCTTCTTTACCCATTCACCACTTGATGGGCATTTGGGCTGTTTCCAAGATTTGGCTATTACAAATTGTGCTGCTATAAACATGGGTGTGCATGTATTGCTGTGGTCTGATACTTTTAATTCTTTTTGGAAGAGTCCAAGCAAGGGAATAGCTGCATCAAACAGGACCTCCAGTACTAATATTTTGAGGAATCTCCACATTGATTTGCACAGTGGTTGTACCAGCCTACACTCCCACCAACAGTGGAGAAGTATTCCTTTTTTTTCCACAGCCCACCAAGCATTTGTTATTGATTGATACCTTAATAATAGTTATTCTTTCTGGAATGAGATGGAATCTCAGTGTTGTTTTAATTTGCATCTTGCAAATGACCAATGATGTCGAACATCTTTTCATATATTTATTTGCCAGTTCTACTTCTTCATCTGAGAAATGTCTATTGATTTCAGATGTCTATTTTTGGATAGGGTCTTTAAATTTTTTTTTTTTTTTTAGTTCTTTTTCTGAGGAACATCTGGCAATTTTTTTTTCCCATTCTGTGGGTTGTCTCTCATTTTGTTAGTGGTTTCTCTTACTGTGCAAAAAAGCTTTTTAGGGGGCTGGGGATTTAGTTCAACTGCACAGCGCTTGCCTTGCAAGCATGAGGTTGTGAGTTTGATTCCCAATACTGGAAAAAAAACAAAAAACAAAAAACCGGAAAAAAGCTTTTTAATAAGAAGAGATCCCAGTTGTTGATTTTTTTGTGAGACTTTTCTGTATGATGAGGTTTTGTTCATGAAGTCTTTGGCTACACCAATGTCTTCAAGATTTCTACCTATTCTATTTCCAGAAGATTTAGTGTTTCCATTTTAATGTCTTATCCATTTTGATTTTAGTTTAGTGCATGGTGAAAGACATGGGTCTAATTTTAATCTCTGGCATGTGGAGAGCCAGTTTTCCAGCACCATTTGTTAAAGAGGCTATCTTTCTTTCAATGAAGGTGTTTGGCGCCTTTGTCAAAGATAAGGTGGCTGAGTATGTGTGGAGCTGTTTCTACATCTTCTAATCTGTTCCACTGATCCTCTGGTCTGTTTTTATGCCAGTACCATGGTGTTTTTACTACAGCATTTCTGTAATATAATTTAAAATTAGAGGTTGTGATGCCCCCTGCCTTGCACTACGTTTTTTGCACTATTTGCGCCCAGAATTTGCACTACTTTATTAGAGGCTGTGTTGCAGGCCCCATGCTAGGACTGAAGACTGATCCCTGATACCCCAAGTTGTTGTGTCAGGAGTTAGGGAAGAAGTATGAGAAGGTTAGAAGTTTCCCTTACAGCAAAATACCTTCCTGGTGTTTCCAATCGTTATCGATTCAGAAAAACCAGTAACTAGCCCAAATATATTCCCACATGACCTTATGTTAAAATCATAGGAGCTCAAACTGGGTGTGGTGGTGCATGCGTGTAATATAAGCTACTCAGGAGGCTGAGACAGAAAGATTGTAAGTCTGAGATTAGCCTGGGCCATTTAGGGTGATGGTGTCTGAAAATAAATAAAAGGGCCAGGGGTATAGCTCTGTGGTAGAGTATTCCTGGGCTCAATTCCCATTATCAAAAATAAACTAATATGAGCTTTCAAAGAAAAGAAAATCACACAGAAACACAGTTAAAGATGAGATTAAAGTGAACACAAGAAGTAATTTTAGTTTAAAACACAATAGATCCTATCGTCAACTGCCTAAGCCTTGTCAAAGCTCCCTTCCGTGCATCAAGTTGGGAGTGAAGGACTCAGAAGTCCTGCCAGGGTTCTTCACCCTCTCCCTGGCTATGTGTCTAGTTACCTTCTCACGTGCCTGTGTTGCCTATGACATCCCCAGTTATGCCTGGATGTTCATGCCTTGCACAAGTTTTTGCCTTCCTGAAACTTCTTTTTCCTTATCTTCCTGGAGAACCGTTCCTTCTCCTTCTCTTCTTGGAAGCCCTCCCAGTTCCTTCCAGGAACAAGTATTTGGTCCATTCTCAGTGCTCCCGGGACATTTTGGCAGTAGTGTGCCCATCTGTGTCCCCATGCTGGGGATCCCAGATCACAGACCATTTAGCGCCGTCACTGTCCAGCATGCACGAGACTTGGCAGATATGCAGTAACTGTCCCTGGGGGAAAAATGCACAAGAGAGAGCAGAACGAGAAAATGTGTTAGATATCACAGCAACATGGTGGAGTAGATAAAAGTGTCCCTTGGAATTTACATAAAAGAAAGACATTTGGGGCAGTTACTGGGTCTCAGGGCTAAATTCTATTACAGTGTGGAGGGGTCAAGCCAGCAAAGGGTGCAGCCAGGGCTGAGCTGTATTCAAAGGCCGCCTCACAGCTGGGAGGGAGAAAATGGGAAGCCAGCTTGTAAGGCTCCCAGGGGAAGTCTCAAGTCCTGCAATTTCCTCCAGGTCTGTCACAGTTTTGTAATAAGATGACAAAGTTCATTTCCCTGAGGCCTAGAGCCTGACCCAGCCCAGGGGAGTGGAGAGGCAGCTCTAGCGTTGCTTTGCAGAGGTCAGACTCCCAGGAAGTGCTGCTCTGAGAAGTAGGAGGGGAGTGCACCCCCAGGTCCCTGTCATCTGCTGGGGGAGAAGCCCCCGGAGGCCTCGCTGTCCCCTTCAGCAGCTCCCAGATGCCTGAACTGCCCTTGGCCGAGGCTGATCGCTTCATGCCATGATTTGGGAGATGTGTCAGGAAGAGGAGAAAGGCTGGCTTAATGGCAGATGACAGAGCTGGCTAAGGGCACAAAGCAGTGCGCCTGGTCACCTGCTGGAGGGATTTTCAGAGGGGTGGAGAGTCCTTCTCCGGCATTTTTCTTTTCCACCAACACCCCAAAGAGCACTTTTGAAAGTGACTCTCTACCATCCTACACTCCCTCTCACTGCACAGAGTTTTAGAATATGTGCTTGTCCATTATCAATGGCACGCACAGCAGGGCACGGGTTAGAGTGATAAGGGCAGGTCTGAACTGGTGATCACTCTTCCTGCAGGAAGAGTTCAGTATGAACTAAATTCCACTTCTGCCTGTCTCCAGCCTTTTGAGCTGTACTGAAGCGTTTTAAAGGGAGGATGAGAGAACAGAGGGGTAAGTACAACTCACACCAAGGGCAGATGGGGCTGGTCCAAGTGTAACCCATCTGGTTCTTCGGAGAATTGATAGCCTTTGTAACAAAGGGCACTGGGGAAATAGGTTATCAAATACAGGAGTTCGAAACCAGACCCATTCTTTCCCCCTATACTCAAATCAAAGCAAAATGGATCAAAGACACAGCGAGGAAAACAGAAACTTTGAAACTGCTGGAGGATGATAGGAAGAAACACTTGAAGCCATAAGCACAGGTGAGAACTTCCTGAACAGAGCTCCAAAAGCACAGGAAATATTATCAAGGATCAACAATGGGACGAGACCAAATTCAAAAGCTAACTGATGCTTCCTGAAGTCAAGGCCCTCCCCACCCACGGAGAGTGGGAGAAGAGCTATGGGGTGGCACAAACAATAAATTCTTGCAACAGCTGAGAATTTTCTCAGAGACTAAGGGAAGCTACCTAGGGATGTGGCCTTGGGTTGTGAGAAACAACGTTAGTGTTTGTTCAAGTTACTTTTTCTAGTACTTGAGCCTATGGCCTTGGACATGCTAGGCAAGTGTTCTACCACTAAGCTAGATCTCTAGCCCTTTCTATATTATTTTGAGAGGGGTTCTTGCTAATTTGCCCAGGCTGGCCTTGAATTTGTAGTTCTCCTGTCTCAGCTTCCCAAGTAGCTGAGATTACAGGCATGCGTGACTATACTTAACCTTTGTTCAAGTCATTTTAGGCCAAGGTGGAGGCATAAGAGGCAAGAGGTTTCAGGGGTGCCTAGCTAGATTTGCTGATGGAGAGACTGTCATCACTGTGTGTGGATATGTTGGAATAAAGACTTGACGCTGATCTTGAATTCTTTGTCACTCCCTTTAGAGAGAGGGAAGGTTTATTTGCTCTTCTCTTGACTCTGGTTTAGTCTGGGACTGCATCCCTGGGTCAGTACCAGGCCCAACCTGTAAGAGCACTGGGTGTTTTTGTTTTGGTCCCATGGAGCCTAAATTTCCATGCAGGAAGTGTGCTACAGGAATCACTGACACACCCCAAGATCACCTGAAGAAGGAGGAGGGCCCTGCCAACCCTGACTCCAACTGTCCTGGCATGTGACTGGGCCCCACCTTGACCTTCCACACCAGCATCAAGCCATCTCTAATCCTCCAGACTGGACAATTGCTACTCTGATGCCAGTTAGACACCCAGTTACACTACTTGAAGCAGAAGAATTGCCAATTGAGCACTGATACACAAGAAAAAACTAAAGGGTGGTTGTTGCAAGCCCCTAAATTTTGGGGTTATTTGTATGTAACAGTAGATAGTGAGAAGAGGATATAAGATTGGAGATTGGAATTTGTATTGTCCAGGTTGTTAAGGGTTTTGGTAGATCCAACCTACTTCCTTGGTGCAGTGTCTGAGGGAGGATTAGAGTTCTTCATTTTATATCAACCCAACCCAAAAGCTCTGGGCTTTCCTGGTGATCAGAGATAACTACCCCATGTCCCAGTGAGATGACAGCCCAAACTCTGATTAGTATCACAAAAGACCTTCACTTATAAACAGCTTCAAATAGGAGCACAGGTCGTATTTCCTTGCTTTTTTCCCATCTCCTGATAGTACTTGCACTGCTTGTTTGGGAATGTGGTTTGCTACTGTGATGGGAGAGAAGCGGGAACCATAGGGAGGTGATGAAGTTCCTTTCCAGGTCCATCCATGTGTCAGAACTCCACTGGGAATGAATAATTAGCTACTCTGTGCCATGAGATTGAGAAAACTCTTCCAGAGCTGAGAGGTGAGGTTGGCATCTGCCTTAATTCCTGTCTTCCCAGAGCACAAGGAGGCTGTGACTCCTGAATCCTGTGGAAGTAGGTAACAGGGAGACAACACTACAGATGCCAATGCTTGGAGAATGGAAGAGGGTGGTCTCAGCGTAAGCCCAATGAAGCCAATCCTGTCATTTCCTTTCAGTTCCTTCAAATGCTCTTGTTTCACATATCTTCCTTTCAAGGGACCATTATGATATTAGCCACTCATATTTTAATGGTGTATGTATTTTGTAAGAGGACATAAAAATAAAAAAAATTATTGGTTTGATAGCAATCACACATCCACATACTGTATAATCGGAATAAAATAACTTTTCTTTCTATATCTACATACCTGTTAAATTCCACAGTTTAAAAATTCATTCAAGGACTCCACTTTGCTAAGACAATGTCTCCTCTCTTCTGCTTCCATAGCCTCAGGCTACGTTTCACAAAGCAAGAATTTGCCAATGGTCACAGTTCTGGGTGAAACTGTCATCTCTTAGACAAGTGTAGATTTGGTTGAAAAGTTGTGGTTGACTCAGACGTCCCAGGTGGGTTGTTAAAAGCCCGTGGGTATGTGAGTTCCCTTCGGTGTGGCCTACTTTGTTATTCATGGCTTTTCTCGGGAAAAGGCATACAACCCTCACCCCAGTTCTCAATTAATTTCCCCTGGAGTAGGAAGGCCTGTTTCAGTCCATAGCTGGAGGGGTCTGAAGTTAGCACCAGCCTGTCTCAGGGCTTTGGCTTGGGGGAGGTCCCTGCTGGGTCAGTACCCGGGCCTGATGGTTTCAGTCCTTTATCAAACTTTCTAGGTCCCCACCTGTGTGACTCTCACATACTAGGGCCCTGCTACTAGCCAGTTCTTGGGCTTTCTATGGGCTTTCTATGAGTTGAATGGCCTCAGTCCCCACCCTTCTGATGGTGTTTGGATCCTCACTGAGGTGGCCACTCTCTCAAACCACACTTGCAGCACACCTGACTTGGCATGTCACCTGTCACCTGCCCCGCAGTTATAGCCTGGCTTCTGGACTCCCTGGACCCTTTGGAGCCTGAGTGCAGGACCAGTATCTTCCCTGGTAAGAATCAGCCTCTGTAGCAGGGTTGGGGTTACCTCAGCTCAGTCCACCTTGGTTGTTTCTACCCTCACTGATCTAGAAAGCCAAGTCTAGGTGGTTTCAGAGCAGAGGTCATCTAAGTTAGGATGTCCTGGGTGTGGAGTCACTTTAGGATGGATTCAGAATTTGGAATCTTCCTAATGATCCTCTTTTTCCCTAAAAATCATGTAAATGTCCATGACACCTGTAGTAAGACCTGGGATCTTGGTTATTGGCCTTACATCCACTCCACACACCCAGTTTGCTCTGCCTGACAGTGGTCCTGTCCTCTGACCCTCATCTTTCTATCTTCTCCTGGAAGTAGACTATCTTGAAGGTTATCACCAGACAATCTCTCCTTCTCCCTGTCCTGTGCTGTCAGTGCCCTGCTTCTCCAGCGTTCAAGCTAAAAGAGGATGGGACCCTTGAGGCAGGCATCTTCTGTACCGTGGCTCATAGGAAGGCATCTCCCATCAGACAGAGCTGTGCAGGTGGAAAAAGCAGTCAGCCAGGACTTTGCTTCAAAGACTCTGGGGAGACTTCTGTCCTGCAGGGGATATGGACAGCTTGTGGTTGTGGGCTTGATGCACAAAATCTTAGTTTCAGATTCAGAAGCTTTCCTTCTACTCTTTGATGTGAGAAATTGCTTAGAGTTCAAAACAGCGCCGCAGATTGAGAGGCTGGTCTGTGGTAGCCTTGCTTCCAGATGGGGATGTAGACAGGATCCATGCCAAGCTTATTCCAGCCACCCCAAAGACAATGCAGCTAGCACAAGACACCCGTGAATAGCAGGGTCCTTGAATTCCGACATGCAGGGAAATAGCTCATTCTCTACCACCAAGGATAGAGACTCTTCTGCCTGTCATGAGCAACTCAGAAACAGGTATTTTATTTCATGGGATCATGCATCCTACATTATAGTTATGAGTGGAAAGAATCAGGTATTGGTCTGTCCTTCTATTTCCCTTCATGGGGGGATTATCAAGAAATATGGATATTTAGATAAAATGTATTAAAGTAAAAGACACACTGCTATTTGTTCCTCTTAAAAATGCATAAAATACTCTCCCTTGCTTTGAACATATTTATCTCATCATTTTTTGAAATGTGTCCTTTACTATGATAAGGTTTTTTCAAAAAATTAAATATTAACATATTTTTAAATCACTCCATGTTTGTGAATTTGTGGTGTAAATACAAGATAATATTACATCCATGGAAGTCACTGTGTTTCGGTGAACAGCTTCCAGACATTCAATACTAAAATAATTATAAGTAAAACTTACAAACTTTTGTTCAATGCTAATATGTGACTTTTAAGTAAAATCAAATACATTTCTTACTGATGGTAAGGCAAATTAAAAAGTCAGCCTACTCACAGGGGGACTAGAAAACTCTTTATTGATTAATTTAGTCAATGTATATTTTATCAATTGCCTACAGTCAGGCACTGTTACAGGCATGAAAATTAAGAAAATTGGCATAGAATTCTGCACTTGCTGTTGATTTGGTATGTCATTTGGCAAACTCATTCATTTAAATATGGCTAAGTTGCTTTTGCATTTTGTCATTATTCATTCGTATGAGCAGAGATGGTACCATGTTCAAAGGCCTCACTGGGAGATTCACAAGCCCTCTGCTCCCAGGAGGCAGGAGGCTGACCTTGCTGTCCAGTGTCCTTTGTGTGGGGGCTGAGGCTGGGCTCCAGGGTGGCACTGTGCATGGGTGCTTCCTGTGTTGACTGTAAGCCCATTCCAGGATGAAATGAAACCAGTTCTTACACAAGAAAATATTTATTTATATAAAATATCTTATATTTTGTAGAGTCACTGGCCCTTTTTGACAATATGGTGAAACATCTTTTAGAAGACATGCACAGAACACAAGTATACTACATTTCACATGTGAAACACATGAATTTCAAACAACAGTGGGCCCCTGAATCCCACTTATTTATCTTCTAGGGGTTCATGGGTTCCCGGTGAGGACCCCTGGTCTGGAAGTGCTGCTATTCTCTAGTTTTGGGGAACTTTTGTGAAGTGAAAATTTCAGGAAACTTACCCACTTGGATTGAGACAGTGTGTGAAATCCCCTGGCCACTGTATCAGTGTGGTGGTAGAAACCTTTCCTGTTGAGCAAGGTCATTGGAGTGAACGTCCTAGGTCCTCGTGTTCAGCTGTTGATGTGGGAAACTCCAGCCCAAGCGATGGGATCCTTTTTACAATGCTTTGATTTTCATTTCCTCTTTCTAACTTGTGGCAACAAAACCAAGGTTCCTTTGTATATTCCCTTTACATATTTGAGCAAGGTCTTTTGTGTAAATCTGTGTTCCTCTTTTTATCTTTGACAAAATCTGCTAAACACCCCATCTTGGCCATTAAGTGAAAGAAAAGGTTTATGCTCACCAGGGTGGGTTTGTCTCTATTTCCCTAGCCACAGAGGGAGAATTTTCAGAGGGTAGAATGGTGAGGTTAATAAATTCATTGCTCAGTGTATATAATTACTCTCCATAGATGTTCATGTCCTAATCCTTGAATCTGTGAATGAGTCACATTACATGGCAAAACAGATTTTGCTGATATTTAGATTACTTCAGGCATTTTGGCCAAAGAGAAGCAGAAGGTTAAACTAAGATGAGGAGCTATGAAGTCACTGAGTACTGCTTACTAGTTGTGCTGCTTTGTACACCTTGATGAACTCTGCCTCAGTTTCTCCCATTGTAAAATGGGTTTCCTATCACTTGAGCTCTCTTCTTCCTCCCTCTATCCATACAATGGTCAGATGTGATAGTTCATGGAGTGTTTTATTTTTACCTGCAAAATATGATAAAATAACACTTGGTACCCAAAGTCATAATGAAAATTTTATTGATTGCTACCACTGTTTGGAATACTAAGGTTCTTTAGGTTTTCTGGTAAAAATTCCTTCACTCAATCTTTCATTAGCCACTTGCTCAGTCAATTCTACTTGAATATGTTCCATGTGGCAACCAGGCCTGGGTGAGGAGACCAGAAGTCCAGGAATCAGGATGCTGGGATAACCAGAACTTGGAGATAATGTGCAACTGGGTCTGAACCCAGTGTCTGTGGTCAGGCAGGTTAATCTGTCAAATGTGGAGGACCACCTAGATGACTGTCCTTCAAAGAGGAGCAATTGCCTCCATTGTGGCTGAGCCTAACCCTATTTCCACATATTGATATGTACAGAGCTGGCTAGGACTTTTCCTTATCCCTTCAACTGGCTTTAAGCAATGCATATCAGTCTAGCCGAGGTGCTGATGGTAGTCTTTGAAGATGGCAGGTATGTTTCCCCGGACTCCCTCCCCCTCATGGTTCCCACAAGTGACCCAGGATAAGGCAGGATGTGTCAGCCAATGCTCCATGGTGGGATCCCAGCCAAACCTCCAGATAAGAAGCTGTGACTTCCCAGGGCTTGAAAGATTACACTTTAGAGCCGAAGCACTGACCCTAAAATCTTAGATACTATCTCAATTGTGTTATGCAGATTACTCTTTCTGCATATCCTTCTCTCTGCATGTTGCAGAGGTGATTTCAGGCCTCCTACCTAGCCCAGCTCGTGGCACTCACCTACTTCCCATGGTTCTCACAGTCACTCATCCTCAAGCCACTCCCTTCTCCATGAATGAATAAAACTTGGGTTTCGTCAAGGCCTTTGTTTCTGATAGCCATCATCATGGCTGGACTTAGGACCCCTCGGCTCCCCATAACTACAAATATGCTTTAGTGTCTTTATTCTCACCATGGGTTGCACTGCAAGTGGTAGACTGGAATTAACTCTCTAGAATTCCAATAACTTTTCTTGGGATTACAAATATAAACTTCCTGGGCTGTGACAAGGACCGGGAAGGGCTCTCTATAGTCAAATCCTACTTTCTTCATCTGCAAAATGATGTCATATAGGTAGATCATGATACCTATATGAGACTATGACACTGCTATAAAATATATAACATAATATGTAATACATAGTATATATTAGCTATAAAATAGATGAAATACCAGAAGCACAGTAGGCATTTTATATATGCTTAAGCACTGTGCTATTTGGAGGCTCTTGAAGCCATATGTTTTCACTCAGAGTCTTCCCCACTGTCACATTGACAGCCAGCTTTGGTATAGATGGAAATCCAGAGGACACAGCGCGTAACTGCTCTCACAGACCCTTTTCCTGGGGAGCCAAGTCTGCAGACTTCCTGGCCAAGGTGAGGGGGAGGCAGTGACATAGTTTCAGACCAGACAGAAAAAGAAGGGGAGGCACCTTAGAGCCAGCAAAGGAGAGGAAAAGAAAAGAATCAGAGATCTTAGCAGCAAGCAGTCAGAGATCTGTATTACAGCTTCTCCCTCTGTAGGCCAAAATAGAGGGTCATTTGGGGTTAGAAAGACTGAGAGGAGGGCCAGATGTGGGGAATATTTCCCCGTGACTTCTGCTTGAGTCCCCGCACAGGGCACCCACCTTTGAGATGTCAGAAAGCGTTGTGCAGCAAGTTTGGAGGGAGGAAGTCTAAATTGACATTCCAAGCTTCCCCAGGCTTACGTGTGGTCCAGAAGGGGACTCAGACATTTACACATTGCTTGTGGAAGCAGAAGTTAGTAGGTCCTGCTGCTGGTGAGGTTTACTATTACACAGATAAAGAAGCCTGTCCCCACTGGGGTGGGTGGGGGCAGGACAGATCACTGAGGTTGTGGTATCAGCTAAGGTGAAGTTGGGGCCAATACTAGAAGACCATTGGGCTAAGATGAAGCCCAGAGAACACCAGCAAATGAACCAGCTACAGCTGTCCACCCCAGAGGTCAGGTCAGGGCAGTGCAGGGTGCTCCTCATGGCATGTGAATACCAAAAGACACCATGGGAAACGAGCAAGAATAGCCAGAGTTCCTGACCTGGAAAAGCCTAGTGAGGATGTCATACTCAAAGATGGACACGTGGCTGCTACAGGAGGAGGTCAGTGGTGGAGCACAAGGCCTGGGCAGTGGCATAGGTTCCATGGGGTGGCAGTCACTCAACAGTGACTGGAACTTGGCCTAGGGCAGCACATAGCTGAGAGGATGGGTGGGGAGAGTAGGCTGAGCTCAGGAGGACCCTTCTGGGTCCCCTGCACCCATGGATCCTCAGTACCTGATATAGATGAAATACCAGGAGCACAGTAGGCATTTTATATATGCTATATATATATATAGCATTCCCCATACATTCCCCATTCCCCATACATAGATGTCACCTTAAAAAGAAAGGGGTGGGGAGATCTAAAAGACTGAACTTTTACCCAATAGCAGCCTGGATACCCCAAAGAGACAATACCAGCCTCTGGAGACTGAGGTCTTCTTGACTAGTAAGTTCTAAGTGTATCCTCCATGAACACAATACATAGGATGAAAGAAAGGGTTTCTTTCTTTCTTTCTTTCTTTCTTTCTTTCTTTCTTTCTTTCTTTCTTTCTTTCTTTCTTTCTTTCTTTCTTTCTTTCTTTCTGCACTGGGACTGAACTCCAGACCTTGCAAAAAGAAAAGTTTTCATAATTAGTAGAAAAGAAGGAAGCCACATCCTCCTAACCTGAGCAAGCTGTCAGTGTGTACAGTTTTGATCCCAGCAATGTGGTGACAATAAGCAGGGAGGAGGGGTGTCATGTGGGTGACTCAGTGCCTGCCCTTAGGCAGGATCTCTTGGTAAGATTCATGAATGGCCAAGACTAAGGGCCAGAGCAGAAGCAGAGGCTGCCAGGAGAGGCAGGAAGCAAAGGGATGCCAGCTCTGCCCAGGGAGGGCTTTCCCAAGAGAGGGGGTGCTGTCACCAGGGCAGGGAGCATGCTTATCTTTAATGCGATGTGAGGGCCCCCAGATTCTTTGGGTTACATGTTTCAGACACTTATGGGGAGCTGGTAGGAAAACCTGAATCTCAACAGAAAAATCCTTCTCAAAGTCAGGGACTCTAAGAACAGAGATCATGGGGTTCAGGGAAGGCACAGGACTGAGAACCCCGTAAAATATCCAAGAAAGCTGTCCTTTGTGTTTTTCCCCAAGCCTCTGCTTCATCTTTCACTGGCTTTGGACCACCTTTCCAATTCAGCAGGAGGGCCAACAGTTTCTGAGTTCAGACATGGCAGGGCCGAGTTTCTGCCTCAGCTGGTTTCCACAAAGAGGCTGGTTGGCTTCCTCTGCTCCCACTGCCTCCACAGACAGGAGAAAGAGACATAAGGGGCATAGTGCTGCTTCCAAAGACACCTACCAGGGTGCCTGAGGGGACCCAGCATCCTCCCAAGGGGGCACAGAGTGAATCTACAGAGAGGGGACTTGGGGAAGGGGAGCAGGAGCAGGAACAGGCTGAAGCAAGCAGGGACCCATCTCCCTGTGGACTCTGACTTGGGAAAGCTGAGTCAGTACTGTCTTGGCCAGGAGCCAGGAAACAGTATGGATGAGGTGGGTGCAGGCCCACTCCACACAGCGCCTCCACTCTTTTATTATGTTACCTTAAAGAAATGAAGTGCTGGAGCATGCACCCAGTGCTCTGGGAGGCTGGGAGAACCACGATTTGGAGCCTAGTCTGGACAATAGAGCAACTTAGTGAGACCCGGCCTCAAAATAAAAAAAAATGAAATAAATTTACACAAGGACTGGAGATGTAGCTCAGAGCAAATGATGTGGGTTCACCATACACACAAAAGGAAGGAGGAGGAGAAGGAAGGATAGGGGGAGGGGAAGAAGGAGAAAGAGAAGGAGGAGAGGAAGTGAAGTGGACCAGAACTGTCAGTAAGGAGACAGGGAACAAATGTTGAGGCTGTTACTCAAAGGCAAAAATTCTCTAACAGTTACTCACAGGGATTTCACAACAGGTGTTGGTGCTGCTTTTCTCACAACTCCTTAATGAGTCTTGGGGAGGGATGATATAATTTTACCAGTTTTAATTGCTTTATTCTCAGGTCAGCCTGAGGAGTTTATTATGATGTTAAATTACTCATTTTTTTTTGTTTTGTTTTTTGTCCTTTTTTGGAGACAGGGTCTCGCTCTGCAGTTCAGGCTGGCCTTGAGCTCACTTTATAGCCCAGGCTGGTCTTGAACTCACAACAATCCTCCTGCCTCAGCCTCCCGAGTGCTAGGATCATAGGCGTGCGCCACCACACCCGGCAAATTACTCATTTTTATAAGAAGCTTATATAAAGAAAGGTGTAAGCATTTTAGTGTGGCGTTTAAGACACTTGAGGAGAGGAAGTGGGGAGGTGGGAGGAGGAAGGGAAGGAAAGAGTGGCCAGAAAGAGCAGTTTTGCTCACATCCTGGTGAAGACAGTGTGGGGAGCTGGCTTTTAGCATCGTGTATAACCTGAGATTTAGGGATGCTGTGAGATGTGAGTCCACCTGAGACACTCCTATCATCCACAAAGCTGGGGTTGTTCATGCTGCACAAGGAGGGGGTGGTACACACCATAGGGAACTCAGGGTTGTCCCCAAAGCCGGGGCTGGGGAGAGGCACTCAGTGAGGCTTGGTAGAGGGTGGGCTGCATTTAGGAGCAGGAAGGTCTTGGCATGGTCTGGTCAGGTTTTGTAAACTAGGAAGTTGCTGAAGGAGCAAGTGATCTTATCCTTAGGACGCACAAGTCTGTGTGGAGATACCCGTAGGTCAGTTTTTCTCTGGCCCCATTTTGGAAGAAATAGGTCTGGGGTTTCAGGCCAAGGAGCTCCAGTCTCCTGTGGTGCCCACCTTGGTGTGATCTGGCACAGCTGATCAGTTTTGTGAGTGAGGCTTATGTTTTGAAATTTTCTCTCTCAACTTGAATTCTCAGTCCCCTCTCCTCCCCTCCAGGCCCCCGGTCCAGCTGCCAGCAGGGTCCTCCTATATTTTTAATCACTATTTTTCTGTTTTGTAGCTATGGTGATTTTACTGATGTGGTGCAGGTGTAATTCAAGCCACACAACCTCCTGAAAGAAGACTTGTTTTGTTTGCAGTAGAGAGGTGGGAACAGTGCTCACTCCTGGAAACTTAACACTCAGTAAGTCATGTGGATCGACCCATCCTCCTGACAGATCTGTTTCTTAACTGTGTGTGGCAGATGTTCTATAGCTTAGACTTACCAAACAATTCAGCTCAAAATGACAGTACTGGGGACATATCATGAGTTCCAAGAATTACTCACCACCCAGCCATTCAGAGTCTTTCTGAAGGCTTTGTGAGGGTCCCAGCAGGGCAGGCTGCTTCCTGGGGCTGGGTCCTTGAGCGGGAGAGTTGGCTGTGAAGTCTTGCAGAGCAACAAACAGATACCACCTCACACCCACTATTAGAACTGTAGCAGAAAAGCACCCGCCCCCCAATACACACCCAGACAATATACTTCAGTTTGTTAGTTGCCCAGGTAGTAGTTCCTGTTCCAGTTCCGGTTGCTTCTGTCTCTTAGAAACAACAGGTCACTGGGATGCACATTGTATAAACCAATCCCCAGCTGACAAGCCATTCTGCCTCTGTATTTCCTGCTTGCTTATCCAATATAAGCCCTAGACTGCCAGAGATCAGGGCCTGATATTTTGCAAGTGATCCTGATCAGTGCCCGTTGACATAATAAATCTGCCTCCATATCCTGGGTGTCATTCTGGTGTTTCTGCTTTCCACTGCAGAACAGCTACCATTTAAAAAACCCAGAGAAATAATGATGTGAAGGAATCAGGCTATTGTGCCTGTTGGTGGGAATGTAACATGATGCGGCTGGACAGAGAACAGTATGGCCTCCGAAATTGAAAATAGGACTTCTCAATGGGCCCATCAATTCCACTCTGGGGTGTCCCTCAGAGAACTGAAAGAAGGATAACAGCATCACAGCTCCATAGCCCACAGGTAGAAAAGCAAGTTCCTGCTGCTGCATGAGTGTGGTCCAGCCATCCCAGGGGGCATCAGGCAGCCACAGAGCTGAACCCTGAGGACAAGATGTTAAGTGAAACAAGTGCAAAACCATAAATACATATGATTCTACTTGCCTTAGGCCCCCTCACAACTCAGCTTCACAGAGGTGGGAAGTAGGGTGGTGGGTACCAGGGGCTCTGGGAGGGGACAATGGGGGGTTATGGCTTAATGAATGCAGAGTTTCATTTTGAGTAGAGACTATTCCAGGTAGGAATTTTGGTGATAGTTGTGCAGTAATACAAGTGACATTTACACAAATGAACTATATATTTACAGTGGCTAAAGTGGTAAATTTTATATATATTTCACAATTATAAAAATGTTTTTAAAAATTAAAAGAGAAAGTCCAGCTTAAGAAGAGACCACACAGCATACACGAGAGTCCTTGAGGATGCTGATACTGGGAGGGAGGAAGCCACAGTTGTGTGCTGGATCAAAGGTGTGGAGGAGCCCAAAGCTGAAGTGAGAAACTGGCCAGTGTTAGCTCAGGGTAGCTCAAGGCATGCTCTCTTTGCTGGTCAGATACAGTGCAGAGAGGGGTGGCTTGGTTCAAGGGTGCAAAGTCAGAGCAAGTGAGGGTCAGCCTCCTCCTTTTGCTCCCCCTGTTCAAGAACACCCAGTAGATTCTGGATCTGTATCCAAAGGAACTGAGATCTCTATGTCAAGGGGCCACCCCTGTTCACTGAAGCACTATTCACAGCAACCAGAACATGGAAATGACCTAAGTGGCCACCAGCAGATGAATACATAAAGAAAATGTGGTACACCCACACCGTGGAACGCTGCTCAGCCTGAACTGTGAGGGGAATCCTGTCACTTGTGATAACACGGATGAGTCTGGGAGACACGATGCTGAGTGCAATAAGCCAGTCACAGAAAGGCCAATTCCATGGCCTTGGAACATGGAGCTTATAGACCTATCTCCCAACCTGGTTTTCTGGAAAATTATAGGCTTTCTATAATCTCTACTGAATATTCTTTTTAAAAGGAAATATAAAAACAAACAATGCCCTTTGAACTTCCTGTGAGGTCCACCCCACCTTCTAAAGGTCTACAGCATTTCCCAGTATGCCATTGTGGGGATATAACCTTTAATTACATTTAAATGCAGAGGGTACACTCAACATTCTGGATTTCCATCTAATCCCTTTCATACTTTACAGAAACTCCTCATGGGGTTTCAGTTACCTTTGCATGCGTCTTCACCCTCGTGATGTCTGAGCAGAAATAAAGTGAAATGGGGCCCTCTTGTCCAAGCCGTAGCATATTTGTGTTACAAAGGGTTCTGGTGATCTTTTGGTTCGGGGAGTCTCAGAGTCCACCAGTTTCTCGTGTCTGCCTAGGAGCACCATCACAAGGCCCAGGAGCACAGTTAACAAGTCTAACAGGTGATTCTCACCTTTAAGTAGGTTTTGGGCACAGTGACCCAGTGCAGAGATTCTCATATGACTTGAGATTGATTAAGATGCTCCTTACCACAAGGATTCCTGGCTTGTCCAAGTCGTAGCATATTTGTGTTACAAAGGGTTCTGGTGATTTTTTAGTTCAGGGATTCTCAGAGTCCCCATAATTAAATGTTGAGGATACACTCAACATTCAAACTATGTCCACAGAGGCTAGAAGCCTACTTGCTGGAAACAGTTCATCACATTAATATGGATTAGCTGCAAGGGTGATGATGCTGGATCTTTTGGGAACAATAAAAGCTATTCCTGACTAACCCTAACTCAGAGCATCTGAAGATGGCCTGGAAGGATCTTATTAGCAATTTTGAAAAATATTTACCACATATCAAACACTGTATGTTCCAGCCTGTTTTTATTTACTACCCATTTTGTAAGGAAAGTATGGTTAGTTTCCCTTTACAGATAAAGAAGTTGAGGCTCAGGGAGGTGAAATCCTTTTTTAATACATCTTGGGAGCAGAAGTTAAGGGAATCACATCATAATTGGACACCTCTTCCCTTATGGTTTTGTTCTAAGTTTTATTTCTTTCAATTAGTTTTCTGTTCTTTACCATCACCAGCTCTCCAGGGGAAAGTAAAATCTCATACTGCATATGTGAATGAGGAGTCCAATAGATGCACCCATGTTCTTGTTTATAACTACCTTTCACACCTCTGGGAGATTGTGGAGGTGTTTGTGAATAATTAAGTGGTGCTTGATACTGCCAAGTTAGCTGTGGACCTCTTTTAATTCTCCTCTCTGAGGAAAAAGACTTGTTTCTTAATAAAGTAATCAGTGTTGCTTTGAGTCTTTGAAAAGCAAAAGGGAGGTCCTTGGATGATGCTACAGATTCTCTTCACCTCTAAAAGGACCTGCATACATAGCTGGCAAACAGGGTGGTCAAAATGCATTGTATTACAAAATGGATGGGGACAGTCTCTTGCTAGAGTGTCTTCATAAACAGCTGAGTTTAAAAGTTCTGTTCTTGGGTCTGAGTACTGGGTGAGAGATATATACGTTTGGCTGTATCCATTGATAGAGGATGGACAAAGATTTAACCTTACACTCAATAGTGAATGTGGGCAGGAAAAGAGGTATGGAATTTCTCCTCTAGACATGGTCTGAGGCAGGCTGGACCTCACTGAGTGGTGGATGGTAGGACTGGAAGAGATGGGTTGGCCCCTGGTGCTGGCCTCTATGTGCACACAACAATCACCTGGGTGTTGTATAATCCAACACTCTTGTAGGGAAGCCAGGAATCCTTGTGGTAAGGGGCATCTTAATCAATCTCAAGTCATATGAGAATCTCTGCACTGGGTCACTGTACCCAAAACCTATGTAAAGGTGAGAATCACCTGTTAGACTTGTTAACTGTGCTCCTAGGCTTTGTGATGGTGCTCCTAGGCAGGCACGAGAAATTGGTGGGCTCTGAGAATCCCCAAACCAAAAGATCACCAGAACCCATTGTAACACAAATATGCTATGGCTTGGACAAGAGGGTCTCATTTCACTTTATTTCTGCTCAGACACCACAAGGGTGAAGACACATGCAAAGGTAACTGAAACCCCATGAAGAGTTTCTGTAAAGTATGAAAGGGATTAGATGGAAATCCAGAAGGAGAGTTTAACCCAGCACAGGGAAGGAGACACCTCAGGCCAGGACCGATTGCGTTATCTCCAAAGGTCACTGAGCATGAGTGGCAGGAGATGAGCATTTCACAGTGGAAGATAACATGAGCAAAGTCACAGAGACTGAAAGAAGACATTAGAGGAAGGAAGAAAATAAGGCCAGGAGGCTGGGGAGCTGATGCTGAGGCTCTGCAAGAAACAGCTCGTAGAGGAGGACATTGCAAAGTGATAGGCTTTGGCCAAGAAGTGAGAAGATGCATTCAGGCTTTAGCTATAATGCTTCAGCGTCTCAGAGGCTAGTAGTGGGCTGTCTGGGAATCTGCAGGCAGGGAGACAGTTAAGTATCTTTAATAGCTCCGGTGTTGCTGGGATAGAAAAGAAGACAAGGAATGGGACCTTTGGGATATCATGGCCACATGGTCTCACATTTACATGAGGAATACATTTTCTCACTTTCATCTTATAATTTTCCACAGGATACCAAGGCCACTCAGCCAGTGTCACAATATTTTTAAGAGTTTGGGTGAAAAGATCTTGCACATCCCTGCTTTCCCCTCATGGACAAATGGTTGGAGAAAATGTTGGAGAAGCTGGGTGCTAACAGGCAGATCCCATGCTGGAATCTGAGCAATAGCCAAGGCAGTCAGCTGATTGGCTCCCTTATTAGCAGTAATGGACACAGAAGATGGAATGGTTGAAATCCTGGCTCTGTGTCTTGCTAGTTTGTCACCTGAGGCCAGTGATTTAACCTCCTTACACCCTGATTTTTTTATCTATATAGTGGTATTATGGTTTGGATCTAAAATGCCCACAATGGGGTCATGTGTTCACAGGTGGAGCTTTTGGAAAGTGATTAGATCATGAGAGCACTAACATACATTGATGACATTATTGGAAAGTGATGAAAACCTAGGAATTGGAACTCAATTGAAGAGGGTGGGTCATGGAGGTATGATCTTGGTGATTATATCCTGTTCATGTCTCCTTCCTCTTTGGTTCTCTCTCTCTCTCTCTCTCTCTCTCTCTCTCTCTCTCTCTCTCTCTCGGCTGTCATGTGGTAAGCAGCTTTCTTCCACCAAACCTTTCTGCCATGATGTTCCTGCTTTAGAGTCAGCTGACCATGGATTGAAACCCCTGAAACCATGAACCCAAACAAATTTTTCCTCAAGTTGTGTTTCTCAGGTATTTGTCACAGTGATGGAAAGCTAATACAAATGGGAACAGTATTAGAACTTAATGTTACAGGATTTTGTGAAGACGAATCACCATTAAAACACTAAACAGCATCAAGTTAATTTTTCACTAAATTGTGAAATAAAAATTCTTTGTTTCTGGTGATTGACCAATTGATCCCTCTCAGACCTGGACAGCTCAGTCTTTTAAGAGTGTGTTCACAGATTGTATATCTGGGCCACTAGATTGTCATTTGGAGAGGCATGTCCTTCAGGATGACCTCTTGGTACTATGGGGGTTGTTTTCAGATCAAATACGTCAAGTTTGCATCAGTCTGGGTTAGAGGTCAAGGTCAGAAGCAGGGGAGAGAAGAAAGACAGAAAGGGAAGGAAAGAAGGGAAAGAAGGAAGGAAGGAAGGAAGGAAGGAAGGAAAGAAGGAAGGAAGGAAAGAAGAAAGAAAGAAAGAAAGAAAGAAAGAAAGAAAGAAAGAAAGAAAAAGAAAGAAAGAAAGAAAGAAAGAAAGAAAGAAAGAAAGAAAGAAAGAAAAGAGAGTAGAGGGAGGGAAAAATGAAAGTTAACTTTAGGCTCCCTGACTTTTTGAAATAGTCATCTACTTGTAGCTATTTTTAAACAAACTATTGTATTCTTATGTATATAGTGTTTTCTGCAAACTTGTGAAATTTATCACACAAAGTGACTCCTGACTACGAGCAGCTACAGCCCAGGGTGGAGAACCTGTGGCTTCCTGAATTCTCAGCCAGGCAGGCAGCTCCTCAATAGCACCAGGTTTGTCATGTGATGCAAATTCGTAAGATATACAAGAAAAAAAGCGATGACTTCCTGTATTTGCCTTGTGAGGGGAAGTATTTCTGAAAACTCCCTGCCTGGATGCTGAATACAGCCAGCAAAAGGGAATGGCAGATCAGAACTGTAAGCAGCCCCAGCACTCAGGGGTTTGGGGTCCAGGCTACTGTCTCCTCAAACAATCAAGGAGGGAGAGGAAAGGACGCTAACCCTATTTCCATGTGAGGAAAGTGTTTCTAGCTCTTGTAGAGGTTCTCACAAGACTGATTTACACTACCAT
Organism: Chinchilla lanigera; assembly: GCF_000276665.1. NCBI lineage: Eukaryota > Metazoa > Chordata > Mammalia > Rodentia > Chinchillidae > Chinchilla > Chinchilla lanigera. The sequence goes on along the minus strand of NW_004955460.1, from coordinate 6,724,348 downwards.
TATACTGGGAGTTCTGGTCCTTGCTCAGAAGGGTAAGTCAGCCCCGAAAAGCTGCCTGATAGCTTCATGTAAATATTTACATTGCTTATTAAAACAAATGTTTTTTTATTGCCCTGATACAGACAAGTTGAATGCATTCTGTTCCTTGATTTCTATCATCACCATGGCTGGCAAATGGGTGTAGTGCAGAAATGAATGTAATACTTCTTGAGGATCAGAGCTGGATAGCTGCTGTGTCTGCAGGAAGCTCTGCTTTCCGGTGTAGTATCTGTGTGTGTGTGTGCGTGTGTACACCTGTGATCATGTGCACACTGTGAATACTCTCCAAGTACAAGCTTTAGTGAAATAGTTGCTCCATTGGTATCCCCAACAATAGCGTTCATTGCCACTTCAGATATGCATCCCAAACCTCACTTAGAGAGGGGTTAGGATTATTCTCACAATATCAAGCCTGAGATGAACTCTAGACTGACTTTGAAGTCAGACCAAGGACTGCAGTGGCTGGGTAAGCAGAGGACAAGAACAGTGTTCCTGAAGTCTCACCCATGTCCATTTCCCTCTGGATCATAAAAGCATCAGGGCATTCCAAAGCCACAGACAAACCAAATGTGCATGGAGCATATATATGCATGGCTTAGTGTGTGGGTGAAATCATGGGGTCCATATCAAGTCTGTGCTTGTTCCTATCTCCTTTTTGGAGGCTTAATACGTAATATACATATACATATGCATGAGTTATAAAAGTCTTGAATTTTTTCCAAATAAGCACATTTAAGTACTTACCACCCATAAGGAGAACATTGTTTCCTTTGTGATGTTTCCTTTGTGACCCAATCAGACATGACCCACCCTGGAGATAACATCTAATCTGAGTTTTATTACCATAGAGTGACTTGGCCTGCTTTCAGATTCACAGAGAAGGAATCATACAATGATTAGCTTTTGTGTGCCTTGGTTCTTATACTTAACATTATGTTGCTACATTAATCCATGTGGTTACATGCAGATGTTCATGACACTTCATTGCAATGGGTAGTAGCAAATGTTGAATATGCTTATCCTTTTTATTGTTCCTGGTTTACTGGGTGTCCCCACTTTCTAACTTCTATTAATAATGCTACTATAGAATGTCTTCCTGACCCCTGCTTTCTGTAGGGCATCTAGGAGTAGAGGTGCTGGATCAGCAAATATGTATTGTTTCAAGTAGTTTTCTAAAGTAATTGCATATATTTACAGGTTCACCCAAAGAGCATTTGAGTATGTTTGGTCCATCTTCTCACCAGTATACGGGTTTATCAGGTTCTATTTGTTTAATGTGAGTGGTATTTTATGGTTTCAGTTTTCCCTGAAGACTAATACCTTTGAGCACTGTTTATTTATTTTAAATTACAAATTTTTATTGAATATTTGAAATACTTTAACAAAAAAGAGACATTCCCAAAATATCACAATAATTATGCCAAAACCAATTATAACACTGTTTTTGTTTAACTGATCCACAAGACCCTATTACCGTAATCACTAAGTTTAACAAGACTCCTAAATATCTGGTGTCCTTTTTCTTGATAATAACAGAAACATTCTTAATATAACAGAACATTTAATTGCATAAGTTTCCCATCAACCCATTCAAGACAGTGAGTGACAATTATATTGGCCATTTCCACTGGTTGGCAGGAGGCTCTTCCACTAACTATAACGATGTTAACTCCATGTATTTAATTTTTTTCCTTATCCTTATTTGAACACTTAACCAGAGTTCCAATTTTTTATTCATTCCTAGGTTTAGATTGTTCTACCACATGTTTTTTTTATACCTTCCTTGAGTTTTAGTAATTTTATCAAACCTAGAATGAGAGCAAAGACTATTTCTAAGTTGCAATTTATGCATTAGCAACTGCTTGATCCTTGGTCAGGGCATCCATAAGATCTACTTGCATAGACAAACTCACTTTTCTTTGGTCTCCTTTTATGAAAATATAAGGTGATGTCACGGGATATTTTAAGACTTTTCTTTTGTATAGATTTTAAGTTCTGAGACTTGAACTTTGCCCAAACAACTTTCCTGTCACTTTGGTATGGTCATCTTATTGACTAGCATTATCTACAGCTTTTATATGCTTTGTTGGTATAGTTAATAAGGCCATACAACTTCTTCCTCAGGAATGCAGGTTTGGCAATCAATTTTCCTCTACAAAACATTGAGCTACTTCATCATTTTGTACTGTCGAATCTTTCACTGTTGTGTGTGACCATTAGAGCTGGTTAACTGCTGAAACATCTTTCAATTCTGTCTGTTCAGTGCTTTCTGTTTCTTTATGTGAATCTAGCACTTTCCAAGATTATTTGGCTTTCCCAGCACTCTTGTGTTTATTCTTTCCTGATTAAACTACAGCAAATATATATACAGACATGTAGTATAGCTCAATTCAGTCATGTAGCTGGATACAAAGTCAACACTCAAAAATCAATAGCATTCCTATACACAAATATGTGTCTATACATATTTAGCATTGAAAAGTACTTGTTATTTTTTTAAGATCAATAGTGAATTATGCATATTGTACTAAATTGTACTATATTCACCTTTTTTCAACTGCATTTAAAGTATCTGATTGTTTTAACTTTGTTCTTGACTATCACTGTGAACAGCTGGCCTCTCATGCTCATTTATTTTCTTTTCTAAAAAAGTTTTTTTTTTTTTTTTTGGTTTTTCTCTGGTACCAGGAACCGAACTCACGACCTTGCACTTGCCAGGCAGGCGCTTTGCCGCTGAGCTAAATCCCCAGCCCCTCTAAAAAAGTTTTATATAAAAGAGGAAAAAATAGAAGTAAAAATAAAAAAGAGCTTCAAAACAGGCTACTAGGACAGAAAGAATAATTAATATATTGTGTATTATTGTCTTCAAAGTAGTTACTCCAAGTACAAGATATAGGTATGAAATATTGCCCAAACAATATTAACACAAACCTTTCTTTTCAATGAACTAAGAAAAAATAGCAATATAACTATCTTAACTATCTTGTGTGTGTGTGTATCTATCTATCTATCTATCTATCTATCTATCTATCTATCTATCTGTCTGTCTATCTATCTATATATGTCCTTTTCCCTTCCTTCCTATCTACTTTCCCCTATCACAATTTCTCTTTCCTTTTGAACAGTTTCTTCCTAATTCACAATATCTACTGTACATTTTGGGTCTTATTTACTCATTCAGCTTCACACACTAGTGAGACAATAGGATGTTTACATGTGTGTCTGATTTATTTCATTTATAAGTACAGTCTTGAGTTGCAACTATTAATCTATAGAAGTCACAAGTTTATCCTTCTTTATGGCTTGAGTAGTACTCCATTGTATAAAAAGACAACATCTTTTTTACTCATTCCTTGGTTGACTGGCATTTGTGTTGGTTCCAAAATTTAACTGTTACAAATTGTGCTGCTATAAACATGGGTGCACATATATTGCTGTGGTAGGATGTTTTCAATACTTCTGGGAAGAAAACCAGAAGGGGAATGGCTGGGTATAAAGCTAACGCTCAAAAATCAATAGTATCCCTGTACACAAGCAATAAACTCAAAGAGAGAGAGAGAGATTAAGGAAACCACATCCTTTACAATAACACCAAAAAAATGAAATACTTAGGAAGTAGTCTAACAAAGGAAGTACAACATCTATACACTGAAAATTGCAGTACTCTGAAAAAGGAGATCAGAGAGGATATTAGAAAATGCAAAGATATTCCTTGCTCATGGGTAGAAAGAACCAACATAGTGAAAATGACCATACTCTCAAAAATTTTTATACAGATTCAATGCAATCCCAATCAGAATACCATTAGCATACCTCACAGAACTAGAAAAAACATTTCTAAAATTCATTTGGAACCAGAAGAGACCCAGAACAGCAAAAACAATTCTGGGAAACAAAGGCAAGGAGGCATCACAATCTCTGACTTGAAATTAGGCACTTTTTAGATTCCCATTTGGATGTTACCTTTTGTTTGGGGATTACAGGAATGCACCATTATTCACTGCTAATTCATTTTTTTGTTAAATTGATCTTTTCTATTATAATTTTTCCTATTTCAATGTTTTGGACACTTGTCTTTATTATTTCCTTTTGGAAACACTGACCCTGGTTAACTTGGTTTTCTTTATTGGTAGCTTTTTGTGAAAAATGTTGAAATCATTTTTTTCTATTTTATCTAATTAAGCTTTCAATTCAGTAGTATAGCTGGATACAAAGTCAACATTCAAAAATCAATAGCATTCCTATACACAAACAACAAACAGACTGAGAGAGAAATTAAGGAAGCCATACCTTTCACAATAGCATCCAAGAAATTGAAATATTTAGGAATCAATCTAATAAAAGAAGTAAAAGTTCTATTCAATGAAAACTACAGTACTCTGAAGAAAGAGATTGAAGAGGATTTTAGTAAATGGAAAAATATTCCTTGCTCATGGATAGGAAGAACCAACATTGTGAAAATGGCCATATTATCAAAATTGTCGCACAGATTCAATGCAATTTCCACTAAAATACCATTAGCATACCTCACAGATCTAGAGAAAACATTACTAAAATTCATCTGGAACCAGAAGAGACCCAGAATAGCAAAAGCAATCCTGGGCAACAAAGACAAGTCAGGTGGAATTACAATCCCTGTCCTGAAATTATACTACAAAGCTACTGTCATAAAATCAACCTGGTACTGGCTAAAAAACAGACCAGAGGATCAATGGAACAGGCTGGAAGAAACAGCCACAACCACAAACATACTCAGCCACCTTATCTTTGACAAAGGGGCCAAATAAGCACACTGGCAGAACGACAGCCTCTTTAATAAATGGTGCTGGAAAATTGGTTTGCCACTTGCTTAAGACTGAAAAATAAACAAGTCAATCACCATGCACCAAGTGCGAGTCAAAATGGATCACAGATCTCAATATTAAAACAGAAACACTAAATCTATTGGAAGAGAAAGTAGGTAAAAATCTTGAATACATAGGGGTAGGCAGAGAGTTCATGAAAGAAACCAAATCGCATGGGAAATACTTCAAAGAATCAACAACTGGGATCTCATCTTACTGAAAAGTTTCTGCACATCTAAAGAAATCACCAGAAGAGTGAAAAGAAAACCCACAAATTGGGAAAAAATTTTAGCTGGCTGTCCCTCAGACAAAGGTCTTCTATCTAGAACATATAAAAAATTAAAAAACATCAACCCCTCCCAAATTCAAAGACTCCATCCAAAAATGGGCATCTGAGATGAATACACATTTCTCAGATAAAGAAATACAAATGGCAAATAAATACATGAGAAAATGTTCAATATCATTAGTCGTTCATGAAATGCAAATTAAAACATTAAGATTTCATCTTACCCCAGTAAGAATGGGTATCATTAAGAAATCAACCAATAACAAATGCTGGCGAGGCTGTGGGGAAATAGAAATACTTCTCCACTGCTGGTGGGAGTGCAGACTGGTGAAAACACTGTGGAAATCAGTTTGGAGATTCCTCAGCAAACTAGGTCTAGAGGTCCCATTCAACCCAGCTTTTCCCTTTCTGGGTATTTTCCCAGGAGATCTGAAAACATCATATCACAGTGATATATGTGCACCCATAGTAGTGCAATTCGTAATAGCTAAATTGTGGAAGCAACCCTAATGTCCACCCACTGAGGATTGGATAAAAAATTGTGGCATTTTTATATAATGGAATATTACTCAGATATAAAGATAAACTCGAGGCTTTTGTAGGTAAATGGTCACAACTAGAGACCACACTCATAAGCAGAATAAATCAGACCTGCATGTGTAAGCAACATATTGTCTCACTAGTGTAAGAACCTGAAAGAGTGCATAAAAATTAGGAGGTATGATAGACATTGTGAAACGAAAGGAAACTGCTCAAAAGTAAAGAGCACTGGGATGAGGGAAAAGAGAAAAGAAAGAAGGGGAAAATTATGTATATATGTATATACAGGATAGCTAACATAGTTGTACTACTGACTTCTATCACTTTATTGAAAGGAACAGTTAACGATTAATTATTTGATCAATCTTGCATGTTTATATTTGTTTTTCTGAGTAACCACTTTGAAGTTATCAATCTGTAACACAACAACCATTGTTAATTTCCTGTTACCTTGTCTGTAATTCACTATTGCTTGTATTGTTCTTGTGCTATTTTGTAAATGGATGTCTGTTTGCTAATATGTTTTCATTCTTTTATTTTTAAAATTAAAAAAAAGTTTTCAAGCCTGAAAATTTTCCTTAGCTATAGTTACAACTTTCACAATATCCTACAAATTTTAATGTTACATTTTCACTGTCAGTCACTTAAAATATTGTCTATTTTCTATTTTCATTCACTGTACATTCACAGATTATTTTAGTGGCATGTTGATTAATTTCTATACATATGGGGATTTTCTGATTGCATTTTTGTTATTGATATCTATGTTGGTCCTATTATGATTAGGAAAGGGAATAATTGCAATCCCTAGATTTTGCTCCTCTATCATATGGTGTGTTTTGACTGACATTTCCTGTATACCGAAAAACATTATGCATTTTTTAAATTATTTGGAGCATTGTTTTATATAAGTCTATTAGAATTTGTTTCCTATTTGTCCATTTCAAATTTTGTACATAGCTAGTAATTTTTGGGCTAATTATTCTGTCACCTGAGAAATTCGTGTTCAAGTCTCAAAATGTTAATACAAGCTTCTCTATTTCTCCTTTTAGTTCAATTGCTTTTGCTTAAAGCCTTTGAGTTCATGTTACTAAATCCTTTAAAATTTGGGATTTTTTTCTTTCTATCACATTGACCTTTCTGTCCTTATTAAATATCCCATTTTAATACTAATTTGTTTGTTATTAGTATCATTACACTGTCTTTCTTTTGTTGCTTTTTTTGTGGCATACCTCTTTTTAGCCTATTATTTTTAATCATTTTATGTCTTCGTATCTAAAGTATGTGTCTTTGAAGGAGCATATCCATACAGGATATTTTTACTTCTCTTTTTAGGTTGTTTGTCATTCATTTAGAAATTTTATATTGGACTCCTTTCTGGTAACAATTCCATTCTTCATCAGTGTCTACTGTGCTATTAAACTCACCTATTGAATTCCTAATAGAATTTGTTATATTTTCCAGTTGTAGGTTTCTATTTGACTTTCTTCCCTTAGTTTCCAACTTGGTGAAATTCTCCGTCTTTCATTAGCGCTTTTTGTATTAATTAGCTGTACTTATGTTAAAGTTTGTATTGATAACTTTTGTGTGCCATCCTCTGGTGGCTTTCTACTTTCTGGGCTCTTAGTTTTTTAGTCTTCCATTATTTCTTTTTATTTCTAGTCATGCTTACTAATATTTTTCTTGAATACCAGAAAGGTTTAAAAAAGCATGGAAGTTCTGGATGATGTGATTTTCTTCTAGAGGAGATTCTGATTTCTTCTGGTAGACACAGGTAGATCTTCTGGCTCCAGTTGAGTCTGGATTATGGTTGATTGCTTTGTGTCCTTCGAAAGTTTCAATGACAGGCATCAAAATCTATCTGAGCCCCTTCTACTGTGCATGTCCTCAGCTCATTCTTTTTCTTCTCTTCTACTTCATAAAATGAAATTTTTCTACTGAATTTTTATTCCCTTGGCAGCTGCCTTCTTTTTGGTTTTTCATTGTTAGCCCCACAGATGCACAATTTAGGGGGCAGAAAATGAAAACCGTTTGTGTTCAAAGTCCAGCCCAGTGAGCTTCCCTTTTCTACAGGATGTTCACTTTGTCTTTGGAAATTCCACTTTATCAACGAAATTTGGCTTCCCTGGCATTTCTCTGATGCCTTCAAATGATTGCTGTGGCTTATTCTACCCAGCTTTTGTAATTGTTTTCAGTGGGAGATTTATCTGATACCAACCACTCCATCATGGAAATGGACGTCTTCCTGCATTTGGTTTATAATAATTCAACAGAATAGGCTTAGAGATCCATTCAATTTTAAGATGTAAAAGCAAGATATTTTAATGTCATTTTTATTTATGTTTTTTTCTGCCTTCACATTTTTGAGCTATGATTGCACACAGCAAAATGTGCGGATCTTAAATGTGAAATCTGATGAGTTGTGACAGATGTGTATACTCATGTAACTGTGTCATTTTATTTTTAAGTGCATCTTTCGTTATATTACCTAACTTAATCAACACCAAAATAACTTTGACATGATAGTCAAAATTCATAAATCAAAACAAATTTTCATAAATTGGATTTTCACAATGTTTACTTAAGCAACTATGTGAATTACCATTTTAATACAGTTCTCTCAAGCATATCTCCATGCTTGGCTTTTAGAAGATGAATAAATGTGTGTTCATTTATTATATTAAAATGAATTGCTGACTTTATTGTAAAAATGAAGTTGCTGAAATCTTTGCTTTCAACACTAAAAACCTTTAGAATTTGGCAAGTTTTTGAGTTATGTTTTTAAACAATTTTATCATAAAGTAAATCATTTTATTGTGTAGTCCCCCAAATTTCTTCATCAGTAAGTTTATTCCAGATATAACCAATATTTACAGTTTGATTTCAATACTATTTTGACATTTTATATTAAGGTTATAAACTTTTTAAACATGAAAATACTGCACATAAATTTGTATGAAATAATTTCTCTTAAAATTTATTAGTGTCATTTGTCTCATGTCAACAATTATACTTTCATGCTTGCTTTGTAAGTAGCTACAAAGCTCCTGAGATCAGGTGCACTCAGGGTGGTATGACCATAAATATTGGAGGAAATTGGCACTAAGATGCTATGCTTTGGATCTCTGAAATGCTTAGAATTATACCTATGGCTCAAACACACACCACCTTTGAGGATACATAAATGTTTAGAATCTGCATATTTTGCTCTGGTGAAAAATAATCTATAAAGAGAAAGTAGGATTGCTTGATTTTTTTCTCTTTTTCAAAATTTTTCTCATTTATAATTGTTGATGAGACTTAAAACTATGCAAAATAATTTTTAAAGTGTCTGTAAGAAAAAAATTGATAACTAGAGTTTGCTTACATATGCACTACAGAACATGGCATATTACATTACTACTTAAACTGTTTAATAAGTTTATCGATGTGAAAAGTAGATCTTGACTATAAGTGTGTGCCTGATTCGCATTTTTAAAACCCTACAGTAGAAGTATGAAATGTTTTCATAATTCTGTATAGCAAAACAGGAAAATAAGAATTTGTTGCTGTGGTTTTAAAAATTGAAGGTGAATCTCAGCAGAGAAGAGCTCGAGCCAGGTATAATTTCTTGTACATAGAATGAAACAGTGTTTAGATTTGAAAAAAGGAAGTTGTTTGTTCATCAATAATAAGAATAAATTTTGTATAGTAAAAAAATAGCTGCAAGGAATTCATTGTATGGAATTTATTTTTAAAATACCATATTGTTGGATCTTTAGGTTATTTCTATTAATTTCCCATTAAACCACCCTGGGTTGTACATCTCCTAAATGAAAAAATTTTCTCAGTCCACTTTTAATTTCCTCAGGATAAGTTCATATCAGTGGAATTGCTCAGTGAGTGTTATTATGTGCATTGCAAACGACTTTCTTTTCAGGTGTTGAAGCTTCTCATGAGAAATTCTTAGTCAATGTGTACTTAATGGAACATAGGACTCTTAACTTCCCTTTCCCTTCAGCAACATAGGCAGAAAGTTTTGTTACTACTGCAGTTAGGTCTTTTTCCTTATATTTATTTGCTGTGTGTGTATTTTATATATACATCTATACTGAGTGCCTATTTATTACGTTTTTTATTCTTTTTGTGCATTCACATTTTTTCTCCTTGATTTGTAATTTCTTTTTATATGTTAACTGTTGGAATTTCATCTTCATTCCCAATCATGTCACCGATTGTCATTTCCAGAACCCTGAGCATAGAGGTGGATCAGGATGGCCTGAGGAGCCTGAGCTGGAGTGTCAGACCAGCTCACTGCCCGATGGCTAGTCAGGCCTAGATCTAAGGAAGTCTTCCTGAAGAAAGAGGGATTCTAAAGTACACAGGGGGCTGGGGATTTAGCTCAGCGGCAAAAGCGCCTGCCTGGCAAGTGCAAGGTCGTCAGTTCCATTCCCGGTACCAGAGAAAAACCAAAAAAAAAAAAAAAAAAAAAAAAAAACACAGGAGGTAAAGTCCTGAGGGTTTTATGGCTGAGTAAGGATTCTACAAGAGGAAAGGGTGGCACAGAGGACACCCCAAGCCCTGACCAAGGCAGAGAGGTGGACTGTGTACCATGGAGGAGTGCGGGCCACCACGTAGAGCTGCTCTGGAAGGAAGATCGTGAGCATGCGAGTTCTGTCTTCCCAGTGTCTGTGCCCGGTGTCATTGGTCACCAGAGCTGTATAGCTCTATATAGTCCTTAGCACAAGCGTGGGTTACCCAGTAAAACAAATGAATTCAGAAACAGGTTGTGTCAGGTAGAATGACATCATCCTCTTTGCCCACTATGCCCGCGTTCCATAAGTGGCTTTAATAATCTCCTTTCAGGTTCTTAGGAACCCACAAGCAGTTGTAGGTCATGGTGACCTTGCCTTCTACACCTGGCAGAGAGCCAGGACTTACCTGGGGTCCTGTTTCTCTTTCTTTTCCACTCTGAGGTTTGCGTGAGCTCCCTGACTAAGACAAGTGTTTCTGTAGCTCTGTGTGGGTTTCCTGGTAGGATCCAACATCGCCTGGTAGAATCGCCCCCTTCCACTTGACAGCAACAGGTGAAGCAGCTCACGTGGCTGCTTTTGGCCTTAGGTGAATCAACAGATTCTAGAGAGGCACTTCTCTGAGCTGCATGGCATGAGACCGTGCTGCCATTCAGGCAGGTGTGGGCAGCTGCAGGCAATCATGCTGGGAGCCTGTGGGCTCTGACTCTGAGGGAAACAAAGGAGTGATGGGTGTGTGCAGTGGGTGGAAAGCTGCTGGAAAAGAGAAGGATCTAAACAGAACCCCATGCAAGAGATTCGGAATCAAAAACACCTTTTAATTCGTGGTTCCCAATACTCACAGCTGCTGTAAAGCCCTCATTTGGCCAATTCCATAAGTCATTAATCATCCACCACTGGTTGTGTTGGACTCGTAGCCACACTAGAGCTCTACTAAAAATTAAAAATTCTCCCTTGCATGTAGCATAGTCTGGCCATAAATCTTGGTAAGGTTGGCCCATGCAGGAGAGGCTGCTGCATCAGTCCCCTGCCTGAGATGCCTGGAATGCACGGTAAGCACAGTCTCTGCTATCTGGTACACAGACTGGTTTGAAAAGACTTCAGGGCCTTAAGCAAGCATGATTCTGCATGCTAGGGGTGAGTCAGAGGCATAGTAAGAACCTGACATGGGACCTTGTAAGTCAACTTCTGCACTCCTCTGATTTTTTTATCCTCTTTTCCATCTATACTTAATGAGTTACCATGCACCTTTTCTATGCCATGCTATGACAGGTATGGATAATTCAGAGTTGAGTAAACCATCACCTTTGTCCTGCAGCAGACTTTTTCCTTTTTTCTTTTTTATTTTTTTT
>NW_004955460.1:6710706-6712673 GCF_000276665.1 Chinchilla lanigera | reverse complement strand
TTTTTTTTTGGTACCGGGAATCTAACTCAGGACCTTGTGCCTGCCAAGCAAGCACTTGTGCCACTGAGCTATACCCCCAGCCCCTGTCCTGCAGCAGACATGGGTAGACCATACCTTACACCATGGTCAGCACACGAGGCAATAGAGATGCACACATGAAATCATGTGGGGCCATGAGAAAGGATGCATGCAATGGTGTGAGGATATTCCAAAGACTTTGGAGAGTGGAGGTCTACAGAATGCAGATTTTACTGGGCAGAGAGAGTTCAGCAGGAGTCCAGTCTGAAAGGACACTGTGAAGCAGAGGGAATAGTAGTAGAGACAGAGGATTTCTGAGGACTGCCTGCAGGAGAAACTTCCTGGCAAGAGAAAGGACAGAGCTGGGGCTCGCAGTATAAAAAGGCAATCACCTGGGAAGAAGTTGGTGCCACATGCATGTATTTTCTGTTGAACAAAAGCAAATACTTGCTCCTATTTGTATGGGGATTTCTGAGCAAAGCTGGGACATGGGACATAGAACTAAAGCTGGAGAACTTAGGCTCTTAACCTTTAATTCCATTTCACCACCTTCATCAAATATCTGTCTATGCAGTTTCTGTGGGCAGAGGGTTGTGTAGGCCATGGGGGTGGATGACACAGAAGTTAATCAAGACATAGAGCTTGGGTCCCTATTAAAATGGGTACACTGGGGTATAGACACATGAGAATGCCTACAGGACACCCTTAACACTTTTGCAAATCAAATGTTATCTGCAAGGCTTTTTCTCTGCCTTTTTATTTTGTTGACACCTTGGCATATTGGCTTTCAAACATTTTTGACCATGACCCAAAGTAAGAAATACATTTCATGCCATGACCCAGAGCCCATAGAAAAATTTCACTGAGTATGACAGAGATGCACTCTGATATTTTATATCCTATTGTATTTTAATTATTTGAAGGTTGGTCACTGACCCTCTAAATCGATTTCATGACCCACTCCTGGCTTGAAAATTTCTGCCTTCTCACATCTTTGAGGGGAGATGAGGTAGGGGAATGAGATTAAGGACGAGGGGGTGAAAAAGTGAGCACATCTGTAAAGAGGGGGTGGCATGAGCAATTTTCACAGTAAATTCCTTTGCCTACATGAGCAAGAGTGTCTCACTAAAAAGGGGAATTTATTTGCTGCAAACTAGAAGACAATTTTTGATGTGTGACAGAGGCATACAGTAGCACTGACATCTGTCATACGGAAGGTTGTGACATAAAAATAGATATTCCTTTAAAAATTGTTGAGTGATGAAATCACTCAAATTGGGAGTGATTTGGATGGTCACAATGCATAATTAAAGAATTGAAAATACTTGCAGTAACAAAATCATTATATTCTTTAAAAAAGTACCAGAATTGAACTTATTTGATTAGAGAGCCTTTTTTTTTGTTTGTTTGAAAAGTTTATTTCTACGTCAGGTAGCACAGTTTGTGAAATGCAGGTGTAAAGGAGTTGTTGAAGTTGAGAGAGAGGAGTACAATGGTTAGGGTGAGTGTCTGTGGAGACCTCCCTCCCTGTGAAAGCACAACCAGGAAAACTTTTCTCTAAGTGGCCAGGTAGTAAATATCTTGTGCTTTGGGGCATTGTCCTCTGTTGCAAATGATCCCACTCTGCTACTGTAGTGTGAAAATGTCCAAAGAGGATACATAGAGAATGAGCATATCCAAGGCCAATTTCCAACATTATTTATGGACACTGGGAATTAAATTTTATTTTATTTTCCTGTATTTAAAAAAATCTCATTTTTCTTTCAATTTTTTTCCCAACCACTTAAAGATGAAAAAACCATTTTTGTCTTCTGGGCTGCCCCAAAACAGGTAGCAGTTGTATCTGGCCTGTAGACCATATAGCTTGCCAACCTTGTATCTAAATATGTAAGTGCTTTGCCTTTGCCCAGACCCTCCAGTGAGGCGAAGGCTGGGGAAGTCTGTGACTG
>NW_004955460.1:6686448-6705412 GCF_000276665.1 Chinchilla lanigera | reverse complement strand
TTCACGAGAAGCCACTTTGAAGATATCAATATGTAATACAACCACCATTGTTAATTCCCTACCACTTTGTTTGTAACTCTGTATTGTCTCTATTGTGCTTGTGATATGTTGTAAAATGTTGTATGTCTGTTAATGTTTCCCTCCTTTTATCTTTAAAATAAAAAAAAAATATGTAAGTGCTGGCCTCTTTGAAACTTGACTGGGACACCACGGTAGCAGATTGTGCCCTCTTCCTCCTTGGCTTCATGGAAGATGCCCTAATCTTGAGGAAGCCAATCCCCACAAGTCTAAGTAATTTGTTCCCTGAGGAGACTTGCTGTGAATTTTATAGTTCTTTTTTTTTCATACTAGTAAGAAAGTGTTTGGGCTGAAGCCTTCCTTGACACCACAGTGGGCTGAGTCCCCTCCCTGGGCCCTGTCCACCACGGGTCTCCTCCGTGGTTGATACCTGCTCTGAGGGCAGACACTCTGGGAAGCTCCTGATCAAAGCTTCCTACCACAGCCAGAGGGGAAACTATTTAGAGTCTCAAACTCTACCCTATGAGAAATTAATTTTCATTTTTCTTTTTACTACATGATAATTATTCCAATAAAAAAAGAATGTTTTCCTTGAGAAAAATATTCTAGTAAAACAAGGCTCCAAGGAGAAGCACACATGCTTGGTTTGAGGAGCGACCCCTGGCACAGAGCTGGTTGGCCTTTGTGCAGGCTTAGGCTGATGTGATGAATTTCAGAACCTTAGCACTTACCTCACACACCGAGTTCCACCTATCCTCACACACTGAGTTCCACACCAGGTCACAAACTTCTTCCTGCCCACAGGTGCCCACCTATGCTGACGGCTCTCCTGAGGCTTGTGCTGATTTGATGTTTATGGCCTATGGATCCTGACCTTTTTATTTTACAATAACATGTCATTAACATGATTAAACATGCCTCATACTAGTTGTATGAAGACCTTTGGAAATTCAGTAGAAAAGATTTATAGCATATATGCATATGTGGGTATGTGCAGTGTGTGTGTGTGTGTGTGTGTGTGTGTGTGTGTGTGTTTTCAAAACTGTAAAACTCAGCATACAATGAATGACTCAGACCAGACCTCCAAATGAGGAGATTTTCAAACCTGTGTTCCAGGAGACCACCAGTCCCTAACATGGTTTTTAGAATCCATGTCCCCAGGATGATCCCAGCTACCTGCCAGAGGAAGCTCAATGTGGCTGATCACCCTACTCTTATCTCAGGCCCATTCCCTAGCTAGCTGCCTATTCATAAGCTAACTAACTAAACTGTCTTTTACACCATTTTATTGTATATACTGTATGCCTCACAACATCATGTTGTGTACCTTAAATATATACAATAAAATTTATTTAAAAATTAACAATAAATTTTAAAAATAAAAGTAAAGAGCTTATACTTGTGAGTTTGTATCTCTGATGATGATCAAGAAGGATGTGACCTCTGTCTCCTGTCCCCGTAGGAGGATGGGATCCCATGACTGCCAGCTCAGAAACACATCTGGCTTTAAACATTTCCACAGAGCAAACCACCATAACTCTTCACTTCCCGGCAGTGCCTCTGCTCGCCCCTCCCCCCATGTCCCTGTAAAAAATCCCTGCTCTCAAATCTGCCTGGAGCTCAGCTCTTTCCCCTGCAGTAAGTAGTTCCTGAATAAAATATGTTTTCACTGTTGTAATTCATGTCGAGCTGTATTTATTTTTGACAATATGGATCCAAATTTATATTCTGATATGTATGATATGCACATGATTTTAAAGGAGGTCAGAGAAAGAGTTCCCAGCCCAGCCAGGAGGATAGGAAAGGTTTTTTTTTGATGGTCCTGAGGCCACATGAGGGAAATCTGCAAGTTCAGAGAAAAGATCATGTAAATACTGGCAGTCAAATTCTTTAATAAAGTGAACCAGCTTTTATTCATATGTTTGTTCTGTTAAGCAGATCCACCTTGATGGGGCATTTGATGCAGATGATCAGTTGGAGGTGATTCCAGGAGAAAATGTTTTGCAAATAAAGCAGGAAACATTTTGTATTTCCAAAGGCTGCCCGAAGGTCACCCAAAAGGAAGGAGCTAAGGGAGTTGGGAACAGGCTGAATCCCAGTAGAGATGAGGAGGCGAGGGAGGGAGCAGACCAAGAGAGGATGAGAAGCTGGAGGAAGAGACCATCCCAGTGGCAGATTGGGCCAAGGATATTAAAGAGACGAGACCACATATTTAACTTGAAGTTGTTTGTTGTGTGAGAATCCCAGCCCCCAATCTGCAGGATGGATGCTGTCTGCCAGTACAGGCCTGAGCATGACTCAGCACTGACGTGGGTTCCCCAGAGGAAAAGCCACCTCACCAGCATCACCCACTGAGGTGTCAGGAGGTGGGGGCTTTCCTTCCTGGCAGTCCTCATCACACCCCTTTGGAAGGCTCCCTTTTCTCCCTTGGACCTTATTCACATGTTCTGCTTGCAGGTGACCAGAGGTGAGGAGAGATGTACTTCGCAGGGCCAGATTCACAGCCTGTGGCCTTGCAGTCCTGCAGTTCCAAGGTCAAAGAGCCCTGTGACATGGAAAGCTGTGCACGCTCCTTCGAAGCCTACTTTGTCAGTGAATTTGGTACAAGATGGAGAACATGTGGAGTGTGTTGGAGCATGTGATATGGATGTCTGCTCTGCTTCCTCCCCATCCCCGCAGGGTACTGCAAAGCATGCCAGCACAGAATACTGGAGCCACCACAATGTAGGAGTGTAGGCACACCCAAAGGGGACATGAGGAAGGGCACCGACAGCCCAAAGACCACACCTCTCATGCACACCAGAACTTGACTCCAGCAGAGGATGAAGGCAGTGGCCCTCTAAGAACCTAGAGTGACCAACCATCCTCTCCATCCTTTTCACTTACAGACTATCAAAGCAAGATGAGACTAGGGGAAATGCAAGTCCTCTGGAAAACAGATGTTAATAGGGGTGGAGGTGGGAGGACCTATGAAATTTCTCCTAAATATGAGGGAACCTTGGCTTTTGAAATTAAATATCAAGCCAGGTTGATGACACGTGCCTGCTTTCCTAGCATTCTGGGACGCTGAAGCAGGAGGATTGCAAGATCAAGCATAACCTGGACAACTTAGCAACTTAACAGGAACCTAAGTTTTAAAGAAAGGACTCAGAATGTAGCTTAAGTGTAAAGGTCCAGAGTTCAGTCCCTAGAGCAACAAGAAAGAGGAGGGAGGAAGGGAGAGAGAGAGAGAGGTCTTCAGCTGACTACAGAACATCTGAGCCCTTAACACCTAGGTTACAACTGGATCATAATCACCAGGAACTGAAAGACGGTTATTAGAGTTGTATTAACTATGGCAACACCTGGCTGCTGAAACAAATAAACCCTAAACATAATAAAAGCTCATTTATCACTTGGGTAGTGTCACGCTCGGTGGTCCTGCTCACCAGCAGATGGCTGTCCTCCAAGTGGCAATTAAAGAACCTATGCCTTCTTCCCGTGGCCCATCGCCTTTCCTCCATGGATCTTCTGGTTTTCCATCCTCTGTGCCAGTCTGCAGAGGAAGAGCTTGGAGGAGCTCCTGTGGGAGGTTCTAATGAGTCAGGCCTGGAGGTGGTTCTCAACACCTGTGCTCATCAAAAGCACAGGAAGCTGGGAGACAGAGTCTTCTCTACACAGCCAGGAGAAGAGGAAGTGAATTTCACAAATACCAGCCAATGAAGAAGTAACAAAGGTGTTTCAGTAGAAGGGACAGCATCAAAAAAACACACCGTGGGCAGACTGCTGCAGTATTGGCAGGGAGCAGCAAGCTGCATGGGCTGTCAGAATGCTGGAAGCAAGGACAGGCTACAGACTGAGTGTATATAGTACAGGCTCGGCCCACCTCCCCTGTCTGTGACTAGCAATGCATGGAACGTCGATGTACAGAGTGAAACAAGTATGGTCATCAGTTGCAAAATGACATCTTAGTCAATGACAGGTCACATAGAGGAGGGTGGTCCTGTAGACTTATAGGGAAGCTGAGAAATCCCCATCACTGAGTGATTTCACTGCTCTCCAAGGTCACAGCCCAACACGTTCTCATGAGTTGTGGTGACGCTGGTGGCAACAAACCCACTGAGTGGCAGTCATGGCACAATGAATAGCACAGATGATAATAATAAAGGACCATGTTACTAGCTTACGTGCAAGATTAATGTCTGAATTTTTAAAATTATTACAATAAAAGATGCATTACCATTAATGCCCCTCATAATCCTCCCTCTCACTTGAAATACGCTTATTGCATTGTTCTTGCCACCTTCTGGAGCACTCCTGGAAATCCTCTTTCCAGTCTTTGGTGGTGCTGCCGCAAAATCTCAAATTGATCCACAACATTGACCTTCCGTGGTCACTTTGACTTTGGGGAAGAGCCAGAAGTCACATGGGGCTACATCCAGTGAATAAGGTGGATAAGGACACATCAAAGTACTTTCATTTGTCAGAAATTTCCAAAACACAATTTGAATCAATTCAGGACACTTAGGCAACCAGGTCAGCAAACTAAAGACACTCACAAAAGAAGATGTCCAGAACTGCTCCAGAAAGTGCCAAGAACAATGGATAGATGTGTTCAAGGCAAGGTGGAGTACTCTGGAGGGGATTCATGGGAATGTGTTTTTTACTGCAGTGAATTCTTTTTATTTATCTGAATATTTGTCATATATTTCAATCATACACCTCATACAGGGCTCCACACTATTGCATATTGCCTGACTGCTCCCCACGGAGGTCTATCCAAGATGGGAGCTGACTCTCTTGGCTTCAAGAATTTGAATTTGGAGCAGAGCTTGGTGGCACATGCCTGTAATCCCAGCACTCAGGAGGCTGAGGCTGGAGCATCGCCTTGAGCTCAAGGCCAGCCTGGTCTACAGAGTGAGTTCAAGGTTAGCCTCCACTATAAAGCAAGACCTTGTCTCAAACCACACCCCTCCAAAGAATTTGCATTTGATAGCCACCTCCTTTGTTTTCATTATGCCAGGGGCCACACATACACAGGCTGTCTTAGTTACTTTTCTCTTGTTGTTCAGACAAAATACCTGCCACCCAAAATTAAGGAAGGAAAGGTTATTATATTCACAGTTTGTGGAGGTTTCAGTCCATACTTGGCTGACTCTGAGGCAGAGTGGCACATGGTAGAGGGCCACAGTTCACAGCAGAGCAAAAAGGAGGAGCTGCAGAGAGCAAGCCTCTTTTCCTCCCTTATACTGTATGCAAAACCTCTGCCCCAGGATAGGTGTAGCGCTCACCCATAATTCCAACACTGGACCCTGAATCAGTCATAAGCTCTAGAAGCCCACTCCATGACTGTATGAGGCTTTGAAGGGACATTCAGACACAAACCACAGCACAGGTACATGTGGCATGTGTGACTGGACACAGGACATGAAAGCAGGACTCCCACTTGAACATGGCTATCACAGGCATGTCAGTACTTCATGGCTCTCCCACACATGTCCACCTGTTCTGAATACATTTGTAGGCTTTTATTGTGCTACTTCATCTTCTCTTTCAAAACCAATAAAGAAAGATCCCAGAATCTTCCAGGGAAGCAGTGACATCCTCCTAGGAATGTAGTCCATGAGCAGTGTGAGGGGTATTAAAGGGTAAAGTAATCAGCCATCTGCATTAACTAAGTCTAGCCAAGGAAATTGTTTCTGTCTGCCTGGGCTTGACAAATCAATTGATCTATTACACTATTCCCTGGGTTTCCTGAGAGCAACTGTTCAGCCTTTCTGCACAAATATATTGCAATATTGAACTCAGTAATAGACAGAAAGTTATCAGTGATCCTAAGAAAAAAGAGCCTTTCTCTAACATCACCTCTCTGCACTAAATTGCTCTTATCCAAGTAGTTTAAAGGCAGGAACCCAGCTCTTCACTCCAAGTGCCTCTTGGTCATCCTGTTCCTACGTCCCTTGCAGGCTGCACAAAGCACATTGCTAGAGGACTCTAGCTAATGCCACCACCTTTCTCCCAGACTGCTTTTCTGCTTCCTGAATCCCCCTTAATGATGTTCCTGCAACTTCTCAACCTTCATTTCTGCCCTATCAAGTTAGGACCAAAATGTTCCAAAGCCACATGAAGCAATGCTACCTGCACTCATGGGCAGGACTGGGTACCTGATTGGCAGTGCCCAGTGCAAAAGGAAAATGTGGGGGCCTTTCTAAAAAAAGAGGGGTAAAGTGCCATTCAAGGCACTAAAATAAGGACCTTATTCTTTTCTTCTATGCTTTCTTTCTTGCCTAGTAATGCTGTTTTTTATAATCTGTTTTAAAAATACTATTGTAAGTAAAGAAAAATTAAACTTCTCAATTATTAGTTTGAATTTTCCCATTTATATTTGCACTGTAATGAAGACAATTATATTTGCAATATAATTTTATTTATTTATTTTTCTGGTACCGGAAATCGAACTTATGACCTCGCACTTCCCAGGCAGATGCTGTGCCACTGAGCTAAATCCCCAGCCCCTGCAATATAACTTTAAATGCAGGTATAAGGTTGAAATGCAAATATGAAAGCATTTAACCCTTCAGTGGACTCACAATTCATGTTTCATATTTATACATGCATATGTATTTTCTTTTTTCAGTCTTTTTTTTTTTAGTACATGTTTCACAGCACATAATGTTACATTTATTGGGAGCAGGCGGTACATGTACATCCTATCTTAATTCATTTTTTGTTTCTTTCTCCTCCCCTGTCCTCCCAGCTGCATCTTTATTTCCCCTTCCCTTCTTCCCCCCTGAGTCCATCTGTTGATCCCCTCCCCTCCCTACTTTCTAATATCTGCCTTTTATTTTGCTAATTATTTATATTTTGGGTTTCTCATAGACAAGAAACCATGCAATATTTAGGCTTTTGAATCTGATTATTTCACTTAATATTGTGGTCTCAAGGTACATCCATTTTACTGCAAAAGACTCAAGTTTATCCTTTTCAATGGCAGGGTTGTACTTCACTGTGTGTAAATGCCATAATTTCATCATCCATTAATCTGTTGATGGACATACTGGCTGCTTCTAAGCTTTAGCTGTTATGAATTGTGCTGCTGTAAACATGAATATCCACATATCACTGTAATATGATGTCTTTCACTCTTTTGGGAAGATACTTAGAAGGGGAATATCTGGGTTGAATAGAATTTTGAGTTTTATTTTTTCGAGGAATCTCCATACTGATTTCCATAGTGGTTGTGCTAGTACACATTCCCACCAACAATGTAGAAGTGCTTTGTGTCCCTTGAAACCTCACTTGCCCTTATTAGTATTTGATTTGTTGATAATCACTATTTTTTTCTGTGATAAGATGGAATCTCAGTGTTGCTTTAATTTACATTTCTCTAATGGCCAGTGTTGTTGAACATTTTTTCAATCACACATGCACATACACTTTCATTTCCTTCAAACAAGAGTGCCTTGGTTAGTTTTCTCTTGTTTCTGAGACAAAATACCTAACACCCAAAGTTAAGGAAGGAAAGGTTTTTTCAGCTCTCAGTTTGTGGAGGTTTCAGTCCATAATCAGCTGGCTCCAAGGCAGGGTGGCATGGCACAGGGGCAACACTTCAAGGAAGCAGAAGACAGCAAAAGCAGCAAGAACAAAAAAGGAGTGGGAGACAAGCCTCTTTTCCTCCCTTATATTGTATGCAGGCCACCCACTCTCAGGTGAGTATAGCATTCACACTATCTCCATGCCCTCTTCTTGCACAGGCTGAGGATGTTTATGAAGTGAGGTCCCCTGCTGAATCACTTAGTTAATCTTTTAAACTTCTCAAGTGGACACAATGAGCAACATTCTAGAGTGGTAAGGGCATGTCCTTTTCACTCCAGGATGTAGAACTGCTGAGTTACTTAGCTATGTTTCCAGACTCCTCAAGTTGACACAATATATCAATCATAACAATCCACCCCATGTCAACTTGGCAACCAGACAGTATTTTTATTTCACAGCTTGAACATTACAACACAGGCTTAGCAATCCTTAAGAACCAGTATTAAGTCTATCAACATTATATTATTTTACAGCCATAACATTTTGCCCCTGGCCCCCGCAAAGACTCATGTACACATCTCTATGCAAAAGGCATTTAGTCCATCTGCAAGAGTTGCCAAAGTATTAACAATTTCAGCATTGCTGAAAAGTCCAAGTCCCAAGTCTCCTCAGAGATGTAGGCAAACTGTTAGTTGCAAGCCCCTATAAAAATGACAAATTAAACACTTCCAACATTCATTGGCACAGAATAAACATTTTCATTCCGAAAGTTACAAACAAGGGGGTACAAAGGAATGGGTACAAAGCAAGTCCAAAATCCAGCAGGGCAAACATTAAGTCCTGTAGTTCCATGTCCAGTATCTGAAGCAATCTGTGGCACATTGTGAGCTACAAAGGGCTTGCGTGACTCCGCCCCTATGGCACTTTTCATGGTTATAGCTCTCACAGGTTCTCTTTGGGGCTCACTCTGCTCCCTCCTTGCAGCTTTCCTTAGATGATCTATGTTCCTGATTTTTCCAAACTTCTGGGTTCTTTGCTGCACTTTAGGCTTCTCATTCATCTTTGCACACTGCCCTCTCAGAAGCACACTTCCTGGCTTCCCAGGCCTTCTTCTGAAATCTAGTGGAAGCCTTTTTAACCTCAGAACTCTTGCATTTTGCATGCATCTAAAGCCAGCACCATGTGGATGTGCCAAGGTCAGCTGCCAGCTAGAGCAGTATCCAGGCTTTCTTCTCTCTTGGCTATAGGGGTCAAGTGCCTGGATCACTGAGCACTCTGAACCTGATTCCAAGGAACAAAATTTCTATGCCACTGCCATTCTGGAACATGACACTTTGCGGTTTTCTTCTCAAAGCAAAGTCTTTAACTTTTGCAGTTTTGAGGCTGCAAAGGGTGGAGACTTGCTGCTTCTTGTGATCCCTCAGGCCATCTTTTCTGGTCTCTTATTCCTTTTCAGCAATGGAAATCTCCTCATCTCTATCTTGGTAGTCCACAGCTTTACTGGAGCTTTCTATCTGGCCAAACTCACATTTTAAATCATTCTGGCTGGGCTCTTTGCTTTTGATTCTCAACATAGATCTGGCTAAAAGCCCCCAATGATGGACATGCTGCAGCCTCAATATTCACTTGCTTTGAAATTTCTTCTGCCAGATTAATCAGTCCATTGCCCTTAATCTCAGTCTCATGCGAAGTCTCTGGGCATGAGTAAAATGCAGACAAACTTTTTTGCACACATCATCTGGAGTCCTACAGCCAATGTAGTCCTTCTTCCCGGAAGAAACCTCTCAA
Organism: Chinchilla lanigera; assembly: GCF_000276665.1. Classification (NCBI taxonomy): domain Eukaryota; kingdom Metazoa; phylum Chordata; class Mammalia; order Rodentia; family Chinchillidae; genus Chinchilla; species Chinchilla lanigera. Next base: position 6,696,091 of record NW_004955460.1, on the reverse strand, counting down.
GCTTGGTCTTTACCAGCAGGATTTCTATCAGCCATCTGATCTTCTGAGCTCCAACCAGAATCTCCCATACAGAACAGCTTAAGGTGGTCCAGTGCTACTCTTTGAGGAGACATCTCTGAGCCTTTCCAAACTCTTCCCACAAGCCATTCCCAAAGGCTCTTCAACCACATTGTCAGGTGTAGCCACAGCAACGACCCCACTTCTGTGGTACCAAATTTTGTCGTGGTTACTTTTCTCTCATTGTTGAGACAAAATACCCAAAACCCCAAATTAAGGAAGGAAAGGTTTATTTAGCTCATAGTTTGTGGAAATTTCAGTCCATAATCAACTGGTTCCAATGTGTGGTGGCATGGCCCAGGAGCAACACTTCAAGGCATCAAAAGACAGCAAGAACAGCAAGAGCAAGATGGTGGGGGAAGCAAACCTTTTTTCCTCTCTTACAGTGTATATCCGCTATTCATCCAAGCTCACAGCATCTCGGTGCCCTCCTCTTCCACAAACTGAAGTTGTTTACAATGTAGGGACCCTGGCTCCATGCTGAATCACTCAGTCAACCTTCTAAATTTCTCAAGTGGACACAATGAACAACATCCTAGAGTGGTAAGGGCATGTCCTTTTCACTCCAGGATGTAGAACTGCTGAGTTATTTAGTTAAGCTTCTAGACTCCTCAACTGACACAATGTATCAACCATGACACTGAGGAAATGCTGCATAAAACCAGAAACAAAGAGAAAAATAATCTCTGTTCTTATTTTATTTCTTGAAATGCACACAGTCTAGCAATACTCTTAACCTTCAGTGAACTGATGAGGAAGGAAGGACCGAAAGAATGAGAAATATGTGTCCCTTGTTTTTCTTTTCCTTCCAGGCCCTCAGTTTTTAGTATGTGGTCAGCTATTACAGGGCACTAACTAGACTAAGAAAGGATATGACAGGATTTCTTGGCTACTCGTGAATGTCATTTCCTCTTTTAGCATCTAAAGCCAGCCTGGGTTGAAATGAAAAGCATTGCCTCTCAAGCCTGTCTGCATCCCGCTCACTCAGCTGTAGACATAACACACTTTCTTTGTTTTTACTTTGAGACTTGCAGAACTCATGTGCATGTGGACCTACCAGGATCCTACATTCATGGTGCATCTCCAGGGCTAAGCGTTTGCAAATGGGGCAGTTTGGGTCAGCAGACATGTACACTGCATGTGTCTCTACTGTGCACTGCCCAAGCTCAGCGTGTCCCACTAGGCTTATAAAACATGGGCTCAAAGAAACAGGTGGAGAATTGCAAGACAGCTACAGCAGAACATTAGACTAAGCACCGATTCTTCTGAGTGTACCTTTGCCTTCCTACCTGCGAAGCCAGCCCTAAGGGAGAGCATTCTCAGGTAGAAATCAGCTACATACAGAGAGCAGTTCCTGTCTTCCTGACTTTCCCCACTAGAAATTTGATAATGATAATTAGAATACCTCTACATCTTAAATCACCTGGTAGATTTTTAAATTCTTGAATCTTTTTTAAAAATAAATTTGGCTCTTGTGAGACAATAATACGTAAGAAATGAAAACTATACAGTTATATTATTAATTTAGATATTATTATGTTCAATAATAATAGACCAAAGACCATCCATGAAGTTTTGATATTAACCCACTAAGGAGCTGATGAGAAGCCCCTGTCCAGTATATGGAGACTGACCTGGTCTCTTCCACACTGACTGGGCTTCAGTCTCTACAGGCAGAACCATACTGTCTGTCTGTAACAGTTACTAGCAGGTGATCCAGGAGGTTAACTCTACTTCTGTGCTTCCTTCTCTATTCTTTTGCATATTGCTTTATCTTCTGGGGCCATTCATGGGAACCATGTTCTATTTATGTGAATTGTGTCCAAATAAGGATGTAGAAGATAATTTATTCTTGGACAGGAGTTGGATTGGGGTGGGAGGATGTTTTCTGTTTTCAGGCTGCTGGAGAATCACATGTAAGTTATTGGTGGTATCTGTCGTGGTTCATTAATTTAAGCAAAAGAAGAAAGGAAGATGCCACACATTGGTTCGCTTAAATAGACATTTATTTATCCACAGTCCCAGGAGCTGCAAGTACAACATTATGGACTAGGCAGGTTTGGTTTCTCCTGAGGGCTTTTTCTGTGGCCAGCCTGAAAGGTGACCATCTTTTCCTGTTCTCCCACAGCTTTCTTCTGTGCACAGGGCTCTGGCGGATGTCCTTCCCATTCTTACCCTGACAGCAGTCATACTGGGTTGGAGCCCCACCCTTATGTCCTTACTTAAAGCTCCTCAATCCAAATGCAATCTCATTGAAAGTTAGTGATTCAACATATGATTTCAATTTAGTCCATAACCTCCCCACCAAATGGAGAGAAGAGGCCAACCAGGCAAGTGGGAGCAGCTGGGGGGCCCACCTTGCTCCTCTGGACTGTCATACTAGACACAGAGGTGTTTTCCCCACCTGTGATTCTTTTCAAGTTCAAACCACAAGGTGTCTTTTTTTAATGGCACAAATACATGCAGATTATGGGGAGGAGATCTGGGAAACCAAAGGAATGAAGGTTTGTCCCTGTTAACCTCGGGTACATTTTGCTCCCCTTCTAGCCCTAGCCACAAGGCTGTTAGCTGAGCTTAAGAGAAGGAGATGCAAGCAAAGTGGAGACAAAAGGGACAGCTGGTGGGAGATGGACCTTAGTGTCACTGAAGTGAATTGTGTGGCTCATTTCAAGTGTTGGCCAGGTTTCTTCAAGGAGTCTACAAATTAAATAAACAATACTTTGATACTCCAATGAGATTAAATAGACACAACAGCCAGAGTCTTCTCTGGATCTCTTTCTCATCTAATATAGATTAACTCTCTCTTGGTGCTTTATTCTGTCTTCTTTCTATACCTTGGCTTCCTCTCCCTCCAACTTCTGGGGGACCTAGAGAATTAGAAATTTATCTCTGCGGTATCAGAAATTAGGTTTGCATTATTCCCCACTTCTTGCCTGTTATCCACAACCTATTATTTTCATTCACTGACAAGTATTAAGTGAATACTTACTATGCATCAGTCACTGTTCTGCCGACTTGGACATGTCTGGGAGCAAAATAAAGGGCAATATCTTTACCAGGAGTGCCTACTTTCTAGCCATGAGGTAGCAAATATACCCAAATGTAAATAGAGGCATATTACATATGGTAGATAATGATGAGTGCCATGGGGGTGGGAGATGAAGCAGCACAAGATAAGGTGGATGGGGGGTGCTGCAGCCCAGGGACATGTCAGTAAATTAGAGTGTCCAAGGGCCCCCTTGGTGGACACAGTGAACTGGATGATCTCCATCAACCCTCCAGATCATCTTTGCTTGTGCCTTACTCTGTGCCCTACATCAGCTGCACCAATAGGCCCTCTTGGGTTGGCCTCGATTTTCCCTTGGGGTTGGGCCAATGGATGGCACTAGCAAGATGATGAAGGTGCATAGCACACTGAGGTCAGGGTATTCATTCCAGTACAAAACAGAGAGCAGCTCCTGACATCAAGCTTCCTCCTTGCTAGGCCACAGGCAGGCCATGGCTATTGTCCTCACTGATAGTCACAGCTCTGCCTGGGCTCCAATAGCTGTTCATTCAAACTTGGGCTCCAGGAAGCGCTCCCTCCTGTTGCTGATCCCATAGTGCTTCCCTCTCGCTCACTGGTTTCCAGGAAGTCTACCCACATTTTTGCACAGTGAACCCCTTGTTTATGTTCTCCAGTTAGCTCATTTGAATGGACAGTTTCCTGCTGAAATTTTGATTTACAGGGTAAGAAGTCTGGGAAGGAGGGACTCCAGGATATTGCCTCCCCTCTGGGTGGGTTGGCCAATTTGAGGCATGTGTGACTAGTCTTCTTGGAAAGAGAGAGAAGGAAATGGTGCTGATAATCCATGGCATACAAAAGGATATCACTGTTCTTATGAGAACCAATAATCTCAACTGGAAAAATATTCACATTGGTCCCCTACCTTGTGGAATGAAGATTATATTGAGAGAAAGAACCAGTGGGAGCCCCCAGATAATCAACCCAAAGCAACTGGCATCTCTAGAGGAACTGCAAAGATAGATGCCATCATCGGAGACTTGGGAGATGGAGGAATGATTGTTCTTACTGCATCTCCATTTCACTAGTCTATTTGGCTGCTGCAAAAGCCAGATGGGTCTTAGAGAACAACTGTGGATTGTCCCAGATTTAATCAGCTTATGACAATCACAGCTGAGGCTTTGGATGTGGGCTTTTCATTGGAGCAAATTAATAACCACTTTTGTCACCTGGTTTTCAGCTATTGGTGTGTAAAAATTGTCATAAAATGTGGGAAGAGTGGATGTCTGCCAGGCTCCTTTCTCAGCCACGTTGATGTTTGTCCAGTGGGCCACATTCAGAGTGGCTAAAGAGACAAAAATGAAGGTTTGGACTTTTCATTCCCCAGGTTGACTTAGCTAGAGACACCACTGACTATCCAGTATTCTGATAGCAGAGGCCACCACTGAGTCCCTAATAAAACACCATGGACTGTGATTCATCCTTGCAGGAATAGATGCAGGCATAAAGATGTGCTTCTTATCAGCAGCACTTATACACATGGACCTTCAAATGCCTTATCCTTTGATACCATGCTTCATAAAATGTTATAACCATCTAAGCCTTTTATGTGGTGATGAAGGAAGTGGGCCAAGGGGTTTTTTACTTTAGTGGTGAGTATTTTCTCCTTTCACTGAGAAACAGAAGGAATGACAAATCATTGGAATGGACCCATGAAGTCAATCTCTTATAAACTGTGTCATAAGCCAGCATCCAGTATCTGATGCCATCATCCTTAAGTTGGAACACATAGAATTAGTAGCCATGGGATATTAAGACTGGCTGGGTAAAATGTTTGATGTTATCCTGGGATGTCAAGATTTGTACCTCACCAGGAAACAGAATCAGAATTCAAAAAAATTAGGAGTTGAACCTAATTCTGGATAATCTTTGGTTCTTTGTGTCAATAAACTAGCAAAGAAGGTGGTTACTCTCCTGGCTGGGGTAATGATACAATGAACCTGTGAAATCAACCTCTGAAAATATCTTAATAAGTTTATATCCAATTGAAATAAATGTTTGAACACACTGAAGACACAAAAAGAGGTGGTTAGATGTCAAATTTGCCATGAAAGTTTTCTCTCCCTTCTTTAGAGAAGCAGAGCATAAAAATCCTAAAATTTAGCAGGTAATTACCTTGTCCTTCCTTCCAAGGACAGCACTTGCCAAGATGTTCTCATTCCTGGCACATATTCTTTGGAATATGTAAGGCTTCCGTAGGCATCTCTTTAATTTATTTATCATATTCTACATAATCTTTATTCATAGCCACATCAGGATTTGATGATCAGACCATAAAGTAAACACCATGCCAAAAAACATACAAGCTTTAGCCAAGACTGAAACAATTGCCAAAATTTTTGTTTGAGGGAAGAAGACAATTTTTTTTTCTTGCTTGTGAATTTTTTTTATAGATTTCCAGTGCAGGGTGTTTTGAGGGCCATGATTCTGCAATAACACTATGCTGACTTGACATTAACAAAAGTGATCACTAAATCCCTTGGCCTATTGTGTCTTCCAGCTGTGGTATAATGGTGGTTCAATAGTGTCAAGGTCAGAGGGTTAGGAATGGCTAAACAGTAAGAGAAAGTAACAGTTTTATTTGGCAGCGGGGTTCCTGTCCATCACTGGAGGCAGACAGGCTTGGCAAGGGAAAGATATGGCTGTCCTTGGTCAGAGGGCAGAAATGGCATCCAGGAAATCTGCAAAGCTGCACAACAACCAAGAGCTGAGGGCACTTGTGATTAAACAAGCAAGACTAGATCTACAGCTGCAGTGGTTTAAAGAGTCACCTGAGGGCCACCATCAAATTTTAAGAGGCAACTACCTGCTCAGCTTTGCTCTGGTTGGCCAGACCTTATTAATTTAAATGATCCTTACTGACCCCGTCCTCACTGCTTGTATTGTCTGTATTGTGAGTTGGCTGGAGTTTGAGAAAAGAGGATAAATCCCAACTTTGGCATCTATTAGCTGTAGAATTTAATGGGAGTTGCATTTGTATGATCTTTCCCAAATTCCTAGTTTTCTCATAGGAACAATGGGAACCATACCTTCTTCATTAAATGAGGTCGTGTTTGCAAAGTACCTTAAATAATATCTCGTAGGTGTCAAGGCTAAGTAAATGGTAGTGATAGTGACGATGACTGTGGTGCTAGTGGTGGTGAAGGCAATATCTCCAAGGTCCAAAGGGACAGAACATTCAGACAGTCCTGGGACTATTTTACCTTTTTGTGTTTTTTTTTGTTAACTGAGCTGGGCAAGAGCTACACTAAGAAATCCTAAAGTGGTAAAAAGGAGCAGTATATAAGCCACTGGCACTGAGCTTAGTCAATATCTATAGAGATTAAAGAGTACCTGTATGAGAGAAGGAAGAGGTACAATAACTGGCAAGAATACTCCTGTGAAAGTGACCAAAATGACCAAGAGAAATTTAAAAAGTAGAGAAATAGACAGAGAGCAGAGCTTAAGATGTATTTCCATATCCAGGGGTAGAAGTGATTTAAAGAAGGAATGTTGTGGATAGTGTGTCAGCCCACGCTGGGCTGAACCTCAGACATCTTTGGGAAGCATGGTGAGTCTGGGCTCTGCCTCCCTGATCAGCGTGCAAGGCAGGCAAAATCTTGGGCACCCTCTGGGGCCTAGGAGGCTCCCCAACACACCCATAGTGTGTCTTCTGGGGTGGGGTCGAACATCAGACACCTTTAGGAACACGGTGAGCCACTCTGGTGCCTCCCCCACTAGGGTGTGAGGCACGTGGATCCCTAGACAACTTCTGGGGCCCTGGTGGTCACTGCCAGAACAACTCACATCCACCTGGCAGCTCAGCTGAAACCTGAACATAGTCGGCGGCCTCGGGGAGCTCACCCTCACCTCCTCCCCTTCCAGTGTGGAAAGCAGGCTCTGTCCTGGGCAATACCTGAAGCCTCGGTGAACTCGACCTGCATCCCCCACACTCTTGTGGAAGCTGGGCCGAACCCCAGACAGTCTCAGGAACACCTGTGAGCCTCCCCCGCTCTTCCCACACACTCCTGGGAGCCAACTGAATGCAAGAAAGGTCGGGAGCTTCTGGGACCCCACCTTGCCACCACTGACCAGTACAGGAGCTACACTGAGCGCTGAGGATCTTCAGACTCTCGCACTGCCACTCACAAACAATCAGGACAGTGAGACTACACTACAGGGAGTTTCTGGTGCTTCAAAAATGACCAAATGAAGGAGCAAAATGCAATCCCAGACCTCCACACCACCCAAAACAAGTCCAGAAGGCATCAGTACAGAAGAGCCTGGAAGTCATACACCTGAAATTTCTGAAATGATAGCAACTGAAGTAAAGAAACAACTTCATCAGGCCATAGAAGACATCAGATCAGAAATAATGTCTCAGGTGAGAAAAGAAATGACAACAATAATGAAAGAAATGTTCAGCATGTCCAAAGATGACATAGACAAGAAAATAGAAGAGCATAGACAACTCATTGAAACCTTCAGGGAACAATATAGAAAAGAACTAGAAGGTATGAAACAGATGCAAACAAATATTCAGGAACTTAACAATGCCATTGAAAGCTTACAAAACCACCTGAATGAAGCTGAAGATAGACTTTCAGACCATGAAGACAGCATTGCCACTAATGAACGTGAAAGGAGGGATCTCTTAGAAACAACAAGGAATCAGGAAATAATAATTCAACAGCTGCAAGACAAAGCAAAGAGAAACAATGTCAGGTTAATAGGTATTAATGAAACAGCAGGGGTCAACACAAATGACATAAAAAGACTATTTGCAGAAATAATAGCAGAAAATTTCCCAGGCATGGTAAAAGAATCAGACATCCAGATAAGTGAAGCATATAGAACTCCAGTTAATCATAACCAAAATGAATCTTCACCCAGACATATAGTGATCAAGATCCCAGAAACTCAAGAAAAGCTCAGAATATTAAAAGCTGTTAGAGAAAAGAAACAGATCAGCTATAAAGGAAAGCCTATCAGAATCATGGCAGACTGCTCAACACAAACCATCAAGGCAAGAAGAGCTTGGAGTGAAGTACTTCAGGTACTGAAAGAAAACAATTTCCAACCCAGATTGATGTACCCTGCAAAGCTGTCTTTCAAATTTAATGGAGAAATAAAATATTTTCATGACAAAGAGCAACTAAAGAAATTCATGAATGCTAAACCAATGCTACAAAGAGTACTAAAAGATATACTAGAAAGAGATAAAACAGACCATAATTTCAAGAATAACAACAGAACAACAAGCAGAACAAGCAATTAAACAAAGGGAAAAAGAAGGATCCAACAGAAGGAAAATAGCGTCACAAAGATAAGCCAGTACCTATCAGTTATAACCGTCAAGGTAAATGGTTTCAATGCACCAACCCAAAAGAAGCAGACTTGCAGGGTGAATTAGGAAACAAAACCCAACTATATGCTGTATACAAGAAATACATTTAACTCAAAAGTAAATTCAAAGACTGAAAATTAAAGGATGGAAAACAATACTCCATGTGACAGGAACCCAGAAAAAAGCAGGTGTAGCTATTCTCTTTGCAGACAACGTGAACTTCAAGCCAAGAACAATCAAAAGAGATAAAGGACAATCAAAAGAGATAAAGTCACTACATACTTTTGAAGGGGAAGCTTCAAGAGGAAGAGATAATAATTGTAAACATCTATGGACCAAATATAGGAGCACCACCTATAGAAGACAAATTCTCATGGACACGAAAAATGAAATAAGGAGAAACACGATCATAGCAGGGAACTTTAACACACCATTGTTACAAAGAGATAGATCAACTAGACAGAAAATTGGGAAAGAAATAACAGAACTTAACCAAACGTGTGAACATATGGACTTAGTAGACCTTTACAGAGTGTTCCACTGAAAGGCATCAGAATACACATTCTTCTCAGCTGCATATGGGATGTTCTCAAAAATAGACCATATACTAGTACATTGAACATGTTTAAATAAACGCAAAGGAATTGAAATTATCCCATGTATACTATCAGACCATAGTGCAATGAAATTGGAAATTAACGACAAAAGAAAACACAAAAACTCCATAAATAGTTGGAAACTCAATAACATCCTCTTGAACAACAAATGGGTCACAGATGAAATCAAAGTAGAGATTAAACACTATTTATGATCAAACAAAAATGGAGATGCATCCAACAGGAACCTGTGGGATACAGTGAAAGCAGTCCTTGGAGGGAAATAAATAGCAGTGAACTCCCATCTCAGGAAAACAGAACAAGCACAAATAGTCTTATGCTGCACCTCAAGTTCCTAGAAAAAGAAGAGCAAGTCAAACCCAGAGCCCAAAGATGGCAGGAAATTATAAAGCTCAGAGCAGAAATTAACACAATGGAGACTAAAAAAAAAATACAAAGAATTAATGAATTGAAGAGCTGGTTCTTTGAAAGAATAAATAAAATGGATAAACCCCTAGCCAACCTTATCAAAAAAAGTAAAGAAAAATCTGAAATACATGCAATAAGGAATGAAAGGGGTGAAATCACTACAGATCCTGA
>NW_004955460.1:6665010-6683713 GCF_000276665.1 Chinchilla lanigera | reverse complement strand
CAAAACATAAATATATATATGAATAGCTGCTATGACTGTATTGCTGTTGTCTGATGGTGTATTGAAATGAACAGTTAATGATCACAATTTTTTATGTTCTGATCGACTTTACATGCTTGTGTCTGGTGGTCTGAGCAACTGATTTGAAGGTAACAATATGCAACGGAATTACAATAGTGAACTCCTACCATCTTGTCTAGTGAAACTCTGTGTTATCTCTAAGGTTTCACTGAAGAATTATTTTCTTATTCTCTTTAATGCTCTGAGCAATCTTTCATTCTTACATCCGATAACCTGAGCAATGTAGTTGAGGATAGCGATATGCAATGTAACAGTCACTGTTGATTTGTATTAATTTGTCTTGAGACCCTGTATCACTTTGAATGTTCTTGCATTGATTTGTTTATGTTCGTGACACTGGTATGCTGCTACTGTTCTATTTTTTTGTTTGTTTGTTTCTCATGTACTACTTTCTTTAAAATAAAAAAAAGAAAGGATGTTGTAGAGGGGTCATACAAAATGGAGACTGAGAATGCCATTGGACTTGGAAAGAAATCTCTACCTCAACAAATGAGGAATTTCCATGAAGTGACCACTTATGCCCATCAGGGTTCAGTTAGAGAAGCTCATACAGTAGGACATGTATGCTTAGCACATTCAGTATAAATGTTAGTCTACTATGGGATTTATTGCAAGTATGTCTTGGTTACTTTTCTCTTGTTGCTGAGACAAAATACCCAACGCCCAAAATGAAGAAAGGAAAGGTTTATTTAGCTTACAGTTTGTGGAGGTTTCAGTCCATACTTGGCTGGCTCTGAGGCAGAAGATAACAAAGCAACAAGAGCAAAGGGGGAAATGGCAGCCGAATGGCAAACAGCCAGAGCAAAAAGGAGGAATGGTGGCAAGCAGCTTCTTTCTTGCCTTACATCGTAAACAGGCTACCCCCACCTAAGGGGCGTGTAGCTCTCACGTAATCTTTGCCCTCCTCTTCCACAGGCTCAGGATGTATACAAAGTAAGCATTCTGGCTTCCTGCTAAGTTACTTAGCCAAACCTCTAGACTCCCCAAGTTGACACAATGTATCAACCATAACAAAGTAGTTGTCTTGCACCTTTATGGAGATCATAGGGCAGATGGATAGGAAGAAGGGACCATGGTAGCCTGGAATCCCACAGACACAAGCTGGAACTTGTAAAAAGTGTTTGGAAGAACTTTGGGAATAAAGTAAGAGATGTCTGCAACTAGAAGGAGAAAGAGGTGGATAGATGGTCCCAATGGAGAGTCAAAGCATGAATTGTAGCTGGAGAAAATAAGCAAGTGTCAAGACCTCAGCTTTACTGAGGCAAGGGCTGAGGGCTGGAAGAAGTAATCCACTGTGAACTCTGATCTTCCCATATATTCTTTCTGGATACTCTAAAGATGCAATCTCCCAGCTATACCTCTACCTGGGCCCATTCTCAGAGGTATATTTGCAATGGGCAAGCTTGAGCAATAAGGTAACATTTACCCTCAAAGCATAGGTTTGCTTTCTCTTGCTATAAATGCAGTGGACTCCCCAATTGCAGTGTTCCCTTACTATGACATAGCTCATGGCATGTACAGACTCCCCCAGAGGCTGTCTGTGTCACCCCCATAGGGCTTGCAAGAATGAGGATAGGAAACAACAGGCACAAGTAAGAACACAGTTGTGGCTACTCCTTGGCATGAACAATAAAGTCCTTTGTCTCTGACTTGGGGAACCTTGTTTTCTTTTTTTTCTTTTTTTTTTTTTTTTTGGAACCTTGTTTTCTACCTGTATTTATCAAATAATAATAGGTGAGTTTATTTGCTTCTATGTAGAGTAAAATCCAAGACACTTTATAGTTCTTGACACGTAGGAAAAGAGAAACAAATTTTTATTAACTACTTAAAGAATTAGATTTTAAATCTAGCAGAAAACTATATACAACTAAAATGCTTTTTGTTTCAAAAATGTCTGGCTTTCTTTAAAGTATTTATTGATTGGTTCTTATACTTTAGGAAGAAAACTAAACATGTCCTCACCTAACCCCCGAACTACAATTTCAAATGTACTCACTAGACAGGACTGTAATCTAGTGTGTTAGAATCTAAGACCTCCCCCTGGGCCTTATTTTCCTTAAATAGGAAATGGGGACAGTAACATTGGACTCATGCTATTTCATGGGTGAAGAGACTCATGGTCTGAGAGATGGCAAGCACCTTGCAAAGGTTGGACTGCTTCACCTTTCTCTTCCCATTTTTACCTGACACACTACCTTAAGATGGTTTCCTAGGTTTTGCACGTGTTTTCATATATTTTTACTCTAACCAGCAACATTCAGTAGAACGTCTACCCCTTAGATATTTTAAAGATCCAACCGTGAAGTGAATTTCATATCATTTTCTCAAGATTTCAGCGACTTAAATCCTATCTTTTATTTTTTAATCTTTTTTCAATCTACAGACTTCTAAAAATGCTGCTTTCTATATGCTAAGTGCCATTTGCAAGTACTTAAGGCTCTACATTTATTATTTTAGGTGAGTGCTTACATTTATTATTTTAGGTGAGCTTTCCATAATGCACTGTGTTATGTATAGTGGTGATAGTATTATAGTCCTTCACATCACAGACCATGAAACTGAAATGCCACCGTTTTGGTTTGGATCTTAAATGTTCCCTATAGGGTGGTGTGTTGAAGGTGTGGTCCCCAGCTGTGACACTATTGGGAAATGCTGGGACCATTAGGAACTGGGACCTAGTGGAAGGAAGTTAGGCCACTGGGGGCTGCTCTTGAAGGGTATCTTGGTTATTTTGCTCTTGTTGCTGAGACAAAATATCTGACAACCAGAATTAAGGAAGGAAAGATTTATTTAGCTCACTGTTTGTGGAGGTTTCAGTTCATACTTGCCTGGCTCCAAGGCAGAGTGGCACATGGCAGAGAGCAACAGTTCATGATGGTGGAAAACAGCAAAAACAGCAAGAGCAAAAGGGAGGAATGGCAGCAAGCAGCCTCTTTCTCTCCCTTACATATGCAAACTATCTGCCCCAGGGTGGGTGTAGCACTCACACTCATGATCCCAGCATTGGATCATGGATCAATCATAAACTCTAAGAGTCCACCCCGTTGACTGCATGAGACTTTGAGGGAACATCCACACACAAACCATAACAAAGGGGTATTGCAATCCTGGTTCCTCCTCCTCTCTTTCATTTCCTGGTCAACATGAGGTGAGCAGCCCTCTTTTACCACTGGTCCTGCAATGATGTATCCAAAGCAAGGCAGCCAAGTGACCATGAATTGAAATCTCTGAAACCCTGAGCTAAAATAAACCTTTTCTCCTATGAGTTGATTATTCTTGTTTGTCACAGGGATGGAAAGTTGACTAACACAACTATAGTATCACTCACAAAGATGGACATTAGTCCAGGGGCTCTGACTTTGCTCTATCCATTCGTCCCTGTTCTGCCCATTTTCTCCACTTCTGGACTTGTTGTCCCATGGTCTCTTTCTGACAGTGCTTTTGTGATGACCTGATGTTTCAGGTGGGGTCCTTTTCACTCCAAGGACCAGAAATCCCACTCAGGATGGGCTGACTTGTGCAGAGGAGGCAGTAGCAAGTGATGTCAGCACAGATGGAGCTGGGGGTTCTGAGCTGGGTTAGGGTCTTCTTTCTCTTCCTCAGCACCTCCTCTTGATTATGACCTCCTTCACTTACTGTGGAAGCAACTAAAGCAGCAACTGGAGCCTTGAGCAACTCCACAGTTAACTGTTCCAGGGGAAGGAGAAATATTTTCTTTGTCTGTCTGTACAAAAACAAAACAAAACAAAACAACAAAACCCTCTTTGTATCAGGTGCCTACTCATGGGACCAGTCATCAGTCAAGGTTAGAATACTATAGCTGTTCCTTTGACCATTCCTGTGTATGGAAGGCCATCAGGTTCCTCTGATTAGAATGTGGGGAACATGTTTCAGAGGACAGAGTAGAATAAGGGGGCACCTGATAGCAAAACAAAACAAAATGTAGACCCATAAATGTGCCAACCAAACCTGGCACTTGAGATTGTTACAGATAACTCACAGTCCATGTATCATAAAAGTTGATATACATTTTCTCTGGATTTCCACATGAGATTTTATTCCTCACAGTAAAGACGTTATTCTCTAAAATTGGTGTGATGTTATTTAATGTCTACAAAAGACTTTTCATAAAAATATATTTAAAATTCAGGAGAAAAAGTGTTTGTTAGACTTGACTGGGAGTTGAGGAAATGTGGCTCCCTGTAGGTAAGGACAGCAGAGTCTATGGGCAGCTGGGCATCTATCATCTCCCCACCTGCCCTCCTGCAGTCCCCATTTCTTGGCAGGGAAGCCAGCTTACTGGAGCATTCATGAATATATATTTAATGGTGTGACATTTATGCGATGCCAGGGAGACTTGGAAATGACTAAATTTAAAATAGATCTTAATACCTTAAGCAAGAGCGAGAAAGTAGAGGAAATGAAGAACATTCTGTGAGTTCAGAAGACACATTACAAAAGAGCTAAAAGCAAATATACCAGCTTCCAAAATAGATGCTTTATTATTTCATTGTCTACCTTGTCTCTTCCTCTCCATCCCAGATGTAGCAGGCACACTAGGGAGCCGTGAGAAAGCAATGGAGATTCCAGTGAGGATGTGATTACTGAGAATGACAGCCGTTGGCAAGCACTTCTTAGGTGACAGGGATGTTGACAAGCCTTTATAATATATAATCATATCTCAGTTAAGCCTCAAAATCCCAGAATGAATAATATCTGCATATTACTGGAGAACACTGAGGTTTAGAACCATTAAATTTCACATCCAGGTTTATTCAGTTGATAATAATTCTATTAGTGTTCTATTGTAGCTTCAACAAATTAGCAAATTTTTAGAGTTTAAAAAATAGAAATTCCCCAGCATACTGTACTGGAGATCAGAAGTACAAAAGTGGCTTCACTATGCTAAAATCAAGATCTTGACAGACTACTTCCCCCTTTAGAAAGTTCCAGGGCAGGAAAACCGTTACCCTATCTTTTCCAGCTTCAGGAGATGCCCATATTTCTTTGGCTCATGATCTTCTGGCTGAAAGTTTCTCACTCGGCCAGCTCTCTGCTTCTCCACTTTGCAAATTCCTTATGGTTACATAGGGCCCCCTGGGAGAGTCCAGGATAATCTCTTTATATTAAGGTCAGTTCATTAGTAACCTTCACTGCATCTGCTCCACTGTTTGCCTTTGCCATGCAGCCTAACAACACAAACCCACAGGCTCCAGTGACTAGGACATGGACATCTCTAGGGGCCATTATTCCACCTATCACAAAATTCTCTGGCTACCTACTCCTGCCCCTTTCTAGTTTCTCCCTTGTATCTGAGCCTTGGACTTATTGTTTGTACCCCTGGACCAGTTGGTACTTCAGTTAAGATGGCTTAGCCCAGACATATATATGCATACTTGCAGATAAACACAAACTTCCTCTAGGGAATCTGTGACAACATGATCTCCTTGGGCTCTTCACTTAGTACACATTTGTTGTACCCCAGCTGTACACTGAGGATAACGGATAGTCCTTGTCATCACAATACTCACAAAGGGAAGCATGTGATAAATTGTATTAGCTTTCCTGTTACTGAGACACAATACCTGAGAACCTTGTGATAAATTGTGTTAGCTTTCTTGTCACTGAGACACAATATCTGGTCTCCATAATTTAATGGAGGAGAAGTTTAATTGAGTTCATGGTTTCAAGGGATTCAGTTCATGGTTAGCTAGCACAGAGGCAGAAACATCATGGCAGAAGGGCATGGTGGAGCAAGGCTGCTTAGTTTACGGCAACCGGGAAATAGAGCAGGGCCATAGAGGAAGGGGACAGGGACCAGATATAACAAGGCAAGTAGGTTTACACTTTAGAGCTCACGAGAATAGTCTGTAATTAAAATATGGGTGTAATTGTGCTCAGCTTGTGAATGGTCATTGAAACCAGAAGAATCAGTGAGATCTCTCAAGATCAGAAGATGAAATAGGCAAAGGCCCAGGGGTGTGCTCTATGAAACAAGTTTATGTAAGGCAGCATCATGCGGGGAAAGTACTCCCTGCAGAGACCTGAGAATGGGGTTCCAGGGAAACAGGAGAAAAACAAGAGAGCAGTCTGCAGAAGCTAATAGAAAAGAGCTTTTCAAATGAGGTTCTAATAAGCTGTTGAAGGCTGCAAAGAAGTCAAACAAATTACACTGTGCAAGCTCATCCATTAGGTTTGGCGTTTAGAGTTCTCTGGTCAGTGTGGTGAGAGGAATTTCATGGGGGCCAGAAGAGGATGGAGAATTGGAGACAATTCTCCCAGGTGTTTGGCTATAGAATATGAGCCAATTTTTGTTTGCTTGATTTTTTTTAGTATGGAAGAGCTGGAGGGGAAAGAGGATGAGAAACGGGAGCATAGTAATTACTGAAGAAAAGTAGTTAGAAGGAAGGAGCAAATGGGGTCCTGGGTCCAAGGAAAGAAAAGAATTCAGTGACAGAAGACAGCCACACCCTTTGCACAGACATTTCTCCCTTCAGACTGTGGGGAGACTGCAGTGTCCATCACCATAGTGGTGGAAGACAGTAAGTAAAGGGCAGCAATGACCATTATTGAGCTAAGGAGCTGGAAATTATTCCCAGATGCAGGACATAAACCAAAACCTAAAGAGTCAGGAGATTTTCTGGAATTAGTAAATTTAGCCACAAGGAAAAATTATGAGTTGAGTCCAAGTAGTAATGTGATAAGTAATTAATGTAATTAATTCCCTGCAGGTTCAACCAGAATTATCTTAACATCCGTACAAAGATGCATTGTATTGAGGCCAATTTGTTTTCTTCCACCCCACCCCCACCCCCACCTCCAAGTTTATCGGCCTGTAGAGGATTCTGTACTAAATCACAGTGATGAGTCTTCTCTGACTTGGGTTTGTTCCTCTGTCTGTGATGCCCTTATCTGATTTCCTAACTCCCTGAGTTTCACTATCTGCAGCATTTCTCTGGGGGAGATTTTAGGCGTCTACATCCCAGTTTCATTTTAGCATCTTTACAATATCTTTTAGATTACATCAATAATCTGCTCGTTTTAGACTTTGCTGTATGGAGCCAAGTTAATTAATGTACTATTTTAAAAGTGTAAATATAAATACACTGCTGCAAAGTGCATCAGAGTTGAAAAAGAAAGAAACAGTTTGTGTTTGCCTAAGTAAAGGCTGCAAAACCATGCAGTATAACCAGCACAGAATCTATAAGGATGGATTAGAACTGGTTCCTGCATGCCTGGAATTGCATGTGACTTTCTTTGTGTGACACTTGGTCTCTCACAGGCACTTAGGTACCGGTTCTCTCTGTCCATTTGCACACCCTCACGGAGTTCACTGTCAATGAGGAGGACTGGCTTTACTAAATACTTACAAGATGTGAGCAAATATATCATGAATGTTTAAAAATTCATTATAATAAAAGACTCATTGCCTTTAAGTCCTCTCAAAATACTCCTCCTCACTTCAAACACACTTGTTCCATTCTACTTGCTACTTTTTGAAGCATTTCTGGAAGTCTTCTTTTGTGAGTGTCTCTATGAGCTGTGATCAAAAATACAGTGAATGATGCTACTGAGAGCCCTGCAACAGAAAGACAGACTTGTAAAAGCATTCCAGTGTGTCTTCATCAGCCATAGTCACTGAATCCGACACTGTGTGACTTCTGGCACTCCCCCAAAGTCAAAATGACTGTGGAAGGTAAATGTTTTCATGAATTCAACAGTGCAGCTAAAGACAGTCATGAAAGAGGATTTTCAGAACTGCTTCAGAAAGTGGCAAGGATGCTGGGCATGTTATCTGGGATGTGCCTGTAATCCCAGAACCAATGCAAGAGGATTGTCTCAAGTTTGAAGGCAGTCTGGTCTACATAGCGAATTCAAGAACAGCCTGAACTACATAGTGAGATTCTGTCTCAAAAAACAAGAAAGTGGCAAGGATGATGGGATAAGCTGTTTGAATTAAGGGGGAGGATATTGAGGGGGATTTGTGACAATGTGTGTTTTATTGTAAGAAGATTTTTTAAAAAAATTTACATATTCACCAAATGTTTCAATCATACCTAGTACACCAGAAGAGAATGGGAACTTTCATGGTATGGAACTTCAGTTGCAAAGGGACAGAGGCATGAAAAAGCGTACAGCATGCAAGGAAGAATGAAAAGAAGCAAGTTCACACTGGCATTCTCCATGATCTGGTTAATTGTCATGTTCAGAGAGGTTATAAAATAAGAATATAGGCCAACAATTTCCCAAAAGAAGATTATTTTTTCTTCCTGCATGCTTGTTTTTTTCCTGTAATTCCCATTTGGCTGTTAATTCCTTTGCTAGCTTTTAAAATTTCAGATATTGTACTTTTCAATTCCAGATTTCTTTACTTGATACTTTTGATCTTTCTATTTTTCTACCTAGATTTCTTATTTTGTCATTCATTGCTAATTCATTTTGCTTTACTTCACTGAATGTAATGTTTCAGGTCTTTGGTCTGCTAACTCTACTGTATTTGGATATTCTCAAGATTGGTTTCATTTTATATTTCTTTTGCAAATGCACTGTGTTGTTTTGGTTATTTGTAACTTGGATAATTTTACAGTGCATCTTGGACATCATCTTATTTTTCTGCTGTTGCTGAAACAAAATACCTGACACCCAAAGTTGAAGGGGGAAAGGTTTATTTAGCTCACAGTTTCTAGAGTTTTCAGTCCATAATCAGCTGGTTCCAAGGCAGAGAACAGTTCATGGCAGACAGAAGATGGTAAAAGCAACAAGGGACCTTAATAGTGTCTTTCTACTCCTATCTATAGGGATTAGAGTAGTGCAAAATCAATCAGTGGACCAATTTAATAATCACACACCCTTCATCCCAGCAATGCGTCAAGAATCAATCACACACTCTAGATTCAGCCACTTCTGAAAAAGTTCCACCTATGACCACATGAGGCTTTTGGGGGACATCTAAACACAAGCCATAACAGACATCATGAATATAAAGTTACAGAATTCTATGTTTTACTATTTAGCTTCAATGAGGAAAATATTTAACAGCAAACTTTATTTATTTTGGTGTGGCTGCCTTTGTCAGCATAAAAATCTTTTGTTTTTGTCTGAACATCTGTTAGTCTACACTTGTGCCTATGTGGTAGAAGTGCGAACCAGAACTGAGGCCAGGCAGGGTTTGGGAACCATCTCTCTGACTCTTTCCTTTTCTGAATTCATTCTCGTCCTCCCACCCCAAGTTTCTTCTCCAGGAAGATTGTGATTTTCTTCACACCCTGAAGGTTACTCTGACTACATGGGCTACATCTGAAAAGTGGTCCCTGTAATCCCCTTCCTCTGAGGATGGGCTGTTCCCCTTGGATTTGGTCATTTTTTTCAGTCTCAAATATCTTCAGGAAGGTGCTCCTTATAGGATAGCCAGAGCTTGTTACTGCTACGCTCCAAAGCGCCAGTCTGAGAGGATCTTACTCAGCTCTTACCAGAAGCAGAAGTAAGACGTCTGATCTTGACCCAAGGTGAATTTGAAGCAGGAATCAACGTAAACAATGAGCCTGAGGGCTGAGAGCAACGACCCCAGCATTTTACAATGTGCCAGTATTTCCAATTAAAGCCTCGTGGATCAGCTCTTATAGTTTTCCGTGAACAGGCTGGCATTTCTCCCCAATTTGCAGGTGGGGAAACTGAGCCTCACAAAAGTTAAATTGCCACAACTCACAGAGCTGGGATTCAAATGTTAGTCTCCAAATGTATGCTGCTTCCATTACTCTCCACACCATTGGTTATGAATCCTAGGACAGTGTCAGGCTAAACAGGATTGCTTTCCTTTTTCCCCTGAAATGTAGAGATGATGATTGCTTCTATTTTTTTCCAATGAAAATTAAATTCCTGAAATATATTTAAATTACTTTGACCAAATATTTAAAACCTCACATTGATAAGTTCTCTAGTTCTGTTATAAAGAAATATTTAAAGTCCTGTATCAATTAGATTTAATTGAGTTAAGAAAACAGAGAATCAGAAAATAATGCGAGGCACAGTTTGTATTTCTTCAGGTTCATTTTGGGTATGGCATTAAAGCTGAAACACGAAGTAATGAGCAAGGCCGAGATACTTTTTCCGATGCTGTCTTGTGCTCCCCTTTCACAAAGTGCTCTGCGGCATGGTGGCTCATGTATGCCTGACAGCCTGCCATGGGGATAATAATTCCATACCTCATTTAGGTTTGCCTTGAAATACCTGCATGGTTTATCTTTCTCTTTGGGCTTCAGACAAGGGCAAAAAAATGAAATGGAAAGAAGAATGTGTTCCACATTCATCAGAAATGCTACCGAGGAGAGAATTTCTCTCCTGGTATTCAGAAAATTCTGCAGTTGGCATACACATCATCCTATTCAGGTTATTTGGGTTGTAGAAAGTACAACATAGATTAGGATGCCCAAAAATCACACAGGAAAGGGAACAGACAGAGGGCTGTATCTTAGATTTGTCTTAAAGCTGAGTTACCTTTCATGACATTGCAGTTGTTCCCCTGTCTTTATGGCTTAATTTCTGTCAGGTTTTGCTTCTCTGTCTACTACTGTGGTGAGAATATAGGTAGAATCCCACAAAGGCTTGGACCTCTGAGGTACTACTGGGAGGATATGTTGGAAACTTTAGGGAGTGAGCTCCAGGAGGAAGTCTTTGGGTCACTGAGGAGACTGGGATCCCTGGCTCTTTCTGCCTCTGCTGCCTGGCTCATGCAGACGGTGGCTTGCTTTGCCACACAGTGTTGCTATCATGTGCCACTTTGCTTGAGTGCAAAGCAATGTGCCTACCCAGTCTTAGGCTATGAGCCAAAATATACCTTTTCTCTTGATAAATCGGCAGCCTCATGCATTTTGTTATTGCAACAAAAAACCCCGACTAATCTGTCTGCTTTCCCTGCTGGTCTCATGGGCTTCTCTATAAACCTTACTTCATGAGAGCTGCAACTTCTGCTTACAGCTTACTCTCTAGGTTCCCTGCCTTTCTTCACTCATTTAGACACAAATAATAGAAATAGTATTACTACTAGATACCAGTTATGTAATGCCTGATTTGTGCCAAGCACTGTTTCAAATGCTTGACAAAAGGTAATCTATTTAATGAGTTCATTGGGTATGAGTAGGAAGACGAAGACATTTTACTCGTGCTTATTACTCTCATCTGAGCATTTCCAACAGTGCTAGGCACACAGAAGGTGCTCAATAAATACTTCTCTAAAATATACATATTTCTGGGTGTTTTGCATCAAAATCTCCAGGTAAAAAGTCCCAATAACTCAATAGTCACTTTGCAGAAGGGAGCACCTCTACCTGCTGAGTTTCCAAACTAGCTACTCTGTGAACCTCAGGCCAATTGTAGGTAGGGACCTAGCACTTTCTACAGTGAATGTCTGATTTACTAGGTTGTGACCAGAATAGAGTCACAAAGAATAAAAGTGCATGGTGATTATGAATTTCTTGGGCAGAAACATTAAAGGTGGCATGAGGTACCCAATAGAAACTGCAGCTACTAGCATATTCACTCTTAAACATATTTAGGAGATGTACTGCATGACTAAAAAAGCCACTGTATGTAGTACATAGGTGAGAGTGTGGAAAAGAATTAGAAAAGATCGTGTGTTTCCTTTCACTTTATGCTAGTATTCATGAGGAAAAAGAAATACTGCACGTGATATAAAGTAATTACCCAGTGTTCCCTGGTCAGTATTGCAGTGCATTTACCAAGGAAAGGGCTCCTGGGACTAGGGGAATCCAGGCTCCAAGAGTAGCACTGGATTGGATATGAAGGACCCATTTTTTAAAACTCAGGAAAAATTATGATCCTGCATTTTTCTGTACCCACAGCCACACCCTCAGAGGCAAAGACAGTAAGCAAAGCTCATTGTCATCCTACTAAAAGTAATCCAGGTAATAACAATGATCCTGCTGTTGAAATAGAGAATAATCATAAAGGTAGCTCTCAGAGTATCATTTAAAGTGGGAAATAGTGGAAAGAATCTAAATCTCCAACAATAAGGAACTGGGTACATAAACCATGATCAATTCATAGAGCTAAATATTTTTCCATTATAAACATGTTGCTTAGAAGAGTAACCAATAACTTGGGAAGATATTAAGACATATTGTTAAATGAAGCAGCAAACTATAAAATATTCATGTTTGATTGGGTTTTCTCTGGCAAAGATCTAATTTTTATCTCCTCACCTTCATACCCATCAATCATCTACCTATTGAAGGATATGCACCAAACTGCTAAAACTGCTTATCTCAGTATGGGAAAATTATGGATCATTTTAGGTTTTATTTTCCTTTTGCTTATCCTTTTTTCTATGGTATTTTTTTCTCTGTTGGATATTTTTTACTTCTAAACTAAGAGAACTGTGATGCATTACAATGAATGCCAGTGTGAGTGTGTGTGTGTGGGGGAGGGGTGGTGGAAATGCAAGCTGGGACAAGTGGACCCATGCAACTAAAGAGAGAGCCCATTCTTCCAGAGCTTTACTGTGTTCCTAGGACTCAGTTCCCTCTTTAACTCTGAGGACAGTTCTGAGTATCAACGTGCCTCCCAAAGTAATAATAGTCTTGTTTCTTCATAGATCCTTTTGATTACCAGATACTGTATTAGCTACTTTTTGTTACTAAAACACAATACCCAACACCTGCAACTTCAAGGAAGAGAAATTTATTTAACTCACAGTTTCCAGTGGGTTCAGTCCATGGTCCACTGGCTCCAAGGTAGAAATGCACGGTGGAAGAGCAAAAGAGAGAGAGAGAGACAGAGAGACAGAGAGAGAGTGCGCGAGAGAGCGAGAGAGAGAGAGAGAGAGAGAGGGAGAGAGAGAGAGAGAGAGATAGAGAGAGAGAGAGAGAGAGAGAGAGAGAGGGAGAGAAGGGAGTCAGCAACAAGAATACACCTTTCCAGGTCGTACCTCAGTGACCCACATCTAATCAGACCTTACATGCTACTCACACATTCAGACAGGCACTGATCCATGAATGAATCCGCGGATGAGCATAGCACCTCATGATGCTATACTTGTGTAAAAGTTTTGGAGGACATTGTAGATCTAAGCCATAACAGCTATCTTTAAATTGCTTATACCTGTAATCTAAAACCAACACGTGTGTATATCCAAGTCCCACTTAGAGTCTACTTTCCCCAAACTATGAATTTAGAATATAAAATATTTTCATTTTTTGTGAGAACTTGAGCCAAAGATGATGCATCACACCACATTTGTCAGTTTTATGAATGACTGGTACCATTTTGCAGTATATGCATACAAAGACTTACAACAAACTTCTTTACAATGCACCACAATAAGCAGTTGTCATTTATTAATGTTCTTAGTAGATTTTTTTTCTTGACACTTAAACCAATTTTCTCTACTACATTACTTGCTGATGGTCCATGAGAAGCAATATATAAAAATAAGCATATATTTTTGTGTATTATAATTGATATGGAATTAAAATTTCAGAGATTGGGATTTTTATTATTTTGGAAATAGTTTTTTATGTTTGCAGCTTTTTTTTCTTACTGTTAAAAACAGTGCGCTCAATTACTTCAGAGCTTGTTCACTAAATCTTTTCACTGAGGAACCATTTCATTTATTCACTGTGTCTGTCAAGATCCTGGCCAAAATAAATGAATGAATGAATAAATAAATAAATAAATAAATAAATAACTCACTCATGTATTTCAACTGAAGAGTTTAAATGGAAAGATGGTTTGCTAAGATGAGGGTAAGGCAGAAGGAACCAACAGGATGTGAAGATACCTATGAACTGGTAACTGGAAAGGCGGTTTCCAGTCCTACATTTAAAGGAGAACGAGGAGGAAATGATTTTCCTGGAATCAAGGGAAGGTCACTTCCTGAAAGAGAGGTCAGGAAGATCCAGGATTTGCACCGGAACTTGTTTCACTGATGGCAGAGTTAAAAACCAAAGCAACGAACAACACAAATCCACAAGCAGAGGCTTGAATTGAGAAGGAGGGGAAATGGGGAAGGGACTTCAGGTCATGTAGAGAAGGTGGAGGGCACACAGCTCTGATGGAGAAAGTCAGATGGGCCACTAACAGAAACACGACTGGTTTTTAAAGGTGTTACTGGGGTGGGTGAGGGTCAGTATTTTTCCAGTGGGTTATGACTATGTTTTTTTTTTTTTTTTTTTTTTTTTTTTTTACTATTTGCCTTGTGTTTCTAAGGATTGCCTCCCTACAGAGAATATAGATTAGTGGCCATTCTTATACTACATACAATGCTCCACCCTCCCCCACTGTGAGCCATGGCCTGGTTCTTCCAAAGCAAGTAGCTAAGAGGGTGAGTCCCATACATTGCTGCTGCAAGAGAGTGGAAAATGACACATGTTCTCTGGTGCATAACAGGCCATGGATTAGGGCTTGCAAATCCATGTCTCTTGTCTCCATGCAGATCCCTGTCCTACTTCAACCCTACATGACTTGTCGTTGTAGAGGACACAGCTAGGAAAGTGCAAAGTCCAGAAGCAAGCTGGGTTTGGTGGCACAGGATGGGAGGCTGAGGCAGAAGGATCTCAAGTTCCAGTCCAACCTAGGTGGATTTAATGACTTAGCAAAACCCTGTCTCATGATAAAACATGCACAAGGACTAGAGGTTTAGAGCTCAATGCAAAGGCTTTGGGTTCCATTCCTAATTCGGAAAGAATGTAGAAGCAGAAGGATTGGAAGAGACACCAAATGTGTCTCTCTCTATCTTCCAGTTCTCCATTGCTTGCAGCCCCTGGGAAGCCACCCAGCAGGTGACTTTAAGTGAGGCGGTCCCCAAGGTTTGATGCAGGAGGATGGACAGCAGAGAGGGAATGGTGGTTGGGGATGAAAATAACCAGTTTATTCACTCAACAACTGTTTTAAAAATGACTGCTATTTTCCTGACACCAGGGAGATACCCTCTGGTGCAGGAGCTTTGCTTGGGGTTTGACAGAAGCCCCATGGGCTGCACCCCTGGAGCCAGTCTCTGTGTCCTTGAATGTTATTTCTACTTAGAGTGTTTCAACAGGGAGAGCTCGGCGTGGGTTAGACTGCCAAGGAGGTTCACTGCCTCGATTCTGCTTGCAGTTCTGCACTAAGGCATGCTATGAAAAGCCCTAAGTGTAGGACAGGTGGGGGCTTCTTATAATTAAGCCTAGGGGCAAAAAACATAGTTGAATTTTCAAATTTTACATGAGGGAATTCTCCAGGCTCTTTATAGGCTTTAAAGAAAACGCACAAATAAAGCATGTAACACGGGAGAGGAGACGAGAGGCAGGCACAAAAGCAAATAACTTACTGAGCTACTGAGAGGAAAACTTGCAAACCGTGCTTCCCGAAGCCTTGCTTAGAAAGGGGAGCTCTTTGGGAGACGCTCATATTATTTCTGAAAACTGTTACACAGAGGGAGGGAATGGATTACCAAGAAGGACTCTAATAAAAAATTCCAGGGCAGAAATCACAAAACTTGCTTCTTAATTCAAAGCTGCATAACCTGGTCAGTCTGTGGAGTGCTAGAAGCACTTGTATTCATTTCTCACATCCAGCCTCCAGCAACTTTGCAGGTCATTTCTTTCTACGGAAGAATTTTGAATAGTACAAATATATCTTTTGGCACAAGATAGACTAGTTCATTTACTACTTTATTTATTTGTCTGTATTCTTGAGATAGCGTGTCACCATGCAGTCCAGGCTGGCCTTGAACTAACTACATAGCCCAGCTGGCCTGTTACCCATGAAGATCCTCCTGCCTCAGTCTCCCAAGTGCTAAGATTATAGTCATGTATCACCACATCCAGTCTCTCTCTCTCTTTCTTTCTTTTTCTTTGTTCCTCTTCCTCCCTCATTGCTTCCCTTTTTCTTTCTTTTAAATTAAGCTTATTGGTAAAATTTAGATATACATAATGATCACATTCATCACAGGGAATTTGTACCTGTACATGGTATCTCTTAATTCCTTTTTTGTTCCCATTCCCTTCCTCTCCCTTCAATCTGTCTTCCCCTTCTTATTTATGAAACTTTATTTCCATTTTATCTTTCTTTTCTCATTTTTCCTTTTCCTTTCCTGACTTTCCCCCTTCCTCCTCCCTAGTTCCCTTTTCCTTTTGAACAATTTCTTCCTATTTCACAATTTCTATTATTAATTTTGGTTCTTATTTACACTTTCAGTTTCTTATACCAGAGAGATAATGCAATATTTATACATGTGTGTCCAATTTATTTCACTTAAGAGTATGGTCTCAGAGTCCATCAATTTATCTATAAATGTATCAAGTTTACCCTTCTTTATGGCTGAATCGTACTCCATTCTATAAAAAAAAATTACATCTTTTTATCTATTTGTTGGTTAATGGGCATTTGCGTTGCTTCCAAGCTTTCGCTATTATAAATTGCTGTTATAAACATGGGTATGCAAATATCCCTATGGTATGTAGCTTTTAATTCTTTTGGGAAGATACCAAGGAGGGGAATAGCTGGGTCAAATGGAACCTCTAGTCTGAGATTTTTGAAGAAGCTCCACACTGATTTCCACAGTGGCTGCACCAATCTGCACTCCCACAAACAGCAGAGAAGGTTTCCTTTTCCCCCACGGCCCTGCCAAGATTTGTTTTTGCTTGATTTCTTGACAATAGCCATTCTTTCTGTGGTGAAATGGAATTTCAGTGTTGTTTTAATTTGCATCTCTCAAATGATCAGTGATGTTGAACATTTTTTCATATATTTATTTGCTGTTTGTACTTCTTCATCTGAGAAATGTGGATTCATCTCAGATGTCCAGTTTTTTGATTGAGTGTTTAACTTTGAGGGGTCTAGTTTTTCTCAGTTCTTTCTATACTCTAGATATTATTCCTTTGTCTGAGAAACATTAGGCTAAAATTATTTCTCACTCTGTGGATTGTTTCTTCACTTTGTTGATGATTTGTTTTGCTATGCAAAAGATTTTTAATGGAATGAAATCCCAGCTGTTGATTCTTTGTGACAATTCATCAGGGTTTCGTTCATAAAGTCTTTGCCTATAACTATCTTCAAGATTTCTACCTATTTTCTCTTCTAATAGATTTAGTGTTTCTGTTGTAATATTTAGGTCTTTGACCCATTTTGATTTTAGTTGAATGCGTGGTGATATACATGGGTCTAATTTGAATCTTTGGCATGTGGAAAGCCAGTTTTCCCACAGCTATTTATTAAAGAGGCTGTCTTTCTTTCAGTGAACGTTTGGCCCCTTTGTCAAAGATAAGGTGGTTCATTGTGTTTGGAGTTGTTTCTGCATCTTCTAATCTGTTTTATTGATCCTTGGGTCTGTTTCTTTGGAAGTAGCAAGCTGTTTTTCTTTCATCACAGTAAGTTTATAGAACAGTTTCAAATCAAGAATTGTGATGCCTCCTGCCTTGTCCTTGTTGTCCAGAATTGTTTTTGCTATTCTAGGTCTTTTCTGGTTCCAAATGAATTCTAGGATTGTTTTCTCTAATTCTTTGAGATATGCTATGTGAATTTTGATTGGGCTTATATTAAATCTGTATAACAATTTTGGAAGTATGGTCATTGTCACCATGTTGACTCTTCTTACCCCAAAACAAGGAATGTCTTTCCATTTTCGGATATCCTCTTCATTGTCCTCTTTCAGAGTACTGTAGTTTCAATGTAGAGGTCTTTAACTTTATTTGTTAGACTGATTCCTAGGTACTTTTTTGGGTGCTATTGTGAAATGTGTTGTTTCCCTAATTTCTCTCTCAGTGAGTTTGTTGTTCATGTACAGGAAGGCTGTTGATTTTTGAGTGTTGACTTTGTGCCCAGTTATGCTACTGAATTTGTTATTAAATCTAGAAGTTTTTTGGTGGAGTTCTTGGGGTCTTCTATGTAGAGTATCATGTCATCTGCAAATAATGATAAGTTAACTTTTTTATTTCCTATCCTTATTGCCTTTTTTTTCTCTTTTCTATTTGTTCTGTCTAATGTTTCTGGAAATATATTGAATGAGAGTGGTGCTAATGGACATCTTTATCTTGTTTCTGATTTTAGAGTAAAACCTTTCAGTTTTTGTCCATTTAGTATGATGTTGGCTATTGGTTTGTCCTAGATGGCTTTTATCAGATTGAGTTAAGTACTGTCTATTCCAATTTTCTGTAAGGTTGTTATCATGAATGGGTGTTGGACTTTGGCAAATGCCTTTTCTGCATCTATTGACATGATCATACATCTTCATTGACGGATATTGGTATATTTAGAATTTTCTTAGCTTCTTGATTCAGCTTTGATAATTCATATGTATCTAGGTACCTGTCTATTTCTTTTTCATTTTTCATCTTATTAGAATATAGATTCTTGAAGTAGGTATTGATGATCTTCTGATTTCTGCAGGATCTGTGGCAATTTTACTTTTTCATTTTTAATTGCATGGATTTGAGTCTTTTCTTTCCTTTTTATGGTAAGGTTGGCTAAGAGTTTGTCAATTTTATTTAATCTTTCAAAGAGCTAACTCTTTGGTTCATTGTTTTCTTAGTCTCCATTGCATTAATTTCTATTCTGATCTTTATAATTTCTTCCCTTGTATGAAGGAGGTTTGACTTGCTCTTCTTTTTCTTTCTTTCTTTTTTTTTTT
>NW_004955460.1:6645824-6664910 GCF_000276665.1 Chinchilla lanigera | reverse complement strand
TTTTTTTTTGGTTTTTCTTGGGTACCGGGAACTGAACTCAAGACCTTGTGCTTGCCAGGCAGGCGCTTTGCCACTGAGCTAAGTCCCCAGCCCTGCTCTTCTTTTTCTAGAAGCCTGAAGTTCAACATTTCGTTCTTTGTTTGAGCTCACTGTTTTCCTGATATGAGTATTCACTGCTATAAATTTCCCTCACAGGACTGCTTTCCTATTTGTTGTAAGTTCCCAGTATCTTGCATTGGCAATTTAATTGTATAAACTGTCTTACTTCATCTATGACCTACTGGTTGTTCAGCAGGCTGTTATTTAATGTCCATGTGTTCATGAAATTCTAGTAGTTTCTTTTGCCATTGATTTCCAATTTCATTGCACTATGATCTGATACTATCCATGGGATAATTTCAATTCCTTTGTATTTACATAAGCATGTTCTATGAGCTAGTCTGCAGTCTATTTTGGAAAATGTCCTGTCTGTAGCTGAGAAGAGCATGTATTCTGATATTGTGGGGTGAATCACTCTCTAGACATCTACTAAGTCTATTTCTTCAAAAGTTTGGTTCAGTTCTAAAGTTTATTGCTTATTTGTGACAGTGGGGTAGTAAGATATTTCATTATAATTGTATTAGTGTCTATTTGATTTTTCATGTCTATTAATGTTTGTTTTATACAGTTGAGTGCCCTGGTATTTGGTTCATATATATTTATGATTGTTATCTATTCCTCTTGGATTGTTACCTTTACAAGGATGCAGTGAGTGACCTTCTTCGTCTCTCTTGGTCAGTCTTGACTTAAAATACATTTTGTCTGCAAATAGAATGGCTACTCTTGCTTTTTTCTGGTTTCCTGTCATGAGTATTGTTTTCCATCCTTTCACTTTCAGTGTATGAATTTCTTTTTGAGTTAAATGTGTTCCTTGTGTGCAACATATTGTTAGATCTTGCTTCTGTATCCATTCTTCCAGTCTGTTTCTTTTGATTCGTGAATTGAAATCATTAACATTGAGAGTCATAACTGCTATGTATTGATTTATCCTTATCATATTTTTTTTCCTGTTGTTGGCTCCCTTTTTAACCCTCTGTTTAACTGTTTGTCTTGTTTGGTGGATTCATTTTGTTGGGGTTTGTCAAGTTGCAATCCTTGTTATCTCTTTCTAGAATATTCTTAAAAACATTTTGGAGTGCTGATTTGATGTTCATTAATTTTTTCAGGTGTTCATTGTCATGTGAGTATCTTATTTATCCACCGGTTTGGAAAGATAGTTTTGTGAGATACCCAATCTGAGTTGGATGGTGTATTCTTTTAAGGTTGGGTTGAGAAGTCTGCCATGATTCTGATGGGCTTTCCTTTATAGATGATTTGTTTCTTTTCTCTAACTGCTTTTAATATTCTCTTCTTGTGTTGTTTTTCGATTCTTGGCTATTATATACTTTACTGTAGATTTCTTTTTGATCATGATTAATTGGAATTCTTTATGCCTCAGTTCTGTGTATGTCAAATTGTTTTTTCCATGTTTGGAAGTTTTCTGTCATGACTTCTGTGAATAGGTTTTTTATGTCATTTGGGCTATTTCATGCTTTTTCATTGACTCCAATCAATCTTATATTATTCTTCTTTATATCATCTAATAGATGCTGGATTGATTTCTCATAGTCCCTTGCTATTTTAAAGAAATCTTTCTTTTTCTTGATTGCTAACTGTGATCCTGTCTTTTATATGTGAAATTCTGTCCCATATAGGCTCGTTCTGATGAGCACACTTTGAATGGAATTTTTAATCTCTTCAATGTTTGTTTGAATTTGATTCATGGATTTCAATTCTTTCCTATGTTGGGCATTCATGATTTCCATCATTTTCCTAAACTCCTCTATTTTTTAATCTGTATCTTCTCTAGAGCCACTAGGTATGTCTTTTACTTTGGTCACCATGTCCTTAGTTATTTGAGAAATTATTTTTGATTTGAGTTTTTTCAGAGCCTCATTTCTCTGCTTTGTTGCTTCCATTGTTACTACTTTGGAGAGTCCAGGTGGGTGGTTTTGTGATTTTTCCACTTCTTTGCTCCCTGGGCTCGTCTTTGGTGAGCTAGAGTCTGGGTTTGCATCTTGTTCAAGTGCATTTTCATTTTCAATTTTTTAAAAAAAGTTTAATTCCAGGGTTGATGCTTGCAAATTGCTTAAGCCAAATAGCTTTATGACTCGTGTTTAGAAGCTTTTTAGGAAATGACTTCTTCTCAGAGGTGTCTTTCAGGTGCAGCTGGCTTTTGGGTTTTGAGTCTGTTGCAAGATCCTACCTCTTCAGTTTATTTGAGATGAGAAATTGCTGCCTACTTGGTCCAGCTCCTGGTTCTCTGGCACTGGCACATAGTATTTTTTTTATGACCCTTAGGCAATGTCAGTCTTGGTGTACCAGGAAAAATAACTGATTAGAACAAGTATATCATGTTGATTAATGTCAACTTCAGCACATATCTCTGCTATCACTGGTAGACATTGTGAGCAGACAGAGTCCAGATAGGAGTTGATTAATCCTAGCAAGCCAGTCACAGTGGTGGGCTAGTGGATAACTGCATCTTCTGCTAAAGTTCACTATTTCTGGCTGTGAGGCTGGAAACAGATTTTCTCAGCCTGTAGCAATCCTTGTTACTCCCCTCAGCTTGAACTCAGCTCCATGACCTCCTTGTGACTTGATCTTGGCTCCCTTAGCCTGTTATTTGGAGCCTAGTAGTTCCATTTAATAACGGATCTGGGCCACAGCTGTTTGGAGTTCTGAGCTCAGTTGTCCCCTTTCTATGATAGCTACTAGCCAGTGACTTTTTCCTCGGAGACATCTGAACCCAGAAAACACAGCAGCCACTGCAGTTTGATTTGTTCACTGCTCTATTCCACTGGTATGTTTCTCTGTGGAGGCCTCTGGGGTTTCTAGCAGTCACTAGAAACCTGGGT
Organism: Chinchilla lanigera; assembly: GCF_000276665.1. Taxonomy (NCBI): domain Eukaryota; kingdom Metazoa; phylum Chordata; class Mammalia; order Rodentia; family Chinchillidae; genus Chinchilla; species Chinchilla lanigera. The sequence goes on along the minus strand of NW_004955460.1, from coordinate 6,661,974 downwards.
CTGCAGGTTTGAGCTGTCCTTCCCATGCACTGAGTCTGGGCTCAGTGAGAAAGCACCTCCTGCCAACTCCTTGCTCTTCATTGAAATCTCTCACTTTGCTATCCCCATGGACTTCAAGTCTCACTTCAGATCCTTCCTAGCTCCTGGAGACCCACTTCTGTCCTTCTTCTCTTCCTCACATTACTATATTTCAGTGTCTGGACACCAAATCTCAGACAGGTTCCTTCTCAGCTGCTCATCACTTTGCCATCTTTCCAGAAGTCGTTTATTACTTTATATACATTGAATTTCTGATTGAATGTATAAGGCTTTGGAATTTTTATGTCTCGGCCTTTTGATGCAGGTCTTACCACTATGTAAAGCTCGAACAAGTTGCTTAATTTCTCTAGTTCTCTATTTCCTCATCTAAAAAGTGGGGACAGTGCATAGAGAACAAGTAGAACTTGGGGAGGGCTTTAGGAAACCATTAACTGCATGACATTATATAGAAAAATGTTCAAGCTGAATTCTTCAAGAAATTTAGAGGAGATTTAATGCCAATACTCCTCAAATTCTTTAATGGAACTGAAAGGGAAGAAGCTTTCAATGACTCATTCCTGGAGGCAAGTATTACCCTGCTACCAAAACAAGAGAAAGACCCAAATGAAAAAGAAAACTATAGGCCAATCTCCCTAATAAAGATAGATACAAAAATCCTCAATAAGATACTGGCAAACAGAATGCAGCAAGTCATCACGAAGATTATATACCATAACAAAGGAGGATTCATCCCAGCAATGCAGGGATGGTTCAATATATGCAAGTCAATAAATGTAATACACCATATCAACAGAACCAAAGACAAAAATTAAATAATCATCTCAATAGACACAAAAAATTTTTTTATAAAGTCCAACACCCATTCATGATAAAAATCCTACAGAAAATTGGAATAGATGGTCTTTACCTCAATCTGATAAAAACCATCTATGACAAATCAACAGCCAACATCATACTAAATGGACAAAAACTGAAAGCTTTCACTCTAAAATGAGGAACAAGACAAGGATGTCCACTATCACCACTCCTACTCCATACAGTTCTGGATACATTAGCCAGGGCAGTTAGACAAGAGAGAGAAATAAAGGGAATAAGGATAGGAAAAGAAGAAGTGAAATTATCATTATTCACAGATGACATGATACTCTACATAGAAGACCTGAAGAACTCCACCAAAAGACTTCTAGATTTAATAACAAAATTCAGTAGCATAGTGGTACACAAAGTCAACACTCAAATATCAATAGTATTCTTGTATACAAATAACAAACTCACTGAGAGAGAAATTAGGGAAACTACACACTTCACAATAGCATACAAAAAAGGAAATACTTAGGAATTACTTTAACAAAGGAAGTAAAAGATCTATACAGTGAAAATTACAGTATGCTGAAAAAAGAGATTGAAGAGGGTTTCAGAAAATGTGAAGATATTCCTTGCTTGTGGATAGGAAGAACAAACATTGTGAAAATGGCCATATTCCCAAAATTGTTATACAGATTTAATGTAATACCAATCAAAATACCATTAGCATACCTCACAGGACTGGAAAAAACATTCCTAAAATTCCTCTGGAACCAGAAGAGACCTCGAATAGCAAAGACAATTCTGGGCCACAAAGGCAAGGCAGGAGGTATCACAATCTCTGACTTAAAATTATACTACAAAGCTACTGTGATAAAATCAGCATGGTACCAGCAAAAATAACCAGACCTGAGGATTAATGGAATGCATTAAAGATTCAGACACAACTACAAACACACTCAGCCACCTTATCTTTGACAAAGGAGCCAAACATGTTCACTGGAAGAAAGATAGCCTCTTTAACAAGTGGTGCTGGAAAAAGTAGTTTTCCACATGGCAAAGACTAAACCTAGACCTATTTCTATCACTGTGCACTAAACTAAAGTAAAAATGGATCAAAGATCTAAATATTAAAACAGAAACACTAAATCTACTGGAAGAGAAAGTAGATAGAAATCTAAAATTTTCTTTTTTCTTTACCAATTTTGCATTCTTGAATTTGGTAATCAGAATGACTGTTCTGAAAATAGCAATATGCTGTATAAGAATCATTGTTGAACTCCTACCATCTTGTATGGTGAAGCTTTGCATCATTTTTCATTTTTTTATTACTTGTTACAGTCTTTGATTGTTGGATCAGTCTTACATTCTTATGCCTAGTGGACTGAGCAACTTCGTTGAAGATAACAGTATGTAATGTAGCACCATTGTTAATTTTTATCATTTTGTTTTGAGGTCATGTATCATTTTGTCATTTTTGTGTTGTTTTGATTTTGTCTTCATTATTGCTTTGTTAGTTTTTAAATTTTTAAAATAAAAAAATTTAGAAGACTTAGGGGCAGGCACAGAGTTCATGAACAAAAACCAAACTGCCCTGGAGGTACTTCCAAGAATCAACAACTGGGATCTCATCCTATTAAGATCTTTTTTCACATTAAAAGAAATCAACAGAGTGAAAAGAAAACCCACATGTTGGGAAAAAATTTAGCCAGTTGTCCCTCAGACAAAGGACTTCTATCTAGAACACATAAATAATTGAAAAAAATCAGACCCCCCAAATTCAAAGAGCCAATCCAGAAATGGGCATCTGAGATGAATACATACTTCTCAAATGAAAAAATGCAAATGGCAAATAAATACATGAAAAAATATTCAACATCGTCTGAGAAATGCAAAGTAAAACAATACTGATTCCATCTTACCCCAGAAAAAATGGCTATCATGAAGAAATGAATCAATAACAAATACTGGTTGGGCTGTGGGGGAAAAAGGAGACCTCCACTATTGGTGGGAGTGTAGACTGGTGCAACCACTGTGAAAATTAGTGTGCAGATTCTCCAAAAAACTAGGGTTAGAGAACCTATTCAACCTAGCTATTTCCCTTCTGTGTATTTTCCCAGAAGAATTAAAAACATTATTCCACTGCAGTATGTGTGCACCCATGTTTATAGCAGCACAATTTGTAATAGCTAAATCTTGGAAACAACCTAAATACCCATCAACCAAGGAATGGATAAAAATGATGTGATATTTTTATAAAATGGAGTACTCCTCAGCTATAAAGAAGATGAACTGGAGACTTTCATAGGTCAATGGATGCAACTAGGTACCATACTCATAAGTGAAATAAATCAGACTCTCATGTGTAAACCTCATATTGTCTCCCTAGTGTAAGAAACTGAAAGAGTGAATTAGATCCAAAAGGTACAATAGATACTGTGAAAGGGAAAGAAACTGCTCAAAAGGAAAGGAAAACTGGGATGAGGGAAAGGAGAAACAAAGGAAGGTATATATACACAAAATAGCTGAGATAATGGTACTACTAATTTCTATTAGTTCATTGAAAGGAATAGTTAATGTTTATATTGTTTGATCAAACTTACATGCCTATATCTGATAATCTGAGCAACTCCTTTGAAGATAACAGTAAGCAATATAATAACCATTGTTAATTTCCTATCATTTTGTTTTAAAATTCTGTATCATTTTTATTGTTTTTTAGTCTCTTTAAAATAAAAAATTTAAAAACTGTTATTTGCAAATGTGTGTGTTTATGCAGATCAGTATATTTCAGCAGATTCCCCAAGACTTTTATGACTTCTGTAAAGAATGTTGCAAACTTATTTCCTGAAGTATTATGCAAATCCTATTTAAACTCAAATATGTAGCGTTTTGGTTGAGACTATGATTTCAGAGCTACCTTGAGTCTGTTTCTTGCACTTTAATTGCTAATGGATGATTTTGCCAATTCTAGGCTTACTTTTCCACTCTCCAGTGTATTCATCTATAAATAAATTTAAAAAAGGATTTTAACAAGGAGAGAAGTCATAAAATATATTAAGAGTGTTCAAGTGTAGAAAACCATTTTTACTATGTGAGTAAATATGTCTCATTATATTTGTTCAAAATACCTCAGTTTTATTACTTGGTTTCTCATCACATACTAGGGACTACCGCTTGAGATATTTAAAGGGATTTCAGAGTAGATCTTTCAGAAGTACTGTCCCCAAGAACTTTCTGAGATGATGGAAACATTCTGTAAATTGTTCCATCCAGTATACAACTATTCATCACATCTGGCTGTTGACCACTTGACATATGTCTATGGGACAGAGAAATTAAATTTCAGATTATATTTAACATTAAGCAGTTTGCATTTAAGAGTGGAAGGTGACCATTGTGGACAACACACACCCTGAAAGAATGTCTCCATTACCTAGAAGGAGCAGGAAATCCTATGCATAACTCTTCCTCCAGAGGCTCTATTGCCAATCTTATTTGGTGGGGGGCTGTCCTGTGCATTGCAGGGTGTTTAGTTGCATTTTTGGCCACTACCCACTGGATATCAGTATCAGCCCCTTTCCTCCCACTTAGGGCAATATTTTCTTTTTTAAAATAAATTTTTATTAGTATATATTTGCAATACATAGCAAACACATTCATCCTTGGGACGTGGTACATGTACATATCACATCCTCATCCTTTTTACTTCCTCTTTTCTTCCATTTCCTCCCATCCCCCAATCCCCAGATTCCCTTCCCATTGCTCATCTTCCTTCCTGTCTCCCTGTTTCCTATCATCTGTCTTTTAATTTGCTCTTTAAATTATTTAGACTTTGGTTTCTCATAGAGGAGAAACCAGTCTCTATTTTACCCTGTGTGTCTGGTTTATGGAACATAGCATTAGCGTTTCAATGAGTCAGTCTTCAGACCTGGCCACGTCTCCCAGATGGCAGACCTCCACCAGGTAGAGAGCCATTGCCCTTGGGTAAATGTCTGAGCTTTTCCTAGAAATGACTGAGGGACTAAGCTCTTCACTGGATAGAGCCCTTAATGAAGTTCTTCTACATATTTAGCAACCCTGACCTTCTCCTTGCTAGTCTGTGTGTTTGTTGGCAGCTCTGGTAAACAACCTGTTGAGAAGGCAAGCAGAAGTAAAAAGCTGGAAGCAACATGTGGTAACTGAGAGTATGTATTCTGTAGCCAGAGACATCAGGACCATTTTCTGGCTCAGACAAGAACAAGCTGTGTGATCATTTGTAAGATAATTCAGTTCCCTATTTCTCATTTTTCTCATTTGTGAAATAGGAATAATTATAGTAACCGGAGGTTCTTTGATATGAAAATAGTAGCACCTATAAAATGCTTGGTTAACGATATGGAGTCAGCCGAAGAGTTCATGAATAGGTGAATGGATTAAGAAAATGTGGTATATATATAGACAATGGAGTATTACTCAGCCATATAGAAGAAAAAAATTTTGTCATTTTCAGGAAAATGAATAGACCTGGGGATCGTTATGTTGACCAAAAATAACCCAGTCTTAGAAAGATAACTATCACCTGTTCTTCCTAATATGTGGAATTTTAAAGAGATGACATAAAAATAGAACAGAGATAGACAAGGGGAAGGGAATAGAGAGAGGGGGTATAAAGGAGGATAATAGGGGGAAGAAATTATCAAAATATAGGCATTAAAACCCAATATTTTGTAAAATTAACATACATTACTATTAAAAAATATATAAAAAAATTAACAGCAACAAAAGTTACTCCAGTCAATCCTTAGAGAACAATTTGCCTTATGGTTAAGAAACCGTGTCTAATAAGCCCTTTTTATTAAAAAATTCTTAGTTATTATCAACAGTAGTACTTTTTGGTTGTCCTAATTATATTGAACGATTTTTATCACATGTGATTTACCCAACGATTTTGTAAGCAGGTGTTCTCCTTTGATAAATGAAACATGTGGACTCTCATGTAGGCCAGGTGACATGCCTGAGTACAGGCTGGGTGAGGACAAATCTGGGATTCAAATTCAGTTTATCCAGTGCAGTGCAGAAGAAAGACCTCTGCCCAACCTGCTGTTTGATCTGCAGTGTCTCTGAGGGCTGGGTCTGTGTGCGGCAGGGATGAGGAGTTAGCAGTCATTAAGGATGGGTGTCACCATTAAGAGAGCTCAAGGTGCAAAGGGCTGAGTGGTCCCCAGTCAAAAACTCAGCAGAATTGCTGAAGCTATGGGCTCTCAGGAGGCCCAGTGAGGCTGTGGAGACAGCTGTCTAGACCTCTGCAGGACAAAGACCTCTGCTCTACTGCTCTCCTGCCTTCCAGGGACTGCTCATTGGCCTGGCTCATTGGTGAGTAGCATTCTGGGAGTCGTAGTTCCTGCTCTGAGGCTGCGGTGCAGGAGAACTGGATGAAGCTCCTGGAGATGCTAAATCTACAGGAGGGAATGCACCACGGGACGCGCCTGATCACTGGCAGATCATGAGGCAAGACAGGGTACGATATAGACTGCAGGCACAAGGGCCTCCTTCTGCACTGCTAGTTCTCCAGGGCAAGTCAAATCACTGCTTGGCTTGCCCGCCTGTCACGATCAAACCAAACGACAGTCACTAAGTGAGTCCCACCAAGTGAAACACAGCAAATACTCCATTTGTGTTCTTGCATCTCCAGCCATAAACAGAAGGAGGATTTAAACATCTTTTGAATTGACACATAATAATTGTGCATATTTATGGGGTATCGTGTGATATTTCATTACATGGATACAATAGACAACTGTATGCTGGGGAGTGTTTGCCCTGCAAGATCTTAAAGATTTTAAAGCTAGATCGCAGGGCACCCCTAAGTTCACTCTTCCCATCTTCCCTACAGACGGATAAAGCCTTAGTTGGGGGGGGGTGCGCTGCAGATGAAAACCACATTTACAGCTTCCTGCTGGCTGAGACAGGCTGCGGGGATGAGAGCTGGGCATAGTTTCAACTATGGATTGAAGGTAGCAGAACCGCAAGCCAGAAGGAGGGAGGCTCCTTGTCCCTCTAGGACTGCAGTGGCAGCGGGGACAGCTGGGGCTCAGACGTCTAGGTAAGCGAGAAAGAAACTTATCTTGCTTTGCTGCAGCCACTGAGGCCTCTTTGCTACAGCAGCTTGGCTGGTGTGCTAACTTTCTAGCACTGGGCTCAGAAACTCCTGCAGAATCCCTCAGTTATGCTTTTGAGGCACCTTCTTGTAGGATGTGAAAGCTCACTTGAGACAGGTTTTAGGCCAGAGTGGCCGAGATCACTTGCAGCGCGTTGTTTTATTTAGAAAGACAGAGACTGAAAAAGGGGTAGTTAATCAAAACAAGCTGGAGGGTAGGGAGACTTGGAGGTGTCAGGCAGGGGCTTCGAGGGGAGCTGCGGGGAGGAGCACCCTGCAAAGTGGCAAGGCTTCTGGAGACCAGAGGCGGGAGGATGAGAGATGCTTCCGATGTGCAAGCCGGTGACATTTCTTGGCTTTTGGGAGTGCTGCTAGGATTAAAAGCAAACAAATTTGACGAATGGAGCAATGCTTCCTGCAGTTGGATTCTTCCGAGGCCGGTTGCATTCAGCAGAGCAGGCTGCGTGGTTCCATCAATAATCATAATTTAAAGATTCCAAGCCACAAAAGCATCACACTGAGACGTCTTCCTGGCTTCACCACAGGGCTGGCCTCGCAGACACAAAGAGCAGGAAGGAGCTGCCACCATCTTCCGGCTCTGGGCGTGTGTGTTTATGGTGGTATTTACTACCACGCGGTAACCTTATCAGTTGTATAGATGTCCTTCCACTAGACTGTGAGCCCATGTGAGTTGTTTGTCTTTGCACTTTCTGCTCCTGGGATGACCAATAAATATTTATATGAGTGAATCTGGTTCAACCTCTTCATTTTGGAGTGACTTGCTCAAAATTAAAGTAAATTAATAGTAGAAAGAAATCTGAATGATTTTCTTACCCTTATAAATAAATGTAAAGTTCTGTTTTTCCCCTGGCCTAGATGGCCAAGAAAAATCTCTTATTAAAAATCTCCTAACCTAGGGGCTGGGGATTTAGCTCAGCGGCAAAGCGCCTGCCTGGCAAGCTCAAGGTCGTGAGTTCGGTTCCCAGTACCGGAAAAAAAAAAAAAAAAAAAAAAAAAAAAAAAAAAAATCTCCTAACCTAGACCCACATAAGCACACAACTCAGAAGCTATTTACATATACATACAAATCTGGCAAAGCCCATGAGCAAGCACAATGCACACATCACCACAAATGTAGAAGCACACACTAACAGACACATGTTACACATTCAAAATTCAGGTAATCTTTGGGTAATTTTACTATAGATAAGTCCCAACATTGCATGTGTCAATAAATATGGGTTATACTTATATTAAAAGAATTATTTGTTGTTTTTTACTAAAATCTCAAAGTTAGCTATGCACACTATTTTGGTTGTGGTGTTTGTGGTTGTGGTTGTGGTCTTGGGGATTGAACCCAAGGCCTTTGCCCTGAGCTACATGCCCAGCCCCTACCCCTTTTTATTTTTTTAAGACAAGGTCTCATTAAGTTGTTCATTTGACCAAACTGGCTTCCAATTTGCAGTCCTCCTGCCTTAGTCTCCCAGAACCTTGGGATTACAGGTGTGCACCACTACACCCAGGTATGTATTGCAGGGTACATATTGTTTTTATACTTGTTAAATCTAGCAACTCAAATTTAAGCACATACATGAAGACATACAGAAGCACATAGGTTTACACATCTGAATATACACACCAACATTTACACACATAGAGAATTCAGTTTGCTGTAGCAAGTCCTCCCTCTGTCACACTGGTCATTAGAAATCCAGATCTAGTTTTCTTTTAGAGAGGTGGGAGATTCTGGGCTGGGGTGAGGGAAAAAGGGGATGCTGTGGTTTGAGAAGGATGCAGAAGGCTAAGTCTCTGCTTGTAGTCATGTTGTGTGACTGTGTGGAAAGGGACCCCCACCTTGTAGTGACACGAGAAGGAGGAGGTACTTTAACAGGGTCACACAGCCCCCCAAAGACACTCACACCAACTTACCTCCGCATCTGCAATGACAGCCAACACCAAGAATAATCCCTTCTGCATGGGAATTGTAAATAGGTTCAGATTCCAGGGAGGAGCTTTTTGCTTGGAAATCTAGGATGCTGAGTTTACAGATGAATGTGTGGTGGTGAATGCCTATAGTCCCAGCACTTGGAGAGCTGAGGCAGGAGGATCACTGTGCTTTGGAGGCCAGTCTGGGTTACATAAGTGAATTCAAGGCCAGTCTGCATTCCATAGCAAGACCCTGACTCAAGACAAAAAACAAAACAAAATAAAACATACAAACAGTGGGGTAAGTACGCATGAAATTCTCTATCTGTTTAGTGTATCACCATGGGTACCTAACTTAGAGAGCCGTTATTAAGATCATTTCTGACTCTACTTCCTCACTATCCCCCTCATCCCATGACCTTTCACTGTTACATTCACTAATGTCTATTGAAGTCACCTAAAGATTTTTTTTTCTAGTTCTTTGAGATGGGGTCTCACTGCATAACCCAGGTTGACCTTGAACTCACTATGCAGCCCAGGCTGGCCTCAACTTGCAGCAATCCTTCTGCCTCAGCCTCTAGAGTGCTGGGATTGGATTATAGCCATGCAACACCACACCCAGCTAGTCACCTAAAAATTCTGAGATATGGCTCTTGCTATTATTTTCAAGGCCAAAAGCCATCCTTAGCCCTTCACCGTCTCCTACAAGATGCGGATCCCTTTCCTACTGACTTACCTCATACCTGCCAACTAACTCATCTTGTGACCAGTTGCTAGAATGAGGCATCCAATGTACAAGTTGGATCACGGTCTTCTTTCTCTTAAGATCTGTTGATAGCAGTGCATTTTCTTCCCAGCAAACCGAAACTCCTCAGCATGGCCTCCAAGGCTCTTGGCTTTCAGAACTCATTCCAACTACTGTCCCCATATTTTCACCTTAGACATCCAATCTGGCTCACCATAATGAATTGTGTTTCCCACAAACATCCAGCCACTTCCACATCATTCTAACATCATTCCCTACACCTGAAGCAGCTTGCTCCTCCTCCCAACCTAGTGAATTAATTATCTCTCAGATCTACTTCATATATCTTTGCCAACCCCAGCTCACACACCCTTTGCTCCTGTAGAATTAATCATTCCCTCCTCTGGGAGCCCACAGCATGTTGCATAAACTTCTTTCTCCCTTAGGATTGTAGTCATTTATTAACATCTGGAAGACTCTGTTCCTGACAAGTCTGTGAACCCCTCCCTCTGGGGCAAGGCAAACTCTTCTCCCTATGTGAACCACCAGGATTGAAGATCCCTCCTGGAACAGAAGGTCTTTGAAAGTGAATTTTACTTGTAGCAGTGTGCACTGGGGTTAATAGCAGAGGCTTTACAAAGTGATCAAAACTCAAATCTAGTGTATTTCATTTATTCCCTCTAAGTTATGTAATGTCTCTATTGAATCTCCCTCCAAGACATTCCCATCATAATCATCAGAAGCTGTGAATATGTTGCATGCATGTCAGAGGAACATTTAGATTACAGATGGAATAAAGAATTAATCAGCCAACCTTCGGATAGGGAACATGTCCTGGGTTACCCAGTGGGCCCAATGGACAGTTGTCTGTCCGTATCAAGGGGACATTGGTTGCAGGATCCTTGCATTTCCCAAAACCCATGGTGTTCAAGTATTTTACAGAAAATTGCGTGGTGTTGGCATATAACCTATGAACATATTCCTATGTACTTAACATTATCTCTTGAAGTATTTAGGAATCTATACTTGGTCAAATCTATGGTTTTATGGTTGGTTGATGTATGGTTGGTTGAATGCATGGATGTAGAAACTGCAAAAGCAGAGGGTCAACCACAGTTAGAAAGGTCCTCAAAAGTGAGAGATGAAAATAGAGGAGATTCAGAGCGATTCATTAGGATGTCATTCAGCCCACCATTGTTGGCTGTTAGGGTTGAAGAAGGTCACAAGCAAACAGCAATCCAAGTTCTCCACCTCTCCCTTGTGTGGAAATACAGCCAGTAATAGTCCTAGTCTCCAAGAGTATGGTGAGAACCAAGTCAAGTAATCAAGTAATGCATTGGTAAAATGCTTTGCACAGAAAGGGTGCTGAATAAAGGCATTAGAAAAGCCAAAGTTGTAGTAATGGTGGTACCATTTGAGGCAGGCAGAATGGTAAGATGAGAATTCAAAAAAATACTCAGAAAGAAGCAATCTAGTTGAGTACTTGATGAGCAAGCAGTGGGTACCAGGAGGGAAATGCAGGGTGGCTCTTTTGGGAAGGGGATTCAAAAAGAGAAAGTAGCACAAACCTATGAAGACTGCCAAGCCTTCAGGGAAGCTGCAGAAGCACAGGGGGATGGGGAAGTTGTCCTCATCAATGCCATTTCATCTAAACTTCCTGGCTGCTACTGTACTCTTTCATAGAGTTGGATAAGACAAGTATCCAGGGGCACAGGGACAGGTCAGCTTTCTGGGCATCCTGATAATAAATCCTCTGGGCCCTTTTCATTCTGTTCTGGTTATTTCCTAAGGGGTTTCTGGAGTGACATTCAGAAAGAAGACCTTTGACTCAGAGATCTAGTTTTGAAGGTGGGCACTGTGGCTTCACATCAGATAGGGCTCTTAAGGATGGTACCCTTGAACCAGGTGACTTCTCAGAGCTGAGGTTTGAAGGTATAGAAAGATGAGGGGAAGAGACCTATGGCTTTCAATCCATGTTCCTGAAGAGTCATGGTAGGGACTGGCTTGTGTGGCCAGGCTCGGTGCACTCCTCTTGGTCCTGCTTCCCATGGCAGCCCAGGAAGGGCCATCTTAACCTCTTATGGTGATCTATATTACATAGAGGAGCCTCTGGCATGATTGGAAAGAACTTTGAAGGGCACCAGAAAGGTACTGTTCCTGGCATAACGTTTGACAGTATTTTCCCCAAGTGCATTGGACACAGATAACATGAGAAGAGAACTGAGCTGACTCTGTGGAGGGGCAAATGAGCACCCCCCTGCCATGTCATGTAGGGGGAAGTCTATGGGAGGGGGTCAATGGCTTCTTTCTGGAGGTTCTGCCATCTGGGGAAAGTCCTGTAGAGGGCCATGTGGCTCTGCAGACTCATGCCCATGAGGGACCAGGACCCTCCGCCAATGCCCTTCCTGATCATGTGGGAAGATGGCTGGCTTCCTGGGTCCCAGGAACTGCAGCCTGGTTCTGCCCACCTGGCTTCCCTATTTAGAAAGCTAGAGCCAGACTCCAAATTCTCAGCCCTAGTTGTAGGCTGGAGTCATAGGGAGCTTTCAAATTTCTGAGCTCAGGCTTTATATTGGACCTAGGAAATCAGAACATCTGATGGTGGGACCTGCATCAGAGGTTCTGTTGAGTATCAGTGTTCTGGGGCATGAGGGCGAACTCATAGAGCAGGAGGCCACCGACTCCTCTAAGGGCTAGATCTGTGGCCCCGCATATTGCCTTCCATTTCCAGGCTCATCCTTGCACTGGCAATAAATGGAATATATCACCATTCCCCTTCTCACTTAAATTCTAGAATAATCACGGCCATGAATTTATAGGATGTCTTTAACTAACCACTCACTATATTGGCTTGTAGCTCATCACATGAAAAGCCATTCTTTGCTTCTCACTGATTTTTCTCTTGTGACCCTTTTATTGGAGACATTTCTTTTGTCTTTTGAGGAAGCTTAGGATCTAACATGAGATGTTTCAGGGCCTCAAAGAAGTGAGCAGCTTGAAGGCTGCCTTCATCTGGTGAGAGATACTATGTAAGCTGAATAATAATGAACTACATTATTATGATGGTTATTGTTGCTCCACAGGAAAAAAATATCCATACAGGGAAATAAGCCAGATCCCATTAACCAGCTTACCCATCATATATTTTTGAAATAAACTTACCATGCATTGTCTTTAATAGGTTTTCTGAGATTAAAAGTCTTTGTCAAAGTCAGTTCCAGGAGAAAACAACAACAAACACATAGCTCTTCATTCATTTGAGTTTGCATGCTTAGGAGATCTTTTTTGTTGTGTTTGATTGTTTTGTTTTTGTTTTTTGAACTCAGACATCCTAACTTGTAGCCTAAAGTGCATGACATGTCAACCCTTTGCCATGACTTTACAGGTATAGTGTAGTTAGTCTTTTTAGCTGTAGAATGCTTTTCTTGGGCTTACTGCCTTTTTCCATATTCAGACCCAGTCTCATTTGGAAGAGCTACCAAGCAATAGAGTGATGGAAAGAAGCAAGGAAGCGAGGTAGTGAGGGAGATCAGAGGTCAGAGGGGTATGGATAGAAGGCACAGTTGCTGAGTCCTTCTTGTCTGTCAGGGTCCTGCTTTCCAGATGCCAACCCCACTGGAATTGCACAGCAAGCTGCAAGGCAGCCCTGCTTTCACACACAGGCTCCTGTGGAAGTTTGAGCTCTGGGACAGAATCTGGTCACATTCACAGCTGAAACCTGTAAAGGGGACTTGAATGGTTTGACAAGGGCAGTACAGACAGTAATGGAGCCAAGCTTTAAGCTCAGGGCTGTCCAAGGCCCAAGCACTCTGCATAGGAGCCCACAGTAACTATGATCTGGACACCCCACGCTGCCTGGCCAGGCTGCACCCATATCAGCCGTGGGCACCTGCTTCACCGTGTGGAGTTTGGCATGTGTGATGTGCTTTCTAGGCCACAGTGTCTTCACTTACAGGACAAGTCTGCCTGCATCTGTAAGAATAGAGGCTGGCTGATGGAGAGAGAGAAGGGACATGTCTGGGAAGCAGAATCACAAATCCTACATTCACCTCCTTCACCTGATAAGCACATCTGCACTAGAGTGTGACATTCCTGTCACTGCAGGAGCATGTGATTTCTTAGGACCGGTCATAAGAGTCATGGAGCCCAGTTCCTTGTGGACATCCCCAGCTGGTACTACAGCAGAATTAGGGTGTGGCGGGCTTGGAAAGTGGGGGTGAGGGGCTGGAACCGCAGCACATCACTCAGCATACACTTGTGTGTGGCACAACTTGTATTATCTCATAAGCTAGAAAAACACTTTGAAGATAAGTTAAGAGCACCACTAAATTCAGAAACCAGAAACAAATCAACAATTACCAGCCCTGTGGTCTGAGAGAGATTAAAAAAATAGAAAAGTACATTGGGGCACTGTACTTGGAACTTTCTGAGTTAATTTTCAGTGAAGAGAAAAAAATTTAGAATAGCTCAATAATTCCTGGCATTTCCCCCCTAACTAGTACATATCTTTTTTCTATAGTAAACTAGAATTTAAGACTGAAAAATTAAAATAAAAACACATTGAATTTTTTAAATGAATAAATAACAATGTCACAGCTCAGAGAAGTCATATTTGAAATTTCGGTGAATATACTATAATTTGAAGGGTGTGTGTATGTGTGTGCGTGTGTGTGTGTGTGTCTGCACATGCGTCCACATCCACTCTTTACAAGCGTAGCATAAAAGGGTACATAGAAATTTTTATCTTAGGGATTACTTTGATGGAGAATTGCAGCTGCGTAGTATTTACAAGTTTTCCTCTTGAGGAACATAATCTGGATAGCTTTGCTATTTATTTTTCTTCTTTCATGCCTTTCAGAAAAAAAAAATGTTTCTTTAGAAAGGTTTAACACATTTCTGATTAAATCTCATCTTTAGAAGTTTCTGTTCATGATGTTTCTGTTACATTTTCCAACAGGTTCATGATGGTGTTGTTGCTTTGTAAGGTTATAATATCTTTTTACTGTTATTCATAGCTGTCCTATGGAACTCTCATAGTACCCTCACTGTAACAATTTTTTAGTTGATTCTCAGAAATTTTCCAAAGATGGCATTATATTTCCTCCAAATAGTGCTAAATTTGCCCCTGGTAGTCATTAGTCTTATTGAATTTTCTATTTGGTGGCATTGCTCTGTCTTTCTGGGATAATGTTCATGGACAAATGGGGGCAAGTATGATCAGTCTCCTGGATTTCAGTGTTGAGTATACCACATGTTTGACTTTGGTATTTGTTTATCATGTTAAGGAAGAAAACTTTCTAGTTCTTGTCAAAAGTTCTTTTTAAGTCAAGGATGAATGTCAAATTTCATCAAATGTCTTTGGCTTCTGATGGGATCACTATATGTTCCCCCCTCCTTTAGCCTATTAATGTGAAAATTACACTAATGTTTTGAGATGATTTTTACACATGTTCTGGAGAGACTAGAGTGGTGAGGATGTGTGGAGAAGTGAAAAGACAGTTGGGAGGTGGAATTAAAATTACATTTCCTGGATGGAATGAGGATCATATCTGGAGAGAATGGCTTTAAAATGTCATGCAGATGAAGGGAGAATATTATCCAGCTGTCAGAGAGCATTATTAGGAGCCTTTATCTGGAACTGCCTATATTTTTAGTGTAGTCACTAAGGTAAAATTGTAGAAAGGTCACAAAATTAATAGTGAAATTGATTTTCTGGTAGAAGATGGAAAAGAAGTTGTAACTGATACTCAGTTGTGGTTAAAGGCAGTGAGGCAGAAGTATAAAGAAAATCTGATCTCATATTTATGAGAACTGCTTTATGATGCCCCATACTCATGCAGTCTGTGAGGAGAAGGGTGGGTTGCAAAGAGATTTTCTAACGTTGAACCATCCTTGCATTTCAGCCATCAGTTTTGCTTGCTCCTGGTGTATTATTCTATTAAGACTCTGCTGAGTTCAGGTTGCTAATACTTTATGAACAGTGTTTGCACCCATAGTTCTAAGTTTTAACATTTTGGTGTTGTTGATCCCATGTTTTAGTAAAAAGATCATATTTTCCTTACAAAATGAGTCAAGAGGTGTTAATTGCATTTTTTTAATGCTTTGAGTAAAATAGGGGCTTATCTGTATCTCAAAGATTTTGATGGAAATTTTCCTATAAAATTATTAGGATTTTGGAATAGATGTAGTTCAATTATTTTAACTTGTCCTATTTCTTTAAAGGTTACTGATCTATGTAAGTTTTCTATGTCTTCCTGGAATGTACACTTTCTAGGAAACCTATTTAATTCATTTTCACAAATTTATTAGCATATCATTTTACTTAAATTCCTTTGAACTGTTTCTAATTATATTCCATGTCTATGGTTAAATGTTTCTCATTTCTAATACTCTTTCTTTCCTTCCTTTCTTTTGTTCTTCCTTTTTCTTTCTTCTTCTCTTCCCTTCCCTTCCCTTCCCTTTCCTTCCCTTCCCTTCCCTTCCCTTCCCTTCCCTTC
>NW_004955460.1:6623304-6645534 GCF_000276665.1 Chinchilla lanigera | reverse complement strand
TCTTCTCTTCTCTTCTCTTCTCTTCTCTTCTCTTCTCTTTTCTTTCTTTCTTTCTTTCTTTCTTTCTTTCTTTCTTTCTTTCTTTCTTTCTTTCTCTCTGATACAAAACATCAGATTTCTAGATTTGTCTTTTTTAGAACTATGGTATGGACATAGAACTAAGGTATTGGTTAGAAGAAATGAGAGTTGCAATTTTGCAAATATACTAGAAGTTTTTTAATCAACACCCACTGACTCACCATGTTCATGGAAGCTTTTCATTCCCTCTGGATGCCTGACCTGCAAGATCTGGGACATCCACAATCAGATCCTGACCCTCTAGTAGGCCCTGGATGTCTCTCACTGGCTTAGTTGGGGGAGATATTTAACTATTGTAGAAACAAAAGAATATCAAAGTGGAAAAAGTTGTTTTGGTGAAACCTTGGTAGAATGTTTTAGAAAGTCTCCGTATTTTAAAATTTGCTTAAATGTTGCTGTTGAAGTAGGTGTGGAAGAGACAACTGTTAAAATTTGGAGTAGAACTGCCAGTCATGAAGATTAGCTCTCAAAGTACTTCTCAAGAAGTGTTTAAGTTCTCTTCCTATTTTAAAGAAATTGAAAACAGCAATTAGAGGAGATGTGCTGTGAGAATGGGTGATGTGGGAAAATGATGGAGTGTTTCAATTAGCAGACCTCACAGAGGCAAATCCTCTGCCATAAAGACTGTGAAATAATTGTATATTTATGTTTTAGGTTGGAATAAGGCATATATTAACTTGAATGATTTCTGCTTCATTTAATTTTTTGGTGAATTTCTGCTGATTATGGGAGGAAAAGAGTATTTACTAGACATTAATTATGCCCTTCAATTGTTAATCCTTTATATTTATTTTCTTGTGGCTTGTGTGTGTGTGTGTGTGTGTGTTTAGCCTTTAGATGGGATGGTTATTATATTGCATATATTTCTCAATTTTTTTCTGTATAGTGTCCCTTTCTTTAAGAAATTGTTCTTTCTTCTACCACCTATGATTCTATGAAGCTTCAAATAATGGATCCAGGTGAGACTGCAACGGGTTCCCTAAAATAGCTGTTGAGATTTTTTTCTCTTGGGAAACTGAATATAGTGTTGTGTCATTCAGAGTGGATTTCAGTTGTAACTGAGTCCCCTAATTTCAGCATCTTGAAGAAAAATCCATGGCTGACTATGAAGACCAGTCCATGGATTTCTCTGACTTCACTTTCTTCATTTCATTCTGTGGGAAAATCAGAACCTCCCAATAGCCAGCTTGTGGAAGACCAGTAGATCCTTTGAATACATTTTATGAGGTCAGTGATTTTTTTTTTTTGTAACTAAAGAAACCTAACGAAAACACTTCAGTTATTTATTTTAAATCTTACTTTTAAATAATAAAAGCACTAAATGATATGAATTTGTCCCAGAACAATTTTCATTAGGATGTGTTATGATTATCATTAACCTGTTCAAAATAGCTTATGTTTACACATTGATTTATTCTTTGATTCCAGAGTTATTTTGGAAGAATATTTTTAAGTTTGCCAAACTCAAAAAAGTGAGGATTTTTTGTTCATTTAAAACTATTTCTAGATTTAGAACTTTTTTGGTTCTATCATCAGCACTTAGAATATTGCTTGGCAGGGAATTTATAGATTCTCTTTAAATATGAATGAATGAATAAAGGGGACAGAAAACAGGGCCTGAGGAATTTTTACTCTTGAATTTGTTAATGTTATATTGGTAGCCAAGCTTGGGAAACTTTCATAAATGTTTCAGGGATAATTTAAAAGGTTTTATTTTGTAAGGTTAAGAGCTCTGTTTATTTATTAAAATTTAAGTGTATGCTTCACAGCCACTATACCTTTATTTTTTTTCCTCTTTCATCCTTTTAGTTTAACTAAGAAAACTGTTTAAAAACTTTCCATCATGTTTTAAACATTGCCAAAAGTAGAGATGATTATTTCTCTGGGCTAGATTTGACTTTTAGTCTTTTTAAAGCAATGAAATGGAGGTTTGATGACCTTGTATGACAAAGCCCAACCAACACAAGGGAAAGCTAACCAACCTGCAGATGCTACTCGGATTGCTTTCATCCCTTTGCTAAGGAAAAAAAAATAATGATTTGTTTTCCTACTCTTCTGTGGTCCTGCAGTCGCTAGTTAGTCTCAGTCCCTTGAATACAAGAGGGGTGCAGGAGTTGACTTTGACAGGGGCTCAAGGTTGATGGCAATACCACTAGGTAGCTGGTTCCAAGAGTTACATCACCTCTTATTATTTCTCCAAGGGTGGAATTACAGTGCCTAAAGATGACACCAAATCACAGTGCTATTAGATTTGAAATGCTAAGGGACCATCTTCATTTGTTTGCTTTTTCTTTTTCTCTTGTAGGAACATTAAACAGCAAGCAAGCTTCATTTCCAGACAGAGAAAGAGTGCTCGAAGGAATTTTGTAAACATTATATGGTCTCTCTGGAAAGAAACGTGAACCTTGGAGAACCTGCCACACTTTATTAATTCCATTTGTTTCCAGAGAGAATGGTGGTTTTTCATGTGTCAATGTTAAAGAGCCCCAGTGCTTAAAAAGAGAGTTCACAAGGATTTTTTCTATAGCATATCACAGTTGTGGTCTCTGTTTTTCTTATCTGTCTGTGTTTGTTTATCTATGTCTGGACTATGTTTTTTCACATGTAAAAATGCATGCTTGCTATGTTTTCATTGTAAATTATGTTCTTATTCATTAAAATGAGTTTGTTTTATTTAATGCTTTTGCCTCAGTTGCTGCCCTGTCAGATAATATTGCTACTCTCACCTTTTTGCAAAGAATTTGTATTCACTTTGTAGATCTCTGGCTCCCTGTTTCATTAAAATTTTTCTGGTTCTTTACCGTGAGATGTGCTTCTTGTACAGAAAAAAGTCTTCTTATATAATCTGAGGACCTTTGTATTATAATAGGAGAATGCAATCTATTTATGTTCTTTGATCTTATTTCTGACATCTTTAATAAGTTTTTTCTTTTTCTGCAGTAAGATACACTTTTTCACTTAGTGTTGTATATTTATGTTCTGTCTCTTTGTGTTATTACTCAGCCTTGTCAAAATTAAATCTCTTTCTTTTGTTTATCCAGTATTATAGTTTATGAATTTTGGTTTACATATTTATTAGTATTTGCTTGTGTCAATATTGATAAAAGCATGGGTCATGTATCTTTATTCTTTGTGAAATGTTTTTGATGAAAGTTCACTATACTCATTAAAACATGAAATTCATTGTAATCACTTTCTACATCATCCTTTGCAATTTTAATTTTTTCTTTGGTTCTAGTGCTAATTCATATTATCTTCAGTTTCCAAGTAGACTTTTTAAAAGCCATGTACTTTTCATTTATAATTTCTTTTTGCATTGTGTGAAAAATATGGTAATACACTGTCTTTTTGGAATTACTCAAATTTGCTCTGTTGCCTAAGAAATTGATCTCTGTAAATATACTATTGAGGATTGTAATAAATGTAATTCATAATAGCTAGCTTGCTAGAGAGCCAAGCTTGTTAATCACATGAATTTTTTATATCCATGATAATGTTCTTTGCTATTCTATGATATTGAATACATTTTTCATCAAGTTCTCCTATTTCTAATATTTTGATGTGTGATTTGGTGAATACACTGTATTTAGCCAACTTTCATGACTAGTATATCTTTATGGTAGATATTGTTTAAAAATATAAAAATAATCCTCTGTTTTTATTTTGCTTTTATTTGATATTATTGCTGCTACATCTGCAATGATTTTTGCTAAAGACATCTTTATTCACTTTATTATTTTTAATTTTTATCAATTTTCAATGAGTCTAGGAAAACTATGTATCATGGTGTTTTGGTTTATGAACTTAATTCTTTCTGTGATTCTGGTTGCAGAATTTGTTCCATGATAATTGAACTTTTTATTTAACTAAATAAGAATTTTTTTGTTTCTAATATTTCTATTTCATACATTTCTGTGCATTTTAACAACTAATTTCATTCATCCTGATTTTGTCATCTAATTTTGTACTTTTAAACATTTTTTTCCTTGTCTTTCACTTCTTTTTTATTACATTGGCCAGATTTTTCTTTTTCCTTAGAAATTAAATTTTTATATACCAATGTTGATCCTTAAACTGAAGATATGTCTTTTTAATACCATAAACCATGGGAGATTTAGTAAACTCACACTTTCTTCATCCTGTGTCCTTCCCTCCCTCCCTCTTCCTCCTTCTTCCTCCCTCTCTTCCTTTTTACTTCTCTCTGTCTCACTCTGTCCCTCTTTTCTTCCTTCCTTCCTTCCTTCCTTTTTTCCTTCCTTCCTTCCTTCCCTCCATTTCCCTTGATTTTTGCTAATACACACTGGACCCATTCATATTAATAATAGCAATGGATCTATGTTATAAATTTAATGATTCTATGTTATTAATTTTAGAGAATTATCCTTGATAGTTGTAAGAAGTTTCATTAAAAATGAGTATCAATTACTTAGCCTAATTCAAAGTTTTACTTGTTCAGTTGCTCATCACCATTAACTTTCTATCCACTATGGTTTGGGTATGCTCTGCCCTCTATAAAAGTTCATGTGCTGTGCACCTTGGACCCAGCACGGTGGTGTTGAGGTGGCAGAATTTTCAAGAACTTGGATCTAGTGGAAGAAAATTAAGTCATGGGTTCTACCCTCAGGAAAGGAGTAATGTGCTGTTTTGTGGGGCAAATTAGTTCTCACAAGACCAGGTTGTTATAAACCAACCTACCCCACGCACCTGTCCTTTTCTCAACAAGGCCATTTCCCTTGATGCTACTTTGCTATGCTGTGACACACACCCAGATGGCCTTACCAGAAGCCAAATATATGTGGCTACTGAGTCTTGGGGTTTCAGACTCCAAACTCTGAGCTAAATAAACCTTTTTTCTTTATGAAGTACCAGCCTCAAGTACTATTTTCATTGTGACTTTGTTATAGAAATAGAAAATGGGCTGAGATACTATACAATCTCTAGACTTAGCTGTAGAGTTTCAGCATCAGCCCATCAACACTTCAAGTGATTTTTATCCAACGAAATTGTGTGGTGAGGGCACTATGTAGTCCTTACACATACAAGACAAGTTTTTGATGGCCTGGCACAGGTTTATGGAGACCCCTAGGGGATATAAGTCACTTATGTCCTGATATTTCCTCCTCAAAGGCTGTGACTATTCTCTGTTGGCTTTGGCATTTGGTATTTTTTTAAGTTCAGATGGCAGCTACACTTTTGTATTTGCTTTTCATTTCTGTGTCTTTTGAGTTTGAAAAGCTTACCCATATAGATGTGATTTTCTGCTGAGATATTTTACCTGGTACTTGGAGATATTTTGCTCTGAAGATTCCAGTCTTTTTCAGACTAAGAAATTTTTCTTCTATTCTTTGTTTAATTATTGCTGCTTTTCCTTTGTTCTTCCCCATTTCTGCAGTTTCTCTGTTATATGAATCACACACATAATCACCTGGATCTAACTTTTATTTTTTAAAAATGTCCATGCATGGTATTCCTTTCTTTAGATTTTTGTCTGTGTTTTGTGAGACTTAATGTCATCGTCTTCATGAATTCACATGGGTAAACAGCATCTCCTGAATTCTGAATCCTGCCTTTTCTGCATCTTTTAATAGAACAAGCTGTTAACTTATTTTTGATAATACAAATAACAATGGACCTCATCCTATTGATAAAAGCAGAAACAATTAAATAAAATTAAAATTTCTTTTAATATCTTCTCAGCTTATTTCCCTTCCACAAACTACAAAATCTGTCTCTATCCATTTTTCCAAGTACGTCTACAATATTGAAATATGTTGTTTTGCTTTTTTCCATCATTTACTTGGAAGCTTTCTAGTTGTACTGCTTTGGACCTGTTTATCTCATTGAGCAATAGGTACTAGAGATCCTTCCCTGATAGCTCAGGTCAAGTTTCCTGGGAAACAGAAGCTGAGATAGAAATTTGTGTGTAGGAGGATTATGGGTCAGGGCTCTTGAGAACAAAACTTGTGGGAGAGCAGTGGAGTGGGCTGGATCAGAAGGACAAGGCCAACGGCAGTGCAGCCACAAGGGAAGGGGCTCAGCCACCTATGGGAACTCTGGAGTCTGCAGATTTACTGCACAAGGGGGATCAAAATAGATGTTTAAACATTTTAAAAAATTATTTCAGTAAGAGACACATTGCCGTGAATCACCCTCAAAGTTCTCCCCCTTGTTTTAAATGCATTTATCCTATTGTTCTTATCACTTTCTGAAGCAGTTTAGTTCTCACTTCTGAGTATCATTTTGTGGCTGTCTTGATGTTCTGAATTGATTCAAAATGTTTAAGATAATTTCTGCATAATAAAATCAGTATTATGTGCCTTTGTCCATCTCTTTCACTGCTTTTGGCACCTGGTGACTTCTGGTTTCTCTCCAGAGTCAAAATCATCATGAAAGCTTGATGTTTTGAATTGATTCAGGACATCAAATAGGGCACAACAGTGCAGCAACAGACATTTGCAAAAGAAGTCTGATGGAAGTGCTTCAGAAAACAGTTTACATTTTAAAAATTTTAAACATTTACCGTACATTTTGATCACACCTTGAATGTTGAGGCAAGGAAAGCTTTATCCTGATTTGGGTTTGAAAATGGTTATGAACTTGCCCTGGGGAGGGACCATGACCTTGCACTATGCAGCTTCCCTTGGCCAAGGGGAATTCCTAGGGGGATTCAGCTTTGCGATGTGAGCAGGCGGCCCTCTGGGAAGTCAATAAATAGTCTCTCTTTCCTGAGAGGAGAATGGATGCAGCAGCCCAGCAGCCACCACATACCCATGTCTATGTGATAAGGCATGTGTGAAAAGTTTTAGAGTAAAAGATCCAAAAATGAACATTGCAAACCAATGGTTAAGTAGTAGATCAGATGATGAATATAATGTCCCTTTTGAGTGAGGTGTCATGATATACTAAATAAAACTTTAATGCAAACATTTCAAACATACCAAAAGATAGAGAGACTAGTAAAATCAGCCACCTTTGGTGAATCCCTGTAATTTGAAGCTGCCTTAACAGACATTTGCTGTTTAAATTGGACTTTCTTACACCAGAAGCAGGGCTCAGTTTAGCCTTGATGTTTTTTAGGTGTTGCTTTTTTCCAGCTCCTCCAAGGGCTGACCAGATGTTTGCCTTATACAGCTGTCTGCCAGGATCATTTCTGCCTGGGATTACAGGCCACAAGATGCTTGACTTGCCGCAATGATCCCACATGGACTGCTAAGACATTCCATGGTGACCACCTCTCAGTCACACTGTGACTCCATGAGCCACCAGCTTGCTTTAAACTTACCAGTTAAAAATCACGGGAAACCACCTAGGCCATAACTCAGATGCCTATAAAAGTTTCAGGCCTCAGGGATCTCTGCATCTTTGTCTCTCTGTCTCTGTCTCTCTCTGTCTCTCCCCCTCTCTCTCCCCCCACCTGTCAGTTGAGCATGCATATTACAGAAAAATCCCCTTCCCCTGCATGACATGTCAACCTCTTCTCTCCATTCTGTAAGTGACACACTGCTTCTGCCATTTATGTATGCTGTTGAGTGGTCCCTCAGTGTCTCTCCTGATAAACATATCGGAACCTCGCATCTTTCCCCTATTTTAGTGCCAGTCTTCATAGGGATAAACTGAACCCAGGTCAAAGAAGAGCCATTGCATTAGTCACTTTTCCGTTATTGGGACACAATGGTTGATACCCATAAGTTGAAAAAGGGAGAGATTTAATTTGGCTCACAGTTTAGGGGGGTTTAGTCCATGCTTCAAGGCAGAAATATTATGGTGGAAAGGTACAGTAGAGCAAAACAGCTTAGCTCTTGGGTTTTGGAAAGCAGAGGAAGGGGACAGTACTGGACAGAAAGGGACCAGCAACTGGATGTAGTACTCAAGGACACACCTAGAAATATACTTTACTAATCTCCTCAGTGGTTTTCAAGACAACAAAGTTGACACAATCAAGCTTAACCACAACATCCGCAATGGCATCTGCCACTATAAACAAGTTTACTGTGAGGGGAGGACATGGTTGTGGTGGATACGTAGGCATTAGGATGTCCACTGAGATATAGAAGGATATTGTCAAACATGCACTGGAAATAAACATCCACAGTCATTTCTCCTAGAGACCTATCTGGGCAGGATGTAGAATTTATAGCTACTCTCCACAGACCTCAAGAACAAATTAGAAGAAAAATATAGCTCTTGCCTATTTTACCAGCACTCAGGTTCAACAACAATCAGAAAATTGTAACACTTTCTTTTATCTTTTCCTTTTTTTCTTTTTGTTATATTTTAAAATATGTCAGGCTCACCCAAAGTATGAAATATAAGGTATACAGGTAGAAAATATACTAAAGTGCGCTTACTTCAGTATGTGTACTGCATACGCTGAAATATACAAGTTTAAAATATGATGTAGACATTCTTACCACCATGCCCATAAAATAAACAAAAATTTCTTGGTATTGCACAATATATAATTTTGTGTATCAAAATCTGAACTTTTCAAAAATTGTCTTTTACTTTGATTTGGTAAAATCAGATAAAGCCCCTCTCTCTGCTGTCCCCACCTCAGGTCTGGTTATTCTTTTTCATAAATTCCTTCTAATCTAGGACAGACCTTTCCTGTCTTTCCTTTTGCATTATGCTAGCTGTTTATCTTATAAAGTATCTTATATCTAAGTGCTAAAATTGAAACCTGTGGTGCTGACTAATTAAATTCCTTCCTCATCCAACTTTTCTATAAATGGTCAGGTTTAAATATTTAATTAAGCTCTAGTTTGCCTTTCTTTAGCAAGAATGCATGAGAGGTGGGCCATGTCTGGATGAGCTCACTTTAATGCTGCTTTGGTGATATCCATGTGACCTACTGGTCCTGTCAGCCTAAGCTACCCCTTGCAAAATCTCTTCCTTCTAATGGTGACAGCCACTGATCATCATCATTTGAATGAGCCAATGAATTTAAAAACCCACTAGTCTATTTTCCATGTTCAGGTAATTTTTTTTCCTCATCATTTTGATTGCCTTTCAAAGGCATAATATTCTTTCAAACCTTGTTACGAGGCTGAAAGCATTTTTCAAATATGTTATTTGTATCTAGCCACTGTTACTCTGCTGCGTAGAAAGAAATTTTCTTTGATTATTTACATAAAGTTCCTCTTTTGAAGCACTGAAGCTTGTCAAACATCTTGTGAATTTTCTTGGCTTACATTAAAGAGGTTCTTTCTCAAGTATTGATTATTATCGTGCTTTTAGCCCAAAATAAGAGACAGCCATCCCAGAGTGGGCAGGGACAAGAGCTATACTTGGGTAGCCAGCAAACTGCACCATTCCTACTTCCAATGCTCATAGTCTGAGAATTGCTTCCAGTGTGCCCCTGGGGACTGCCCTATGGTCTAGGTCCACTTTGGGAGATAACAGGAACCTGGGGCTTCAGGCTTGTCCTTTGCTTTCCAAGCTGTTTCTTAATGTTTTTGTCTTTATCATCAAAGTTAAGGTAAAAAGGCAGTTCAAGGGGCTTCCATACACTTCATCAAGTCCAACAGTTTAAACAAGAAAATATTATTTATTCACACAAATGAAAGTCAATTAGCGAGCCACAGCTTTTGCTGCGAAGCCATGCAATGCTCCAATTAGAGTCAAAAGAGTAAAAACCTCCCCTGTGTACAATAAGGTTCATTGCTAACTTGGGGTGTTTAAGCTTTTCATTTAAAATATTTGCTTATTCATCTTTCTTCCAACTAATGGGCTTCCAGAGGCTATTTTCACAGCTTCTGTCTCCTATATAGAAAAGTGAACTCTTAATGTAGAACTGAGAATTCACCACCTCCTTTAGATGTTCTTATTCCTTATATTTGAACTCCAATGTCTTCGATGGTTCTTAGAGTTTTTTTCTTTTTATAAGGGGAACATCACCTGAAACTAGAAGGCTCATCTTCTTGGGGGCATTTTCTGTCTTTTTCTCTGTTGTCTCTAAATAGTCTTTTTATTCAGTCCCTCATTTTGGTGGTACAGGGGATGACTCCAAGACCTCTACCCTGAGCTACGTCCCCAGGTCTTTTTGACTTTTTTATTTTGAGACAGGGTCTCACTAAGTCTCTAAGTTGTTCAGGATGGGTTCAAACTTGCTATGCTCCGGCCTCAGTGCTAGGATCACAAGCATGTGCCACTGCACTTGATGCAAACAGCCTTTTACATGCTAATACACACTGTCTGTCTCTGACATCTCCTCATTCACGTCTTCATTTCATCTTGGTAATTTGTATAACCTGTTACTAAATGAGAACACATGGAAGTTATCCAGTGCGAGTAAGAGCAAGGGTATCAGCCCCGTCTTCTGTGTTTGATGAGATCTCTAAAGAATCAAGGGAAGGAGATGCTTTACATAGGGCAGCTTTGAAAACACTCTACAGGCCTGGAGAAGCAGAAGATGAGTTATTTAGAAGCAGGGGCTCTGATGTGGTTTTTATGGGGGGAACTGTGATGCTCTCAGTTTAGTTCTGAGGTAGAAAAATTTGAGGCACCTGACAGTCATTGTCCATGTCCTAACTGTCCCAGGTTATTGGCTGCAGAGGTTAAGGTTCAGTGTACGAGTCACTTCCCAGTCACTGGGACAAAATACTCTACATCCATAATTTAAAGGAAGAGAGGTTTATTTGGCTCATAATTTCTAGTGGGTTCAGTCCATGGTTGGCTGACTCTAAAGCAGACACAGGATGGTGGAAGGGCATGAAGGAGGAAATCTCACCTCATGGCAGCCAGAAGCAGAGAGGGAAGACAGGAAGAGTGACATGAATGCATCCTTCCGAATCACACTCCCAGTGACCTGTCTCCAACCACGTTCCCCTTCCTGACAGCACATTCAGCTATGAATTCACCAATAGACGAATCCACCCATGAGTATGTTTCTCCTATGATCCAGTCACCTTCCAAACTCCTCCCCTGAACACATGAGATGTTGGGGAAATATTTTCGAACTAAACCATAGCTATCAGAGTTTTCTTGTCATGTAGGATCTGGCCACTGACCCTTTACATGTTCATTTTCTCACCCTCACAGCTTTATCTTTACTAGTTATGGTGCTTTGGTCAAATCAGTTGTCTGTAAATCAGTTGCTGCTGTTGTAATACAGGGATGAGTGACTGAGGATGCAAACGGACAGTGGTCCCAGAACCAAGCTCCAAAAAGCCAAGTGACATCACAGCCTCTTCTGTCAAACCTAGTCCTCCCAGTGCCTTCCCTTGATAAATGTAAGACCCAGAGCAGTGGCTTCTCTCTGCCTCCCTTTCCTCATCTAGAAGATAATTAGGAAAAAGCAAAGCAAAACAAAGCAGTCAACTCTCGTGCAGGGTGCCTAGCGCATACAAGACCTTCTGAATATGTGATCTTACATCTTTGGGGGCGAGCAAGAATATGCTTCATAAAACAGGTTGTATTTCCACATCCAGTTGCTAATCAAACCTCCAATCCATAATTTGTATCCATAAATATTTTGATGTTGTTATTTTTTTTTTGTTATTGTTATTTGATTTTTTTTACAAAGAGATTGGAGAGCTTTCTACAAAACATATTTCAGACAGCTTTTGTGAGAAAAGAGTAAGGTTAAATTATGGCTACCTCTGCCTCCTACTAATAAAATGTCTAAAACCTTAAGCATGCTTTCTTCAAATCCCTTTCACTGAAACTGCTACAGTTTGAAGTCATCCCTGCCATGTTCCTTTTTCTGCCAGTCCCCACAGTGGCATCTGCTTTCTATTTACAGAGCCAGGTCCTCAGCCTGTCAGCTGGGCTGATTAATCAGAAATTGCATAGCAGAAGGAAATCTCTCCTTGCCTTCCTCAAGCTCAAAGCTGAATCTTTTTTTATTCAGCTCATGCTCCCCAAATAGAAGCATTTGGCCTTCACAGTTGGCTTAGTTCAGACCTTATCAGAGGCTGGTGTCTTGCCTAATGACATTCATGGTTACTGGAGAGGCCACCTGAGTTACTCTAGGGTAGTGATGGTGGACTGTTAGAACTTTCAATGATACAAACAGCCCGCTGTGGCATGTGTGCCATTAGTTCACCATCACTGCCTAGTGGGTGAAGGGCCCAATCCAAACTTTGGAGAACTTCAGAGCAGTGTAAGTTGAAACACAGGTAAATAGCCTCAAGCTCAGGATGGTCAGTGCTGGAAAATGAAGGTTGGATGAGATCTTGTGGTACTCTGAGCAGAGCCTGTCTTCTGATTCTGCACCACCTGCCATATAAACTGTGGTGGGTTACAACTTCTAAGTGGACACTACTCACTGTTTAAGGCTATGGTGAGTTTTAAAGGAGATAACAGATATGAACTGTCTTGATAAATTCTACACATCCCAAGAATGGCATGCTCGTTTTCTCACAACTATTTTCCCAAACGGTACAAAAATCCCACAATTGTAATTCACCAGAGAGATAGACATGGATTTAATTAAAATTATTGTCAAAAGACTGACTCTATGGAAAAAAATAAGATCAAATCTTTTAGTCCTTAGCTGTTTTCCATCAAGGCTCACTGGGGGAGCTTAGTGCCATGGAGACGGGCAGTAGGCTGAGATAAGGTAATTCCGAGTTGTACCTGACTATGTGCCCAATGCTATACAACTTTTTGACAGTCTCACTTGATACAACAACCTGATGGATTTTTGTATTAGTCAGCTTTCCCATTGCTGGGACACCACATCCATAATCCGACAATTAAAGGAGGAGAGGTTTAACTTAGCTCATGGTTTCAATCCACAGTCACCTTGCTCCAAGGTAGAAACATCATGGTGGAATGCCCTGGTGGAACAAACTTGCTTAGTTTGTGGCAGCTGGAAGTAGAGCAGGGGAACAGTGCCACAAAGGAAGGGTCCAGGGACCAGATATAGTACCAAAGGTCTCACCTCCACGACCCACCAAAACACACCCAGAAGTGTGTTCCACCAATCCTCTGAGCAACTCCCAGTCCAGTCAAATTGGCACAATCAAGTTATCTTTCACAGTTTTAGGTTTTTTGTTTTTTTTCTGGTACCTGTAATTGAACTCATAACCTCCTGCTTGCCAGGCAGGTGCTGTGCCACTGAGCTAAATCCCCAGCCCCACAGTTTTAAAACATACATGTTAGAGAAGAGCAAATAGCTTTGAGGAGGCTGAGCTAATTGTCTGAGTTTCAATTTGAACTCACAGCAAATTCCTCAAGCATGTGGGCTGTGACTGACTGTCTTAGAAGGAAGCATCTGCATCAGGAAGAAGAGTAACCTTTTATCTTTTACTTTCTGTGTTCCCAGGCTTTTCTATATCTTTTTGGTGATTTTCAACCGTAACCTCACAAGAAAGATGATTCACCTTGCTTTTACCAAAGCAAGAAAGGGTTTTACCTATGGTTAGGAAGGGTTAATTGATTTCTCAAATCACAGAGCAATTAAGTGGGAGAGACAAGATTCAAATCCAGCTCTCTCTTCTTCAAAAGTGACTATAACTTTAACTATAGCACATGGACCTGTGAAGTCTGGAAAGTGATAGTCATTCTGCTCAAAGCCAAAGGACTTGAACTCTTGATTATAGCAATTGTCAAAGAGAAGGGTGGGCAGGGGACAGAAGCTGGCAGAAAGCTCTTGTTTGGACCTTGGTTGTGTTTTCTTTTGCCATTTTTGCTTTGACATTCTCTCTTGCTATTACCTGTCACATATCATTGCCCTGGTGAGCCTGTGAGCTCTCACGCCCAGGAATGTCCTTCTATTTCTCTATGAGCTTTTGATTCATAGAAAAAATTCTGCATATAGAAAAGGTTTTGATATAGCAATTCAAATGGCAGTGCATAGAGGAAGTCCAGAAGGCTGTCCCCCAAGAGGGTTCACAAGGGAAAAATTGGGAGGTGAATTATCTATGCCAGGCCTCAGCCTTGGAGGCACAGGAACCTGGGCTAGTTGATATATAAAATAAGTGTGGTTTCAAATACTATTACATAACCATATTCATAAGGTCAGTTACCAACCTAAGTGAGAACCCCCTGTACAGGTATAAGAATACTCCGTGCTCACTGAGACTCCCTTCTGCACTGGAAAGAACTAATGTTAACTGAAAATGTCACACTCTATGCTCTTTTGCCAGTTCATTGTCATCTTAGTAGACTTACTCTTACCTTGGATGCATTAATATGCTTCATCAGTTTATTTTCAAACTTTGTTGACTAGGAAGCCATCCTTTTATTCAAAACATTTGAATAACTTTGTATATCTTCCACACATCAATTTGGCATTTGTTATATAGTTTAGATCTAAAAGTAAAATTAACTTCACTCTGCAATTATTGGAGAGGATATTCAGCTGTAGGTTTTAAGTACTGACAGCACTAAGTTTTTATTACATGACTACATGAATCAGGCTTTAAATAGACCCCTACCACTCCAATGAAACTACTTTTGTCATTATAATCTGTGACTACTGTGTTAACATTGATGACTAATCTTCACCTTCAGTTTTGCTCGACATAAACAGCAGTTGACAAAGCTGCTATCCCTCTCATCCTTCATTTGGTACCTTCATTTGGTTCCTATAACAATGACTTCTTTCTACTGGTTCCTTCTCTTTTTCCCACATTTGTACAAAGCTAAGGCTTTGGATCTGTTCTGACTCCACTTGAAGGATTTCAGTCTTATGGCTTTAAATATCATACAAATGCTGAAACTTCCACTTCTGTGTCTCCAACCTAGGTCTCACTCCTGAGAACAGACCTCATAAACCCATCTAATTGTTTGATGTTTCTACTTGGATGACCAAAGTACACCTCAAACTTGACATATCCTAAACTAAACTCCTTAAATTGCTTACCAACACATCAGCTTATTTGCCTGATCTTGGACAAACCAGGAAAAAGTACCAAAGGGATTTTATATGGTCGCCCTCTCCACTTAATGTCTTTCTTCTCAAATCTGCATGGCTCACTCCCTTACCTTCTTTGAGTCTTTGCTTAAATGTTATTCACTCAAGGAATCCTTCCATGAGCTCTCGAATCACACATCTCCCACACCACACTATTCATTGTTCACACATTGCTCTATTTTCTTTGGTATACATCACCTTATAATGTACAAACTATGAGGTGTAAACCAAAAATGCAGCAAATGTTCAAATTTTTAGAAATTTATTGCAAAAACCCCACATTGCTATTAATCCACTTCAAAATATTCCCCCTTGCTTCAAGCAAACTTATATCATCATTCTTGTCACTTTCTGAGGTAATTCTGGAAGTCTTTTTTTCATGAGTGCCTTTGATTGCATTGTTGTGGCTGCCTTGATGTCCTGAACTGATTCAAAACATTTATATTTTATGGTCGTTTTGATTTGGGGGAAGAACTAGAAGTTACACAGTGCCAGATCTGGTGAATATGGTAGATGGGGACACACTCTCACGTTTCTGTGAGGCTGCCTTTCCATTGGATGGCATATGGCCCAGCATTTGCTATATTTTTAAGCACACCTCAGGAACGCACTCAGGGAAGATTTCTAATACTGCTTCAGAGTGGCAAGAACAATGGGATAAGTGTGTTCATAGAAAAGGGGAATATTTTGCGGGAGAGTAATGGCAATGCGTGTTTTACTGTAATAAATATTTTAATTTAAATATTCTCCATATTTTTTGATCACCCCGTGTGAACAATAGATATTTTGCTCATGTACATAACAAAGGTGGGTAATTTTAAAATGTGAGAGACAACTTATAAATTCAGTTCTTATTTTGAAGTGTCAATTCTGACCTCAGGTTAGAAAATATATCCTTGTAAGCCAGTATGGAATGATAGAAAGTGTAGGATTTTGAATTAAACCAGAATATGAACTCCCACCTTGTTAATGACTAGCTGTATAATATCACTTCAATTGTAAAAACTTGATTTTCTATGTAAAATTGGTCACTGCTATTTTACTAAACAATGTTCAGTTTAAAAAAACCCAAACTCAGAGATTTCTTTGAAAAATAGACTTCATATACACTGTATTTATGAAAAGTTGGATTAAGCAAAATTAAAAAGGTTTTATTTCTGTAGAATTTCTCAGAGGCTTTAATATGTTAATACATACTGTATTGGTCAGTGCTTACTAGTGAAATAGATATAATACAAGATATACAAAGGTATGGAATTTACAAGATTGGCTTACAGCGGTCACCCATGGAGTCAGGCGTGGAAGAGTATAAAAGGGCTGTCTGTGCACCAGAGATCCGAAGGATCCAGTCAAAGACCTGGCGGTCACTGTAGTGTTCCATGTGAGTCTGTATCAGGAGACTGAAGGGTCTTTGATGGAAGGCTGAAGGGTCTGTGCTAGAGACTAAAGAGTCTGCACTGGAAGGCAGAAGACGAAGTCCAAGGTAAAGGTGAAGACAGAAATCTCCTCTGAAAAAAACAAGCAAACCTTCCTTCTTTCCTGTGTATACCATTTAGAAAGCAAGCTCACTTGCTGCTGTCACTCGCACCCAGTAAATCCTAGTAAATTCCTCAGCCACACCCAGAACTATGCTGATCCAATTTAGTTGGACACTTCTTACTCAGTTACATAATCAGTTAGCTATCATACGTAGTATATATATTCAATGTGGTAATAGACTATAGAATTTTCTATTCTTATTGGGCCAATAAATCTTTCTTTTTATGGAATATCTGTGAACATTTCTTGGGGTACCATTTGGAAAATCCTTATCTCACAAGGTTATTGTAGAGATGAAATGTGTTAATGGGTGTGTAAGAAAGGATTGACTTAGCAATTTTGGGTTATCCAAGCCATGAACATGCCAAGGTCTTCAGTACTGGTCCCTGACCAGTTGCTCAGAGATAGTAACTCAGCTCTAGCAATACATTGTCTAGTAACAGCATCTCTATATCACTAGGGCCTTAGCCTATGCCAGATAGCTCATGCTGCCAATGTGATTTATGGTGAATGGTTTCTTGTTTGGCTGATACCTTGGACTGTGCTGTATTAGTTTGACCTCTGGGAGCTGGGAGCTGGAGACAAATAAATTACTTTCTGCTACATGGACCTTAATTCTTTAAATGACTAAACTTCAAGAAAAACCCTGGGCACTAAGGATCTGGTAAAATTTTCTGATTGGCAGAATTTGTATTCATCAAATTTATTCTTTAAAAATTTAGGAAAAATTAAGATATTTCTAGATGAAAACAGAAGGAGTTTGCCATAAGTAGACCTGTTCTAGAAGAAATTCTGAATGTAATCCATCAGTTTGAAATAAAAGAACTGAGTGTAACTTGAATCCACATGAATCTACATGAAGAACTACAGGAAACCAGAAGGGTAATTGTAGTTAAATACCACAATAAGTACAATGTACTTTTTGTGTTTAACTCCCCTTTTTTCTATCTCATTGAAAATGCTCCTGCATAAAATGTAATTATTAGTCTATATGCTGTGGATTGAATGTTTTCCTCCAGAATTCATATGTTGAAGTCCTAATCCCATTTGTGATGGTGTGTGCAGGTGAGATGTTTAGAAGACAATCTGGTTTAGATAAAGTTAGGAAGGTGGACTCTGGTGATCATATTAGTGCCCTCATACGAAGAAGAGAAGAGTCCAGAGCACCTCCCTTTCTCTGTTTCCCTTCCATGTGACAATATAGCAAGAAGTAGGCTTTTTGCATCCCTAAAATATGGTCCTCAGGAAGAAACAAATCTGCTGGCAATTTGACATACTTCTCAACTTCTGGGATAGTAAGAGATATATTTATGTTGTTTAATCCACTTATTCCCTATATTTTGTTATAGTAACCTGTAACTCACTAAGATAGCATATTTATTCATATACCACATATAAAGATATGATTAGTGACAAGAAAAACAAAGAAGATAGAGCTACATAGAAGCCAAATTTCCATGTATTACAAAAATTAGATAAGTATTAATACAAAATAGATTTTTATAAATTAATGTTCACTTTAATTTCTTGAGCAATCAGTAAGAAAATAACTAAAAATGTGTCAGAGAAGAAGCAACAGGAGAACTAAAACAGCCTCCCAGAAGATTTTTATTGAACATGAAATGCAGCAGTAGGGAGGGATTGAGCAGCAAAAAATACATAAGATACATAGAAAATGAATAGAAAAATGACACAGAAGAAGTTTTATTTATTAGCAATCACATTAAATATAAATAGATTAAACTACACACTCACACACACACACACCATGTGTGTCAGTGGGATAGATTTTTTCAAAAACCATTCTTATGTCTATAAGAAGCTTACTTTAAATTAAAGACACAAACAGAATGCAAGTAAAAATTTGGGAAGAAATTCCCACAAACAGTAACAAAAAGAGAACTGAAGTGTTTATACTAAAATCAGACAAATAGATCTTAGAACAAAATCATGATGAAAGACAAAGGAGACTATCACTTAATGATAAAAGATAACTCCATCATAAAACTAGAAAGACACAATTTTTAAAAGACATAATAATTATATTGCATATTTACTAAGCATCAGAGCTTTAAAATACATGAAGCAAAAACTGGTAGAATTGGAAGAAATTTGTTTGAGGATAATAGCTACAGCCTTCAATACTCACTTTCAGTAGTGGATGAAATGGTTAGAAGATTGGCAGGGAAGAAATCAAACAGCATATTAACAGGATTATGAACCATGACTAAGTGGGCATTTTCCCAGTAGTGCAAAGGTGGTTTAACATAGTCAAATTAATCAGTATGGTAGTACATCATATTAACAGAGTGGAAAAAAATTCCACATACAGGAAAAGAATTTGAGAAAACCTAGAACTCTTGCATGATAAAAACATTCAGCAAATTAAAAATAGAAGAGAACATCCTAAACTTAATAAAAAAGCATTGATGGAGAACCCAAAGGCAACATCTCACTTAAAGCTAAGAATTTAAACATTTCCTTCAAAATTATAATCAAGACAAAATTCTCAACTTTTGCTTCTCTTAAGCATTGCACTGGAAGTGCTACCCAGAAAAACTGGCAAGAAAAAGATAGTAAAGAAAGATCTAGATTGAAAAGGAAGAAGTAAAATCAACACTATATATAGATGCCTATAACAACCATTGCTAATTCCTATCATTTTGTTTTGAAACCCTGTATCATTTTTAATGTTTTTGCTTTGTTCTGTTTATGTCTGTGATGTTGATATTTTGCTATTGTTCTTTTTTACTGCTCTCTTTAAAATTAAAAAAATAAAAATATATACACAGATGCCATGATCTTATATGTAGAAATTTTAATACATAACAATAAAAATTGGAGTTAATAAAAGAGTTCCTCAAGGTTGTAAGATGCAAGATAAATATACAAAATCAGCTATATTTCTGTACACTAGCAGTAAACAAAGTGTTGAATAAATTAAGAAATAATCTTATATACAATAGCATCAAAAAGGATACCTAGGAGTAAATTTAACCAAGAAAGGACAAAACTTGTATTCTAAAACTACAAAAGCATTATTGAAAGGAACTTAAATAAATTTAAAGACATTTCATGTGCATTGATTGGAAAATTTAATATTGTTAGATTGGTAACAATCCCAAAGGAATCTATATATTTAATTGAATTCTCTTTCCAAATTCACACTTCCTAATTTCAAAATTTACCACAAAGCAAGAGTAATCAAAACTATTTACTACCAGCATAGGGATAGAAATATACATCAGTGGGACAGAACTAAGAATTAAGATATAGACTCATATGTCTATGGTCAGTTGATTTGCAATAATGGTGCCAAGATAGCTCTATGGAGAAGGAATAACCTTTTCAACAAATGATGCAGAAACAACTGAATATCCACATAAAAGAATTAATTTAGATCTCTATCTCACATAATATAAAATAACTTAATTGAAATGGATCAATGATCTAAATATACTAGCTGAAGTTTTTAACAGAAAATGTGTTTGTTATCTTAGATCATGCAATAGTTCTTAATTGTGATATTTAAAGCATAAAATTACAGAAAAACAAAAAAATATGACTCCCTCAAAATTTTTTAAATGTTGTGCATCAACAAATATTATCAACAAAATTAAAAAACAATCCACAGATGAGAGAAAATATCTTCAACTAATACATATGATAATGTCTAAGAATATATAAAGAAACCTTGTAACTCAAAACCAAAAGGACAAGCTACTCAATTGAAAATGGGCAAAGGATTTGAATAATTATTTCTCCAAAGAAAGTATACAAATGTCCAGAATGCACATGCAATAATACTCAATATCATTATTACTAGAGAAATTCAAATCAAAATCACAATGAGTTATCATTTTACTCTCAGTAGTGTGACTATAATGGCAGGGTGGGGGAGCAAATGTTGGCAAGGATGTGGAAATTGGAACCCTTGTGTGTTGCTGGCAGGAATATGAAATGTTGCCACTGCCATGGGTGACATTTGGCAGCTTCTCAAAAGAGTAAACACAGAATTACCATATGACCCAGGAATTCTACTCCTACGTATGTACCTAAGAAAGCCAAAAACAGATGTACACAAATGTTCACAGCAGAATTACTCATAATAGCTGAAAGTAGAATAATTTCCATCACTTCCATTAAGTGATGAATGAATAAAAATATGGACTATTATTCAATCATAAGATAGCAAGCTATTGGTATAGGCACAAGATGAAGGGACATTGTAAACATTATTAAAAGTAAAAGAAGCCAGTCACAAAAATTTAAATACTGAATGATTCTATTTTCACAATATGAAATTTCTGGAAGAGGCAAATCCGTAGAAACAGGAAGTAGACACATGGTTGTAGGGACTAAAGATAAGAAAGTAATGTGAACTGACTATTTGGTGGGTAAGAAATTTCTTTTTCGGGGATAAAACATCCTAGAATTTGAAAGTGGTGATGGTAGACAACAATGTGAATATAGTAAAATCAATGAACTGTACACTTTAAAATTGTTGAAGTGCTGAATTTATAGTACAAGACACTTAATGGAAAGAATTCCAAAATGGGGGAGAAAACCAAGAACAAAGAAGCCATGTGTATTAGTCAGCATTCTCATCACTGAGACATGATACCTAACACTCACAATTTAAAGGAGTTGAGGTTTAAGTTGGCTTATGATTTGAGGGGATTCAGTCCATAGTCATCTGCCTCTAAAACAGAAACGTCATGGCCAAAGGGTATGATGGAGCAACGATGCTTAGTTCATATTATCTTGGAAGCAGAGTAGAGGAACACTGTCAAAGAGGTACCAGATATAGTATTCCAGTTTACACTCCCATGATTCACCTAGACACACTCAGAAGTGTGTTCTACCAATATACTAGGCATTTCTTAATCCAATCAAGTTGACATATCAGGATTGATTGATGGTCACACTGTGGGATCCAGAAAACAGGAGGCATGGTGGAAACAGAGCAGTTAATACCCAGGACATCAGTGGGGGAGATCCTAGGTGAGAACTGTGCATGGGGGAACAGAGTATCCAGTTCAATGTGCTGTGGGAGAATATCTGTGGGAAGATGACAGCGACATTGTTCCTGATGTGTTCTAGAGTACTGAGAGATTTAGAGGACTGGGGGAGAGTCTTCACAAATACAAAAAAAAAGATGAGATTTATTAGTCTTGTTTGGCCAAACAGAACTAATAGGAGAGATTGTAGGTAGATATATGATAGCTAGCTATATAGATGATATATATTTATTGTAAGGAATTGATCACATGGTTACAGAGACTGAGTAGTAGTAAGTTTGGATTCACCAAACTGAAGACCCAGTAGAGCAGGTAGTGTTAGTTTTAATCTAAGTTTGAGACTGAGGGCAGGAGATCAGAGCTCAGCTTAAAGGAAGTCAAGCAGAAAAAGAATTCTCCATCCTTTCGTCTTTCTGTTCTATTCAAATTTTTAAAGATTGCAGGAAGCCTGCAATGGTCATCTGCCTGGAAGAGCCATCTGCTTTATTATCTACCAATTTTGTGTGTATGTTCCTGGTGATGGAACCCAGGGCCTCACACGTGCTAGTCAAGGCTCTGCCACTGTTGCTCGTCAAGGTTACAATCCCAGCCGCTTATGTCTACCAATTCACATGTTAATTTCATCCAAAAGCAACCTTACACACACATCCAGAATAACTCATAGCCTAGTAAAGTTGCTGCATAAAATTAACTATTATACCTCAAAATTTTTTTTTTTTTTTTTTTTTT